>NW_006783088.1:4600875-4615663 GCF_000442215.2 Lipotes vexillifer | reverse complement strand
AGCAGGAATCCCAAGCAAAGGACAGTAGCCACAGAGGCAACTTACACTTCCTGCCTGTGTGACCTTGGGCAAATTCTCCACCTCTCTGAGTCTCGCCTGTAGAATGAAGATGGCAGTGCTCACTCACAGGAAGGCGCTGGAGATGAAATGAGACCATGAGCAAGAAAATCCTGTAAACAGCAAGGACTTGTTACCAAGGGTGGACTTGGTCAGCAGTGCAGCAACTGCTCTCCCTCCCCCACCCACTTCTCCCTCCAGGGGCCGTTGGCCTTGGTTGTGGCGAGGAGACATCCTGTGCAAATCCAGGGGAGGTGGACTCTGGGAATGGGCTTGGGAGGGGACTTTCCCCATAAGCCCATTCTCCCCAAAGGGACCTTTTCAAAGGCAGCTCAGACTATTCTGAGAAGTCAGGGGACAAAGCAGGGTGAAATACAGGATGTGAGAATCCGTGGTCAGACTGGGAGGTGCAGAGAGGGGATGGTCAAAGGCAAAAGGCCCTGGTGATGTTCTGTCTCCCTCCACCCAAAGCCACAGCCCCCTCAGTCATCACCCCACGGGGCTCTACCCCTGGGCTCCAGCCTCCTTTAAAGAGCTTCTGACTGAGGTCCATGGATCTGAATGGAGAAAACAATCCCATCTTTATTCTTTGAAATTTACCATTTCCTTCAAGTGTGTGTAGACAACAAACCACAGTGATTAACAGCACCTGCGACTTTGTTGCTGCGAGAAATCCCAGGTGTTTCCATGTTACATGCTAGGTGTGCAGGCATCTTGAAATATCATTTGTGCTCATCATTTATTGTCACTACTTTGAAATTATGTTAGTTATTAAACCTGCTGCTGGGGCTTCCCTGGTGGCACAGTGGTTGGGAGTCCACCTGCCGATGCAGGGGACATGGGCTCGTGCCCTGGTCTGGGAGGATCCCACATGCCGCGGAGCGGCTGGGCCCGTGAGCCATGGCCGCTGAGCCTGCGCGTCCGGAGCCTGTGCTCCGCAATGGGAGAGGCCGCAACAGTGAGAGGCCCGCGTACCACAAAAAAAAAAACAAAAAAAAACAAAAAAAACCTGCCGCTGGATCTTGCTATTTAATGAATCAATAACAAAGCCCATATATTACTATTTCGCAATTTTTTTACTTTGATAATCCTATTTTAACATAATTGGTTTCCTGTGTAATTCTATGTATTTTGTTTCATGAGTTTTTAAAAAATTTCTCTGGGAAAGGGTCTAGGCTTCACCAGGCGGCCAGTGGGGTCCATGACAGAGACAAGGTCACAGCCTCCTATAAGAGTCTGGCTCACCTTCTGCCCCAGTGGGCATAACACTGTCTGATTCTTTTTGGCTCTCAGTCGGCTGTCGGGGCCAGGCCTGTGGCCCTGTGCTAAGTTACAAGGCAGGTTTGGGGACCCTGAGCTTGTTTGGGGGGCCGCCCTCAGCCTGCAGAAGTCGGTGGATGAAGGATGGTGATGCCTAGGGCAGGGGTTCTGGACCTACATTCCTCTGGGTCAGGACCAGCCCTTCTAGCCTCCCCATCAACCAGGGACAGGTAGCTTGGTTTGTGGATCCTCCCAGGAGTTCTCCTGAGCCTCGGTTTCCTTGTCTGTAAAATGGGGATAATAAGGCCCAGTTCACAGACTGACACACACTCTAATGAGGTCGCCTGGGAAAGGGCACAATAAACAGTGACATGTCACTCATCTGGGCTGGTGACAGAGCCACCTCTCCTCCTCCGTGGTACCCAGGCAACCCCCAGGCCAGCGTCCCTGGAACAAGACCAGGTGAAGGATCACTGCTGGCAACCCAGGGCCTCTCCTTTCCTGTGTGGCCAACTCTCCAGCAAATGCCACAGAGTACGTGTGGTTTGGTGCTTAGGTCAACCCTGTAATCTTGCTGGAGCACAGGAGTCAGTGCAACAGGGATCCTCATCAGCCAGGGAGGCAGGTGGCCCAGAAAGTCATGCCCAGCCTGGCACAACCTTCAGTTCCGACTCCCATCACCTCCTGTTGACAGCTTCTGGCTGACGCCCAATCACTCGTTGGACAAACCGCCAGAGTGGTGACAGTGAACACGCGTTAACTCACTCCATCTTTAAACAGTCCTATGAGGAAGGGACTGTTATCCTCCCCATTACACAGCCGGAAAAACAGAGGCACAGGGAAGTGGAGTCACCTTAGGATTTGAACCGAGGCAGCCCTGGCTCAGGGCTGGTTCCCTTAGCACAGCTCTGGATCAGAGGTTTGCACAGTTGAGCGTGCCTCACAATCACCTGGTAAAACTCACACCCCTGGGCCCCACCCCAGAGCTTCTGATTCCATAGGGCTGAGAACCACAGCACTGGGACCTGGCTGCTCAGAGCGTGGGGCACGGCCACGCCAGCATCACCTGAGCTTGTCAGACAT
Source organism: Lipotes vexillifer (assembly GCF_000442215.2). Taxonomy (NCBI): domain Eukaryota; kingdom Metazoa; phylum Chordata; class Mammalia; order Artiodactyla; family Lipotidae; genus Lipotes; species Lipotes vexillifer. Next base: position 4,613,263 of record NW_006783088.1, on the reverse strand, counting down.
GCAGACTCTCAGGTACAGCCCTAGTCCTACTCCATTGGAATCTGCATTTCAGCAAGATCCCCAGGTGATTTGCCTGCACACCATAAGGTAAAAAGCTCTGCTCTAAACCCCTCCACGGACAGGGACCCTTTACTCACAGAGCTTAGATACCAGTGGGAGGGAGGCAGAAACAGACAAATAAATAGATATCATGAGATCGTCTCAGATGGCAATGTGTTCTACAAAGCAAGTAAAACAGGGCGATGAGAAGCAGACCATTCTAGAAAGAGTGGCCAGGGAGCGCCTCCCTGAGAGGGTGACACTGGAGTTGAGACTTAAATGAGAGGAGAAGCCCTCCCTTTTAAGAGTCAGTGGAAGAGCACGTGCAGCAGGGGCCCTCCCGCATCCAGGGCCGTGGGATGCGTTTGCCAAGCAAGGCTCTCTCTGGCAAACCAGCAAGATGTGTGCACTTCAGACAGATGGAAAAGACAATCTAAGTGGGGGAGGGTGTCAGGGCTCCTGGGTTAAGCCCTGGAGATTCAGCCCTCCCCACCCCACCAACCCGGGAGCTGAAGGTTGAGTACGGAGATAAGAATTATAAAACGAAGTAGAAGGGGCCAAGTCAGAGGGGCAGAGACAAGGAACGATGAAAGTAAATGTTACCCATGGGCACACATATATAACACATACACACATAGACACACATACAGGCACACACAGACACACACACACACATATACATGCACACATGCCTACACACACGCATATACACAGGTGCACACACGCACACTTACTGCTTACCACACGGTGATTCAGAGCAGAGAGCTGGAGCCAGGCTGCCCTTGCACAGTCTCACCTTAGCTGTGGGTTGGGCCTTGAACCTGTCCTTTCACTTCCCCGTGCCTTGGTTCTCTCTTCCTAGACCAGGAGAAAGGAGAGCACCAACTTTTGTAAAGCTACTGTTATTTTAGCCTCTGAGTCTATGATTCTCTGAGGTAGCTGGACTAGCATCCCCATTTTGCAGATGGAGAAGCTGAGGCTCAGAGAGGTCCACCAGCTCCCCCAATCAGAATGCCTGGCCGTCTGACCTGGTGTTCAGAGGAAGCAAGAGCACTCCCAGCAGGGCTGGGCGCGTGAGGCTTGATGGGGGAGACACCCGGCCTGGGGTGTGGGGGATGGAGGGAGTTTGGTCATGTAGACAAAGGACTGGGGGAGTTGGGATGAGAGGGAGACAAAGTTAGTGGTGGAGGGAAGAGAGTGAGCAAACACACAGAGGGTGTAAGTTAGGAAAGCAAATGGAGAACAGGAAATAGCGCCATTTAGCCTTGAGCATGAGGCTGTGAAGGATGAAACGTGGCCGGACCAGATGGGGGAGAGTCGGAGGGTGGGAGCTTTAGGATTTGGTCTTGCAAGTGGAGTCATAGAAAGTTCTTTCCCAACCCCCGTGTTCCGAGCCCCCGCGGAGCTACTGGGAACACGCAGACGAGTGTAACCTCGTTTCCGATGGCCACACTCATTCCCACTTTAGAAGGCCTGGCATTGGCCTCAGTTCTCAGCTGGGCCTGAAGCCACATGTCCTGGAACCAGGTCACAACCCACAGACAGACCTCACTTCCTAGGGCAGAGCCTTCTAGGAAGGGAAGTGAGACTCAGCAGCAGGGCAAACCCTGAGGGCAGGCAGTGCCTGGCGAGCGGCAACAGCTGGGGTGTTCAAGGTTTTCCACAGAAGCTCTGCCAGTGGCAACGTTCACCTCCCCGGCTGGCTGGTGAGGAAATCCCGAGAGCTCTCTCCTCGGCCCTCAGCCAAAGACACTGGCGCTGCCCAGAGGATAGCTGGCCTTCTGGGCCCAGGAAGGACCATGTGCACAGACTGGAGAAAGCTGGGAGGTCGCCCCCAGCTTCAAGGGGCAAGAAAGCATTTGCACCTCAGCCCGGCCACCAATTTGCCATGTGACGTTGTGCAAGTCACATCCCCATCCTGGGTCTTGATTCCTCATGTGTAAAATGGAGGTGATGATGCTTTATGCTTTTTTTCTGGCCTGTGTTTTGTTTACCTGTGATTGTTTAATTAATGTGTGCACTTGCTTACTTCCTGGGTTCACGCTGGACCGTGCACTCCATGGAGACAAGAAACACATGTCTCGGGTCACCTGGCACATAGGAGGTGCTTGGCAAGTGGTTTTTGATTGACTAAGTGACCGTTGTGAAGATCAAATAAGTTAGTGTATGTGAAGGTGCAAACTTTGAAATGTAAATGATATGTACAAGGGTGTTAGGCTCTTAACGCACTAGGAGGTGGCTCTGCTCTCAGCACGTGAGAGAATGGCTCCAGGTGGTCACAAGAACAAGAAAACACAAAGAGAAATTATAAACATGGAAGAGAAAGGCAACAATGGTAACAATTTGCTGATGATGTGATTTCTAAGTTGAAAAATCCAGACAACTCTGCCTGGGTAGCAATGATTAGCACTAGTAAAAAACATAGATATGAGAATTAAGTAAACATTCATTGTTTTCCCAGCTAGTCACTATACTTAATTTAAAAGTGTTATTTGAAAAAGGATCTCACTCATAGTGGCAACAAAATGCTGAAAACCGTATCAGGAATTTGCTTCACAAGAAGCGTTGCAAGGACTGTGGAGGGAGATCTATTAACAATTTACTACAGGAAAAAACAAAACAAAAACCGAATATCTGAATAAACAGAGACGTGATGGTGTTTCTAGAAAGGAAGTCCCAAATGTAAAGATGTCAATTCTCTCTCATATAATTAACAAACATAAGGCAATTCCAGGGAAAAGAGCAGTGGGGATGTAAACTTCATTCGGAATAGTAATTGCTTGCGAATAGACAAGAAAATTTTGGACAAGAATAATGATGAAATGATAAGGAGATTTTACCGCATTGAAACCAAAACACACTATCGAGTGACAATAATTAAAACAGGATGGGTTTTGCATGGGAAAACTTGATTCAGTTCTCACCTCCCCCTTCCTAGCCAGGACTTCAGGTTACGAACTTACCTTCTCTAAGATCATTTCAGTAAGATGAGGATAATAACGGCCCCAGAGTTGATGAGGGGTCCAGTAAGCTGAAGCATAAGTGGATTTAGCCTCTGGTGTCTGGAGTGGAGTAAACTCTCAATAGATGACATTATTTTATTCACTAAAAACAATACTTAATAAGTACATCGTTAACTGGCTTATGGGCCAAGGAAGAGTCAGTTGCATTTTTCAGTTACTGGTTGCTGGGATCTTGGTACAGTTTCCTAAATTGAGCCCGTGCGGCAAACTCCGAGCAGCTGGGAGGTGGAACCACCTGTGTACTGAACTCAGATTTGTTTCCCTCTGCCCTCAGCTCACCTTCCAGGTGGTTCTCTGGTTTCCTTGTGGTTGTTTTTCCCGATTGTGATTCACAAAGCCATCCTCCCTGCCACCTTCACAGGTCAGCCTGGCTGAAGCCGGGATCAGGCAGCCAAGAGCTGCCCAGACTTCACGCTACGCAGGCAGGGCCTCTGCCCTTGGTCGTTAGTGCCTGGGATGCACCCCTGCCCCACAGGGCTGAGTTCAGAACAGAGTAGGGAGCCCCTTTCCACACCCCTCCCCACCCTCCCCAGCCTTCAATGCTTGCTGGGCTCCCTGAGGGGAGAGAACAATATTTTCCTGAACACAACGTTCCTGGGAGTGACCTTGGGACAGTTTGTAAGGAATGAAGGAGGCAGAGAGCACGGGGGAATCCTTAGTATCCTATGAGCACAGGCAGCATCACACAGGTGCCCACAGGACAATTGTGTCATTACAATTGTCCCCTCTGATGGGGGAGAGGGCAGCCCCTGGGGAATGGTGTCCTAGGCAGAAAGGGCATTGTTCTGAATGGGAGGTGGATGGAGCAGGAAAAGCACTGGGTGGGGGTCATAGGGCTTGAGTCTGGGCCACTCAGCCTCTTATAAGATGCTGTAACCTCAGCGTGGGTGGGCCTCTCCCACCAGGCTGTCCCCTCCTGAAGGGCAAGACCAGAGTCCTGTTTATCTGTGGTCCCCAGGGCCCGCTAGAGGACCTGGTGCACCGTCAATCCTTGAGGTGCCCCTTGCATTGAGAATGTGGGAGCCTGGGAAGGGGGATGCCCAGTGACAGCTGACCTTTTGGAGAGGCACTAAATGGTGCTCCCAGGGTCCCACCCTCTCTAGCTCACACTCATCCATGGACCTTTGGACACCAAAGGCACAAGTTTGGGGACATCAGTAGGGAGAGGACTTAGAGAGTGACCAGGCTTAAGGGTCAATCTAACTGGGGTCAGTACCCAGCTGTGGCCCATCACTCAGTCTGGGGCTGAATTGGTTCCCTCCCTTCCAGGTAACCTGTCCCAATCCCCATTTTTCCATCTCTGTAAATGGCACCACCTCCCAGCAATTCCCCAGGCTACAAACATAAGAGCCATCCTGGTTTCCCTCCTTTCCCACACCACCCACATCCAATCCATCAGCAATCCTTGTCAGCAGCTCCGCCTCCATGTAAGATCGCAGAATCACCCACTTCTCTCCATCTCGGCACTGACGCCGCAGCCCAAGCCGTCCCAGGGCAGATGGATGGTGCACAGAGCTCCTTGGCAGGGGTTGGGTTTCGGGTGGGGCTGGGGGTAGAGCTGTCTAATTCCAGCGTTCAGCGTTAGGCAGCTCATTTCTCCAGGATGATAAGTTACAATTGCCATTATCAGCGTAGTCAGTAATAATGATAATATTTTTCTCTTATTTCTCAATTGGTTCAGAACTCAGGGAAGAGGGGAGGCATCTATCAGGCCCCCTCAAAAACATCAACACTAACACCTTGTTAGCACTTTAGAGGTCAAAGAATATTCTTATTTAATTTCCTGGATTCCTCACTTCAGCTCTACAGCATAAAGGGTTACTTTTATTATCCCTACTTTACTAATAAAGAAAAATTACTCAATATTGTGAGGTGACTTGCCCCAAATCACACAGAGTCAAGCCTAGAACCCAGGCTTCACAAAATTTCACTATCAGAGCTTCTCACTTTTGGCTTAAGGTTTGAATTCCTATTAAAATGCAGTTCTTTTGCTCTGTAGCTATAGTAATCGAGACAGCGTGATACTGGCAGAAGGAGAGACAGAGATGAACGGAATATCCACTTATGGGACAGGAAGAGGGAGGTGTGACTATCCAGGGGGAGTGCAGGAGAGTTTCTTTGTCTATACATGCGTTAACATTTCATACGACTCTACACCTCCTCTCCAAATGAACATACAAAAAACTGGTGAAATCCGAATAAGATCTGTAGTATAGTTAACAGTATTATACCAATGTCAGTCTCCTGATTTTAATAATCGACTATGGCTATGTAAGATGTTATCATTGGGAAGCTGGAGGAAAGGTATATGGGAGCTCCCTGTACCAATTTCACCACTCCTTGCAAGGCTTACCTTATTTCAAAATAAAGAGTTTTTAAAAGTGCAGCTCCCTCCAGGAGACAGAGATCAACTTTAATCCGAGCTGGCAAATGAATTTCAACTCCTGTGCCAATTGCAACCGATTGATAGGGGTTCTCTGGATTACAATCCACAAGATGAAGAATTCAGAGGCTGTATCTGGGCCCGGTGGGAATGAGTGCATTAATCGATTAGTGATGTCTGCTGTGGCCTCTGGGAATGACGTGGGGGAGCATGGATCAGGTGCACGGCTCTCTGTGTGCCCAATTCCTGACAGCTCAGTGTGAAGCAAGGGCCCGAGAATAGGAAGACACTGACCTGAGAGAGGGAGGGAGGGTGGGGAAGGGCAAAAGCGAGAGGCAGGTGCACAGTATGATTCCATTTACATCCAGTTCCAGGACAGGCAACATGAAATAGTAGTGGCTTCTAGTGGTGGGGGATTGATTAGGAAGTGATGAAAAATGTTCTATTATCTTGATTGCAGTGTGATTATACCAGTGTGTACGTTTGTTAGAAGTTATTGACCTATACTTTAAGATCTTTGCATTTTATTACGTATAAATTATACCTCTATTTAAAAAAGAAGGAGATGGGGGGGACAAAACTCTGAAAGGAAATCCATTTGCATTAATACAACATAACTAGAAACTTCCAATGCTCTCACTGGAAGGAATCCCTTCTGGTGGGGGAGGGGTGGTAGGACCAAATACTCAGACAGGCGTGAGTTTCACCAGCCCCATGGTGATGGGACTCTCTGGGGTAAAGTCCTAACCCTGCTGTCTACTGGCTGGTTGCCCTTGGACAAGTTGTCAGATCTTTCTGCCTCAGTTTCCTCAGCTGTAAAACGAGGACGGCAACAGCGCCTGCCTGAGAATTAAGTGAGTTAAGTGAAGAGCTTAGAGTAGTATTTGCCTGGTGCGCAGTACGCGCTCGGTAGATCTTGGCTGCTGTGATGGCTGTGGTTCTTCCCCATCTCCTTCTGGTTCCCGTGGCTCACGACTGCTGTCCGTCCCCCTTTAGCGCTCTGGTGTCAGGGTGGGCAGACTTCCTGCAGCGTACCTGAGACTCACTGGATATTCAAAAAAGGAAGATGACAGGGAAATAAACACCATGTGGCTTCCCCAAGGTAGTCTGGATCTCACAGAGTGAGCTCTACCCCAGGCCCCATCCTCCTACACCTGTCTCCACCTGCACGCCCACTCTCAGACTCTCTGCTCCCTAGGATGATCTCCTTGTAAAGAGGATGCCATCTTTACACGCACCATCTAGATATTTCACTATCTTGGACAAGATAAGAGAGCTCTCAAGCCCTCTGTCCTCCATTGACGTCCCTTCCTCCCAGTTCCTCGTCGGAGAGCCATGTGTTTACGCTGGTCACTGCCCCCAGGAATGATCTCACCCTTCAGGTGCAGTCCTGCCCCCTACCTGCTGGGGGTGTTTAGTTCCCCATGCAGGGTCCATGAACAGGGCAACGCTGCAAAGAAGCGATGCCGTTTCTGTCTAAAATGAGTCTGTGACAGCACTGGGGAGGTCTGGCTGGACCAGAAAGGAAAACGGAAGTTGTCCAGGGGATGAAGGAAGGAGGATTTGGTGGGGTTCATGGAGCCCTTCTCCTCGAAAGAGAAAGAGGGGCTGTTCAGCTTTAGAGTTTTCACAGCGCTGTCATGAGAATGTAGAGCCGGGAGTTATCCAGTCCACTGCCAGTTTTCAGAGAAAAAAGAAGCAGCTGAGGCATGGGCAAGCTTGAAGGCTTGTGTGAGGAAGATGTGTGTGTCCTTCCTTTTATACATCTGTCTACCTGTCCATCCATCCATCCATGCAATAATATATTGTGCCCATTATGTGCCAGGCATCAGGCTGGATCCCGGGGATTCACAGTTAAACACAGAATTTAACAGTAAAGTGTTTATATTATCTTTCTAGATATAAACAAGAAAACAGTACAATATGATACAGGAGAGGACAGGGCGCTGGATGCACATAGGAGAAACACCTAATTCCCCGTACCTGGAGACTCAGGGCAGGCTTTCTGGAGGAAACAGCGTTTAACTTGACACCTGAAGGATGAGGAGAAGTTAGCCAGATACGGTGGAGACAACCCGCCATGTTTGTCTCTGCAAATTCATTCTCCCCTTCCATGGTGTAGGGCTGTCTCTGGAAGGGGGCTACATCTCTCAGCCCTCTCCTTGCCGGTGTGGGCCGGTGACGGGATCTCGCTGGTAGAACATGAGTGGAAGGTACATGTGCCATTGCTGGGTTAAGGCTTTTAAGAAGTAGGTGTGTCTTCTTCAGTACCCCATGGATGTTTGAAATTAATTTGTTATAGTAGCTAATGTTCTTTAAAGGGAACGAAGAATACACCCCATGAAGAGAGAAGGAGAGGAAAGGGAGAGGAGCGTCCTGGAGGAAACCTCGAGTATAAAAGCCCTAGGGAGCGGGAGACGCGCGCGCGCGCGCGAGAGAGAGAGAGCAGAGTGATACCAGGGAAGGCTGGTAGGTAGACTGAGGCCAGCTCAGCCGTGCCAAGCAATGGGGACTCCATCCTAAGTTAATAGGGTTTAGCCAGGCCAGACAGCCCTAGGCATGCCCGTCTCCGCCCTCAGTCTCAGAGAAGATGGGTAACTTCCTGGAGGTCATCTGAACAGTAGACAACGGAGCTGGACTCAAGCCCAGGTCTTGCTGACTCCATACACCTAAGCACTCAGCACCATGCTTTCAACAGAAAGTTGTACAACAGAGAAACTATGACATTCATCTCCCAAGAACTTTATGGGAATCCTGCCTACATGGATTCCTTCTCCAGTTTTCTGGGACTGGACCTCACCCAACTAAGAGTGCTATCTCCTAGCCTCCAGCCCAAGTTAGGACACGGAATGGTCACCCCCACTCAGCTACAGTGGCCACCTGCAACTCCCACCCTGGTTGGTGCTCTGTATCCCCAGTCAAAGCGAGTGAAAGTTCTGCCTGGTCCAGGCCCACATTTGGGGAGAGCCCATCACCCAGTGAGTGAGGTTGGTCAGCTCCCGCTCTGTGGTCTGATCCTCAAACGGGACACAGTAGGTGGCAGAGGTTGCTCAGAGTTACTCCTCTCTGTGGCTCCCTGGGCTAAACGAATGACTTGGCAGGGTTTCAGATGACACCCAGTACCCCCATTTGTACATCCTCAGGAGAACCAGAAGTAGACATTGCTATGCTCCCTTGGGCTGCTCTTAGCTAGGTGGACCCTTGCTAACCCAATAGGCAGTGACAGTCGATGTGGGCAGGAAAGGCTAAGGGTTTGGCTAAGGTCCTCATGCCTCTGCCATCCTTCCCCAGTATGTCTGTCTTTGTTTCTGAAAACAGAATGTTCTGTATCACCTTTGTCCTAGGCCTTCCTTGGTTTTGCAAAGGTGTCTCTGGGGCTCCTACAGAGAGTAAGGGTGAGGTCCATGGGTACAGAGCTTCTGGTGCTCTGCCCACCTCTTTTTCTCTGTTATCATGCCCAACTTTGCTCATTACATAGCCTCTGAAGACAGAATTTCACTACTAAAACCAAAGTTTGAAAACAACTGCTTAAGTCCTGCAGTCTGATTTTCTGGAAGGACACACGAAACTCAGAGAGGGGAAGTATGTTTTTTGAAAATATGTGCACGTAAGTTATAGAAAAGTGTCGGCTTGCCTATTTGTATCTGTGTCATCACCCATCCATCCATCTCTCCATTCATCCATCCATGTGCCCATTAATCCCTTTGTCTATCATCCTCCCATCCATTCATCCACCCATCCACTCATCCATCCATCCATCCATCCATCCATTTGCCCATTAATCCCTTTGTCTATCATCCTCCCATCCATTCATCCACCCATCCACTCATCCATCCATCCATTCATCCATCCATCCATCCATCCATTTGCCCATTAATCCCTTTGCCTATCATCCTCCCATCCATTCATCCACCCATCCACTCATCCATCCATCCATCCATCCATCCATCCATCCATCCATCCATCTATTCATCCATCCAGTCAACAGGAACTGAAGGCTCAGGATGTTATGACCTTCTCACCTTGCAGCCTGGGTAATTGCCTCTAAAGCTCTTGGTCTTTGCACCATGGAATAGAAAGAACCTGGATTCTGCATGGATTTGTGCTCAAGCCCCTTTTCTGCACCTTTCAACGATGAGCTTAATTCCAGTTTCCTCAGTTGTAAAATGCAATCACTATTTCCTACCTCTGCATTTCTGTGGGGACTTAGTGAGGTAGCGTGTACAACCCCTGATGGAGTTCCTACAACATGGCAGAACCTCAATACCTGCTCGATGGCAGAAAGTTCTCCAAGTGCTCTGTGCTTGGGGGGAGAGCAGTGGGGCTCTGGGCCTGCTCTCATGCAGAAGTGCTCAAGACCACCAGGGAAGGAAGTCTCTCCGCTCTCCTTGTAGAAAACCAGGCCCTAGTTCTTCCTCAGCTGTCACCTAATTTTGGTCTGGCCGGAGCTGGTGATTTCCTTTTCTCCTCATTGTCTTGGAAGCCTCGAGTGAACTTGGCCAGGACCATTTCCTTGGGAATGACTTATATTCACTCAGCCAGTCATATTGCGCGCACCCTCCTGCCCCCACCCTCTCTTACACACTTTCTCCCCTGCAGTCCTGAGGTCCCTCTCTCCTGCCTCCATAGACCCAAAGCTCATTCCCTGGCTTCCTGCAGGTCACCCCTTCAATTATCACCTCCTGCAAGAGGCCAGCCCTGAACCCTCTCCACCACTCTCTCTCCCCTTCCCCTAATTTATTTTTCATCACACCATCAGGTGTTATATAGCATATATTTCATATGAATATCTGTTTCATACCAGCGGATACAAGCTCCGTTATTTTGTTCCTTGTTGGATCCCCAGCCCTGTCACATGGTCGGGGCTCACACAAATTTGTTGAATGAGTGAACTGGTGAGAAATCGAGAAAGCTTGAACTCCCCTTCCTTAAAATTCACCGTATTCATTGAAGTCACCCACCCCCATGCCACAGAGTGTCTATGGCCATCTGGGTCGAGGTGGAGATGATACAGGGTGAGTTCCTGCACAGAGCATGAGAACATCTCCCAAAGGGCAGGTGTAAAGGTCAAACTCACCTGGTTGTGTGGGAGGGGCTGCACGTGGATCATACTTGCCCCCCAAGAGTGGGCACAGGAGTGACTCAACACAGGAAGTTTGAGAGGCCTGACTTGGAATTCACACAGACCTGGATTCAAATCCTGACTCTACCACCTTCTAGGAGAAGTCACTTAGCCTCTCTGAGCCTCAGTTTCTTTCAGGCAACGGGGCTAATGAGTCTTGCCTCAAAGCGTTGTTAATAACAAATCTACCCTTTATTGTTATTTGAGCATTGGGTACAATGGTGGGCACGCCAGACACAAACCTTGCCTTTGGGTGGTGGTGCTATGAGTGAGTTGTGTGACCTTGAGCAAGTGACACTACTTTTGAGTGTCTCAGTTTCCCCATTTGTAAGATTTGTGAAGCTTTTGTGAGTTAATGCATGTAAACAATTTGGAACAATTTGGATCTGTGACTGGTATTCATAACATTCAAGGGTTTTATTTTTATTTGTATTCTTTACAAATCAAGGTATAGTTTATGTGCTGTGAAATGCACATATCTTAAATGTTTAGTGAGAAGAATTTTGACAAATTATGTATACAATCTCCATCCACGTAACCCACACCCAAATCAAGGTATGGAACATTCTCACCATTCGGACAGATCTCTGTGCCCCTTCCCAGTCAATTCCTGCCATCTCCCTCCCCAAGATAGTGTTAGATCTATAGTGATAGATACTAGAATAGTAACTATTTATCACTAGAAAGTGTTCATGAAATTCATATGAATGGACTCGTACAGTGTGTACTTTTTTGAGTCTGGTTTCTTTTGCTCAGCCTAATGTTTTTGAGGTTTATGCATTTCGTTGTGTGTACCAGTGGTCTGTCCTTTGTTATTGTTAAGTAGCATTCCATCATATAAACATTCTACAGTTTGTTTATCCATTTTTCTGTTGATAAACTGTTGGGCTGTTCACACATGAGGGTAACTGGGAATAAAGCTGCGATGAACATTCTTGCGTCCGACTCTTTGTGGACATGTTTTCATTTCTCTTGGGTACCTAGAAAAACAACTGCTGGGTCATAAGGTAAGTGGATGTTTAATCTTATAAAAAATGATTACAATCATTTACCGTTTCTTGAGAGATCATTTTTAGCCGAGCACATCATCTGTAACTTTCCACGCTTGAAAAAAAAATGCATATTCTGTAGTTTGGGGGTATAATTTCTACAAATGTCAACTAGTTTACATCTCCTATAATCTTACTGATATTTTGCCTCTCAATTATTAAGAGTGCTAAATTCCCAACTAACATTCTGGTTTCTTTCTATTTCTTCCTCTAATTCTGTCCATTTCTGCTTCACATAGTTTGAAGCTCTCTTACGATGTACACAGACATTTCCGGTTATTAGGTCTTTTTGATAATTGGCCACTTTATCATTAAGAAGTGCCCTGATAGTACTACTCATCTTATATTCTACTTTATCAGGTCTTAATATGGCCACATCAGCTTTCTTATGCTTAGTGTTTGCATGGTTTATCATTCCTCAGCCTTTTACTGGGAAAAGTGTATTTGTATGTAAAATTGGTTTCTTATGGAGGACACAGAGGGGGTTTTGCTTTTTAACAAATTCTGAAAACCTCTGCCTTTAATTGGATTGTTGAGCTCATTTATTTACTTCAATTGTAATTTTTGATACATTGAGTTTGAGTCTATCATCCTACTATTTATCTTCTGTTTGTAATCGTCTCTTCTTTGTCCCTTGGTTTTGCCTTTCCTACTTTGTTTTAAATTACTCAAGTATTATTAATTTTTTTAGTATTCCATTTTATCTCTTCTATTGGCCTTAAGCTATATATATATATATATATATATATATATATATATATATATATTTTTT
>NW_006783088.1:4598651-4600757 GCF_000442215.2 Lipotes vexillifer | reverse complement strand
CGTGGGCCTCTCACTGTTGTGGCCTCTCCTGTTGCGGAGCACAGGCTCTGGGCGCGCAGGCTCAGCGGCCGCGGCTTACGGGCCTAGCCACTTCGTGGTATGTGGGATCTTCCCGGACCAGGGCGCGAACCCATGTCCCCTGCATCGGCAGGCAGACTCTCAACCACTGCGCCACCAGGGAAGCCCTAAGCTATATATTTTTGTTTTATTTATTTTTAGGGACATCTCCAGGGGTTAAAATATGCATCCTTAATTATCATATTCTACCTTGAATTAATATTATACACTTTCCTTATAATGTAAGATTTTAAAACATCATACTTCCACCTTACCCTCTTTCGACCTATTGTGCTCTTGTCAAGTGTTTCTCTTCCGGATGTGATGCAAAACCCTGCAGCACACAGCTATTATTTTTGCTTTTGAGTCAATTTTCTTTTTTTAGTTTTCATGTTTTTTATTTTTAAAAAATATCTTTATTGGAGCATAATTGCTTATAATAGTCCATTTTTAACAGCTTAATTGAGGTTTGCTTTACATAGCATAAAATCCAGCCATTTTAAGTGTACAACTCAATGATTTTTAGTAAATCTACAGAGTTGTGCAACCATTGTCACAAAGCAATTTTAGAAAATTTCCATCACCCCACAAAGATCCCTTGTGCTCATTTCAGTAACTCACAGTTGCCCTCCCCTCCTCAGCCTCAGGCAACCACTAATATATTTCATGTGTCTGTAGTTTTGCCTTTTCTGGACATTTTATCTAAATGGGATCATACAATATGTAGTCTTTTGTATCTGATTTATTTCACGTAGCATAATGTTCTCCAGGGGTTCATCCATGTTGTAGCTTGTATCATTAGCTTGCTGCTCTCTATTGCTAAATAATATTCCAGTGTATGATTATATCACATTTTTAGTCTATCCATTCACCAGCTGATGGGCATTTGGATTGTTTCCACTTTGGGGATGTGATGAATAATGCTTTTATGAACATTCCAGTAAAAATCGTTGCATGGATAATTTTCATTTCTCCTGGATAATATCTCAGGAGTGGAATTGTTGGGTTGTATAGTAAGTTTAACTTTTAAAGAAATGGCCAAACTGTTTTACAAAGTGGCTGGAACACTGTATATTTAGCCTGCTATGTGTGATCAATTTCTTTTCAAAGAAGAAAAGAGAAAAAGTATTCTCTATTTACTCACTTATTTACATTTTATGGTGCCCTTTATTCCTTCCTATAGATCTGAGTTTCTATTTAGTATCATTTCTCTTCAGCCTGAACATCTTATTGTGTGGATTTGCTGGCAATGAGTTCTCTCAGTTTCTTTTTATCTGAAAGTATCTTTATGTTACTTTTATTTTTGAAGGATAACTTCATTGATAGTTTTGTTTCTTTTTCAGTGCTTTAAAGATGCTTTCCATTGTTTGCTAACTTGCACTGTTTCCAGTAAAAAGTCAGCCATCATTCTTATTATTTGTCCCTCCAAGTAATGCATCTTTTTTGTTTTTTCTGGATGATTTTAAGATATTTCTCTTTGTCACTGGTTTTTATCAACATTACTATAATATGCCTAGTTATGGTTTTCTTTGTGTTGATACTGCATTCTCCTTTCCTTCTGGGATTCCAATTATATGTCTGCAAATTGCTTGATATTATATCGTAGCTTACTGATGCTCTCTTCATTATTTTTCAATCTTTTTTCCTCTATGCTTAAGTTTAAATTTATTTTGACCACTCCTCAAATTTACTGCTTTTCTCTTCTGCTGTGTCAAATCTACTGTCTCTACAATAAGCTTTTCAGTCCTCATATTTTAACTGTTATTTCCCAAATTGCTATTTGGTTATTTTTTTATTTTATTTTTTTAATCTTTTTCGATACGCGGGCCTCTCACTGTTGTGGCCTCTCCGGTTGCGGAGCACAGGCTGTGGATGCACAGGCCCAGCGGCCATGGCTCACGGGCCCAGGTGCTCCGCGGCATGTGGGATCTTCCCCGACCGGGGCACGAACCCGCGTCCCCTGCATCGGCAGGCGGACTCCCAACCACTGCGCCACCAGGGAAGCCCTGGTTATTTTTTTAGATTTTCCATTGGTATCCTGAAAAATCC
>NW_006783088.1:4581163-4598641 GCF_000442215.2 Lipotes vexillifer | reverse complement strand
CTTTCCCTATAAATTTCTTCATATGTTTATATATGTATTTAAAGTCTTTTTGTTGTTGTTAACTCTATTAACTGGTACATGTCTGCTTCTATTCTGCTTTCTCTTAGTTATGGGTCACATTTTTCTATTTATTCTCTTGTCTAGTGTTTAATTGTATTATATTCTTAAAAGTGTGTATAAAAGAACAATTGAGATTGAAGTGTCATTTTAATGTTTTGTTTTATTTATTTCCTAGAAAGTCTAAAGCCTTTCTGCTGTCTAATGGCTGGATTGAGAGGCTGCTCATCCAGATTTTGCTTAGAGTATAATTGAGCTGGGGCTGAGAAATAGCTTCAATTATTCTTAATTACCTGTAATTAGCCCAACCACCAACAACCTCTGCCTTTTTTATCTTGTCAGTATTTGAGCTAGGAGGGAGTTGGGTGCAGTTTCAGGTATTTTTGTTTTACCTGCACTCCAATCACTGTGAGAACACACAAGACTATGTAATTTTTCTCTACTTATGTACCTTTCCTCCACAACTGGCTTTCAGAAAAGCTTAGGTAGGGCAGGTTGGGAGGATGAATTGCTGGACAAAACGATCTCTTCTTTCACTGAGAAGATGGCTTGTCCATCTTGATGGGCTGAGTGATGTCTTGTTTCATTCAGGTTGCATCCAAGACCCCAACTTGACCTGTCATCCCACACCCTGGTCCAAAGCTGGAATGGTTTTCCTTTGTCCCTGCAAAGTCTCTCCATCTATGGCTGTTGCTCCTCTGTCTACCTACACACAGACCAGGACCTCCTCCAAGTGAGGAAGCTGTCACAACTCTCGCTCCCCCATAAAGAGCTTGTTTCTTTCTGGAATTCAGTTCTTTGAGTCCACTAGTCTTCCCTAGTAACACAGGAAGCTATACTTTTCATTTTTTCTGGGTTTTTCTTGTTGCTACCACAGGAACAAAGGTCTTTACATCTCTCTATATCCTTACTGGAAGTAGAAATTTCCATAAGTGTTATTATTAGTGGACACAATCATGAATAAAATAAGCACACAAAAAAGAATATAATTGCGATGAAGATTCATGCTATGATGCAGAAGTACATGGTTCTGTGAGAGTCTGATGCAGATGAGGTAAAGAGAAACTGAGCACATTGTCCCAGATCACATCACTAGCAGAAAACAGGAGCAGGATTTTAAGTCACCTAATTCCAGAATCCACAATTTTACCCATTCTGCTGTAAAATAAGTATTTATATTTAATTCACTTGAAGTAAATTAGTAAATACTCAATGAATGGTGCTATATAAAATGGCCTGTCCCTAACTGGGTCATAGCACATAGAGAGTCCTTGACAAATATTTATGGAATGAGTGAATAAATCTCTACCCACAACACGCACATGCATGTACACACACACACACACACACCACTCTTGACCTGGAAGAAGAGCCTCATGCCTAAAAGGATCTGAGAATGTTCTGTCATAAACATTAAACCTATTTTCATGTCTTTCTTGAGCTGCCTCCTCCTTCTCTTCTGACAGCCAGTGACTCTGGGGAATTAAGCAAGGGGACAGGGAGGAGAAATCTCAGTTTCTGAATAGTCTCATGTTCTCAGATATCATGGAGCTTATCATCACGGAGAGTACTAGGTTCCTGGCTCCAAGGTGACCCAGTGGCATCTTCACTAGGGACTGGAGACTGTGGGGCTCAGTATCTTGCCCAAGGTCCATCTACCCTGGGACTACTACAAAACCCACCCCTCAGGGAGTGGTGGTCCCTACCAAGTCATCCCTGTGGTCTCCTCCTGGGTGGGGGCAAAGAACACTGCTAAAACCTGTGCTCAGCTCTTTAGACTCATACAATTGTGAAGGGTCCTGCATTGGACCATTCAGTTCGAATCCCAGCTTTACTTACTTCCAAGTGTGCGAACTTGAGCGATGTACTTAACCTCCCTGAGCTTTAGTTTCCCATTTGAACTATGGAGGTTAAAACTAGAACCTACCACACAGAGCGATTGATCAACTGGGCCAATGCACAGTCAATTTTGGCACAGTGCTTAGTACATAATAAACACTAAATAAATATTAGCCATTCTTAGTCGTATCAGCTATTTGGATTGTATATTACCAAGACCAGGACTTGAATCAAGGTCAACGTCTGTGTTTTACCCATTGAACTAGTTTTCACCCAGAGAGCTGGTTAACAAGGAAGATTCCAGATCCTACGCCCAAAATGCTGATTCAGAAGCTCTGGGGTGGGGTCCAGGAACCTGCATGCTGACAGGCATGCGAGGTGATCTAGATGCAGAGATCTGGGGTCAGAATTTAAAGATCACCCTTAGGTTATCCCACCTCCCTGCTTGGAGCCAGGCACTGTCCAGAGACAGAGGTCTGGAGGGGGACCCTGATGATATCTGGTCACCAGCACATCTTCTCTCCATACTCTGCAGACAAGACAAAGAACACCTTAGTCTGCATCCCTGGTACATTTAGGTGGTCTGGGAGCCCTGGGGGATCAATTCCACAGCTGTCAGCATGAGACTTAACACAGCAGGACTGGGACCCTCAAATCCAATCCTGTTCTCTTGTCTATTCTCAAGTAGTGGCAGGTTGGGGCTGCTCTTACCCTCAAATAGAAGGCTCTTAAGTTGGGTCACAGAATTGCCAAATCAGGCTGTTGACCTACTAGGCTCTGGACCTATGTGAAGTGTCAGCTCTGCTCGCCAAACAGGTTTCATTCCATGGTCCAACTCAGCTTGACAGTGGCTGCTTGGAGTGCTGTGTCCACAAGGATGCTGAGGCTGAGTCTGGGTCAGTGGTTCTTAACCAGTGGCAATTTTATTCCCTAGGGGATATTTGAAATTTTCTGGAGACATTTTTGGTTGTCACAACTGGGGTGCATGGGGTAATGACATCTAATGAGTAGAACCCAGGGATGATGCTAAATTCCTACAATGCATTGGGCAGTGCCCCGCAACCGAGAATTATCCTGCCCAAATGGCAGTCACACCAAGGGGAGAAATTCTTCTCTAGGTTCAGTGGGAAAGGGTGTCATGACTGATTAGCCATGTCTAGCATGGTGGTGGGGGGAGGGTAGTGAAAGCACATGTGGTCTCTATTTGCAGATTCTAATCTTTCAGCTTTGATTTCAGTCTGTACTTTAAGAGTCCCATTAAATGAGACATGAGACATTGTAACTCCTGTTGGCCAAAGAGGGAAACAGAGACTCAGGAAAGTAACAGGAAACCCTGTGCTTGATCTTGCAGTGCTCCTGAGGCCTGGGGACACTGGATGAGGCTCAAGGAGGCCTGGCTCCACTGAGGTTGGAGCTCCCTTTCTGGCCTGATTCACTCTAAAAAGCCACTTCTCTTCCTTGGGGACCAAACCCAAGCCAGTCCTGGGGACACAGTGAAAGAGGAAATGGTCATATCCTCCTGGGCTCCTGGGGTGGGGGGGACCAGGAAGCAGTGGAATGCCCTGGGAGAGGAAAGGGCCATCAGGGAAAGCTGCTTAAGAAGCAGTGGGACACTCCCAGATCCTCTCCCCAGTTCTGTGCTGAAGGGTGACGGCTTCTCCCCACCCGACAGAGGACTCCATGTTTGTTCTCTGATGATTATGAAGCAGGAGTCTCTGTCCTGGAGAGCTCCAGGCACAGGGGAAGATGGGGCACCATACTGAAAACAGGGGGTTAAGTGAATGTATCATAAGGAACACTGTCAGCCAGACGTCAAATTTCCAGACGAGAGAATGGAAGGGTCTTCCCTGGGGAGCTGACAGATCAGGAGGAAAGATCTAAGGACCCTGACATCCAACATTCCCCACAGATGCTCAACACGCCCACCCTCTATTACGTCTGGCTCTTTATCAAAAGCAGACAATGAAGGATCACTGGGCATGTCTGAAAGCTGCTAGTGCAAACTTAGAGACCTAAACAGACACACAGACCAAAGGCACCAGAACGGGCAGTAGACATGGAAGACAGTAGGCATGGAAAAAATCATAAAAAATATAATCATAATTAAATCAAAAACCTCTAGATCCAGAGGGAGTTAGACGATAATGCATCCATGAAAAAAGAACACGATGCCATAAAAAAGAAACACAGCGAACAAGAAGAGCTCTTGGCAAACAAAATATGAAACAGAAAGCTCAGTCGAAGGTCTGGGAGACAAAGTTGAGGAAATTTCTCAAGAATATATCGCAAAATAAATCGTTGAGAACAGGAGCTAAATGATGAGACAATTAGAGGACTGGTACAGAGACTCTAATATTCAAATCTCTCTAGAAAGAGAAAGAAAATGATAGGAAGGAAATATCGATAAAATAGTTGAGGAAAATTTCACCAACGTGAAGGATGTGAACCCCAAGATCAGACGGACCCCACAAGGGCTGAGCACAGCGCACAAGCCAGACTTCCATCAGGGAAGGTCAAGGGGAAAATCTCAGGACATCCGCAGCACAGGGAAGAGTTGACTGACTTCCACAGAAGTAGAAATGGAGTCAGAATAACTTAAAGCTTCTCGAGAGTGACTCTGGAAGGGAAAAGATAAAGAAACAAAACCTTTACATTCTGAAAGAAAAGTGTTTCTAACTTAGAGTTCTAGGCCACACCAACAATGTAAAGATATCCTTAGACAAACAAGGACTCAGGGAAGGTACCTCCCACCTACTCTTTCTCAGGAAACTGAGAGAGGATGCTCTCCACTGAAATGAGGAGCAAAGCAAGAAACAGGGAGACGTGGAATCCAGGAAGCAGGAAATCCAGCTCAGAAGAGAGGTGAGGGGATCCTCAAGCTGATGAGGGGCTGGGCAGCAGGGGTGGGGAGTGGAGGGAGGGGAGATCCCAGAGTGCCAGCTGCAGAGGGCAGCATGTCCAGTTTGGAAATGTCAGAAGATTCCAGGAGAGACTTCTTTCAAGATGATGAAATTAATAGAAAGTCGGATGTGAATGAAAGTATTGAGAAAGCCTGGGACAATTGGCAAAGTTTGAGGTTGAAAAAAAATGAGTGATCAGGGCACAGAAAACTAAGCAAATGAAGAAATCATAACAGTTGTAACACGGAGTACCAATGTCACCAAAGTTATGGCATAGCCATTTGGGGAAGGGAGGAGGGATGGAAGTGTGGGGTTGGAGCAGGAGAGGACAGAGATTTAATGCTGCATGTTCTAGAGCAGGGAAGCAATGGAGAATGCCTAACACTGAAAAAATACTTAGAGCGATGAAAGTCTGTTATGGAGCCATTGGGAGCTAAACACAGAATGATCAGCGGAAGGACGTGAAGTGGCCATTTCTGGCCATTGGGGAGAAGGGCTGGAAACGGCAGCTTGTCTTAACTAACTTCCTAAACCAGCTCACTCTCTTAGCTAGGAGCCTGGGTAACTGACAAAAATTGGAAATTGAAAACAATACCATTGGCACACATGCAAAAACTGGTGACATCTGAGTAAGGTCTGCATCTTAGTTAGTACTATTGTGCCAGCATCCGTTGCCTGACTTTGACGAGGTACTTTGGTTACTTGAGATATTATCATGAGGGGAAGCTAGGTGAAGGGTATGTGGGAACTCTGAACTGTATCTGTGACTTTTTGTGAGTCTTAAATGATTTCAGATTAAAAGGTTATGTAAATGACAACAACCAACAGCAGTTACAATAGGCAACTTCGCTGTCCCCAAAGTTATCCTTTGCAGAGGAAAGATAATGACCCTTCATCACGCGGCCGGGCAGCTTCTGGAAAGAGTAGCCGTCGTTCAGTTGGTGCTCTCCCCAGAAGGCTGTGGCTGTATGGCTGGAGGCGATGGAAGAGCTGGGTCACTCCAGGGCCAAGGAGCCAAGTGGTGCCTGCCTGCCAAATCTTATCATCCAATCTTTGTGGGACAAACTGGGGAGGGAGGCAGGAAGAACTGAATTTGGAGTCAGAGCAATCTGAGTTTACATACGAGGACTGCCTGATCCTATGTATCCGTAGCCTAATACCCTTGGGCAAAAGCCTTGCACTTCCCAGTCATCAGTTTCTTCACCTGAATATGGATGTTCAGTGTGAAGTTTGGAAATAAATGTCTGCCAGGCCCCAGGCACAGGGCCCCAGAACTTTTTTACATATGAAGAACTGTGGCCCAGAGATGGCAAGCAGCTTGCTGAAGATCACACAGCAGATAAGGGGCCCAGCCAGGATGGACACCCTTTTGGTGTGGGTTTAAAGTGTGGCTCTACCAAAAAAGCAAACCCTTCCCAGGCTTTGCCATGGTACCTTGGTGTGCAATCAGGTGTTCCCAAATCTTCATGAAACACCTACTATGTGCCAGGAGGCGTTCTAAGAGCTGAAGTTGCTGCTGTGAATGAAATCAGCCCATGCCCTCAAGAAGCTGGCCTTCCAGTGGGGGAGCTGATAAACATAAACTCGAGAGGCGTCACATGTGAGAAAAGACAGCTGACAGGCGTGCTGAGCACCTTGTGAGCCTGTGCTGCCAGACGGAGGCGCCATCACTGTCCAATCAGGAACCTGAGCAAGTTCCTCTTCAGCGGAGAGGACCACAGGGTCTGGATTCCAGCATCCTGCCTCCTGGAATGACGGAGAGGCAAGGCCGGCCTTGGGGATTAGCTCAAGGATGGTCTGCCTGAGTAAGCCTGAAGCTATTTCTATAGATTAAATGTTCGTGTCCCCCTAAAATCTGTAACATTGAACACCTAAGTTGAGGACTTCCCTCGTGTCACAGTGGTTAAGAATCCTCCTGCCAATGCAGAGGACACGGGCTCGAGCCCGTATCCGGGAAGATCCCACGTGCTGCAGAGCAACTAAGCCCGTGCGCCGCAACTACTGAAGCCCGCGCACCTAGAGCCCGTGCTCTGCAACAAGAGAAGCCACTGCACTGAGAAGCCCGCGCACCACAACGAAGAGTAGCCCCTGCTCACCGCAACTAGAGAAGGCCTGTGCACAGCAACGAAGACCTGATGCAGCCAAAAGCAAATAAATAAATTTACTTAAAAAAAAGAAAACCTAAGTTGATGGTATTAGGAGGTGGGGCCTTTCTGAACTCTGCTTAATAAGTTCATAAAACAAGGCTGATGGTATTTGCTTCACGGGCTGGTTGGAACAATTAAATGAGATGATACATCAGAATCATCTGCACACACTTGTTCAATAAGTAGCAGCAGGATAGAGTCTGGTTTCACCACCTCTTGAATCTGGTCTGGCCTTGTGACTCGTCTTGATCAATAGAATGTGGCAAAAGTGACACTGTATGACTTCTTAAGAGGCTTTGTAGCTTCCACTCTTGCTGTCTTAGGACCTAGCTCACGAGAGGAAGCCTGAGCTAACCTACTGGAGGGGTTACATAGAGGTGAACTTAGGTGCCCGGCTGACAGCCCAACCAATTGCCAGACTGAGTGAGAAGGCCATCTGGGACCAGCCAGCCCCTAGCCAACCTGCCAAGTGACCTAACTTCAGTTCATACCTTCTTCCAATCTCTTCTTCACAGTGTAAGGAGAATGAACTTTTAATTTTAAATACACGGACCTATCACGCCTCTCCCACATTCAAAAGCTTGCCACCGTAGCTAGGATAAAGTCTAGCCTCCTCACCATGGCCTACACAGCCTCACTGGCTGCTGTACTGTTTCTTGAATAAGTCAAGCAGATTCCAACCTCAGGGCCTTTGCACCTGCTTTCCCCTCCGCCTACAATCTGTATCTGGTAAATTATTCCCTCTGTCTATATCCGGAAAACTCCTTAAAGCCTCAGCTTAAACAGCACTTCATAATGGAAGCTTCTCCCAGGCTGGGTCAGCCCCCATTAGCAGCTCTTATGGCATTCTGTATGTTTCCTTCAAATCACATATTTATTCTTGTGTTACGTGTTTAATGTGTGTCTGTGCCACCAGACTGTAAGTTCTAAGAGGACAGGGACCCTCTGCTTTGTTCACAATTATACCAGTGCCTAGTATCATCCTGGTACATCCTGACTCAATAATGTTCAGTAAATAGTTTGTGATTGAAGGATAATATGAATGAATGAACGAATAAATATCAATTTATCATCCCACTTCAAGTTTTCCCTGGCCCAGGGCTTTGGGTTGCTCTCAGGAACACTTTGGCATTACCCAAATTTTGACGTAGAAACCTGGACAAAGTCTTTGGCACCCCTGGCCTCTATTCCCATCTCTGTGGGACTCTTGTAGTGAATTCGGGGAAGTCACTCCACCTCTGTTGTTCTCAAGTCCCCATCTATAAAATGAGGAAACAAGGCCCCTCCTCTGGTTTCCCGAGAGAACTGGGGGAGCAGTGGCTGCATTTCTGCAAAGGCCTCTGGAGGAAGTGCTGGCCTTGGTCTCCAGCACTGGCTGCACGCTGAGACCAGGATGCCTAATGCTGAAAATCAGATGTCAGGGGAATGTCCGCTGTTAGCCCCCCCCGGGTCCTCTGTAGAGGGGGAGGGTTTGGAGAAGGGGACCTATCCCAGAAGTGTACCCCACAAGGTCATATAGTGAGGTCAGACTTAGAGGTGAGACTTGGGAGAAGGTGAGTGTGTTTTGCATGTGGAATAATAATTATGGTCAAAAAGGAGTACTGTGGTCGATGAAAAAAGATATTCTTTGTAGCATCTTGCTTTAAGGGATAGAGTCTGTTTCACCACCTCTTGAATCTGGTCTGGCCTTGTGACTCGTCTTGATCAATAGAATGTGGCAAAAGTGACACTGTATGACTTCTTAAGAGGCTTTGTAGCTTCCACTCTTGCTGTCTTAGGACCTAGCTCACGAGAGGAAGCCTGAGCTAACCTACTGGAGGGGTTACATAGAGGTGAACTTAGGTGCCCGGCTGACAGCCCAACCAATTGCCAGACTGAGTGAGAAGGCCATCTGGGACCAGCCAGCCCCTAGCCAACCTGCCAAGTGACCTTTCTTCTTGCCTAAAGTTAGTCCAGCCAACACCACCTGGAGCAGAGAGGAGCCATCCCACCTGAACCTTGCCCAAATTACCAAATCCTCAACCATGAGCAATCAATGGTTGTTATTTTAAGCCACCATTTTGTGGCAGTTTGTTTCATAGCAATAGGTAACTGATTCAGCTGTCTGTCTGTCTGCTTGGCCAGACTTTTCTTACTCTTCCTGTGTCCTGATCACAGCAGAGTGTTAAGAGCATGCAGCAGCATCAGTCAGACCTGGATAAAAATCCTGATTCTCCCACTTACTAGCTGTGTGACCTTAGACAGGTTTCTTAACCTCTATGAAGTTTATTTTCCTTCGTCAGTTAGATGGGGGGATGCTAATAGCTCACAGCTTCGGCTTATGGGTTACTGTGAGGTTGAAACGAAATAATATTCAGCGTCTGGCACATAAGTCTTCGATAAATTTATTAAACTGCCAATGAATATTCATTAAACACCTTCTACATAGGCACTGATCCTGGAATTATGGGGCTGAATAAGACAGACAAGGGATCTGACCTCGGAGAGTTTATATTCATGCAGGGGAAGACAGAGTAAACACATAAAAGCTGAGACAATGGCAGATACAATCTCTGAAGTATGATGTGACCGAAAGTGACTGAGGCATAATATGAAGGGAAATCAGGGCAGGCCTCCCTGGGGAGGTGATATCTCTGGTGGGTGAAGAGGAGGAGACACCCACAGGAAGATCAGGAGAAGGGGTGTCCTAGCAAGAGGGAACAGCACATGCAAAGGCCCTGAGGAGAGACAGAGGTGGGTGAGACCCAGGGACCCAGGGGGTCTGCAAAGTGCCGGGAGGAGTCAAGTGGAGGAGTCGATGCTGGTGGCAGAAGCAGACGGGGGCTGCTTTATTGCTGTTGTTGTTTCCACTGACGTCAGCCCAGGTTCAGGACCTGACCCACAGCAGATGCTCAGTTCACGTCGGGCATGAGGTCCAGGCTTAAGTTGTATAGTATTTCCATGGAAACCCATCATGCTCCCTGCTGATAACTAGAGAGTCTCCCCAGGGTCTCATATCTTCTGGACCCGGCTGGCCCTTGGGCTGATTACACTTCCCCTTCCTCTGCGTCTCTCTGAGCCCCAGCTGTGAGGGAGGCCGCAGGCTGGAAACAGGAAGGCTCTCCCTCGGGAGAGCAGTCCGCACACACAGACAGCACACAGGGCCCGGGTGGCCCCAGGCCGGGCCCCGCCGCCATCCGAGCCCACATCAGCAGCCCGGCCCGGATGCAGCTGGGCCCCACCTGGGCCTGCGGCAGGAAGTGCTCACGCCGATGGGGCCTGGGGAGTGACCATCCACTGCCCAGACAAAGGAGCTGGACGGAGACCCCTTCCTCACAAGACGAGACTCAGCCTCCCGGGAGGAGCATCAACACAAGTGCTTGTGTGACCCCAGGATGGAGACCAGCCGCCCCACCCAACAGCTGAGGAAATGGGCCATCGTGGTGGGACTAGCCTGCCCTCGGAGAGGGGTGCTTCCAGAGCCAGACTGCACCCTCCATTTGGGCATATGTGTGTAGTCAAATGGTCACACACAGGCGGACTCACACAGCCACACACTGTGAAGACAGATCCAGGTATAACATGTTCTGATACAGTAAGACAGGAAACACAGAGACACCGTGACACACAGCAGATGTGAGAAGCACACACAAGCACACACCATTCAGTAGGATGCGCTCCTGTGAAGATGAGACACACACGTGCAATTCTACACGACAAGGCATATACACACAGACACTCCTCACAGCACACACGCAAAGCTGCAGACACATCCGTTGATGCCCCTGCCCTCACTTCCCAGATAATTGTGCCGGAAAATAGAAACACCTGCTCCCCACTGAGCCGTCATCCGGCAGCGGTGGCAGCAGAATGATTAAGCCTTCACAGAAGGCTGGCATTTTCCTGGCTGCCAGAGCGGCCACCAGCCTGAGTGGCCTTTGTGATGGGCCCCAGGGGTCATTCCGCCCAGCGTCTCTCCCCCTCCTCCCTCTCTGGTCACTGGAATAACTCCCCACCTTCCTGTCCCGAAGGATCCTTCTGGGGCTGATGGCCCACGTATGAAGGTGCCAGGATGAAACTTGCCCAGGGAGATTGAGGCCTGGACCAACAGATTCCCAAGGAATTCTCATTCCCGGACTCGAGGATACCTGAGAGACTTAAACCAGCCGTGGACATGCCTGGTGGATGCCCTCAGCTGCTCTCTGCTTAGTCCAAGTGCTAACCTCAGTCCCTCTGGCCAGAGGGCGACTCAGTGTTCCTTATTCGCCATCCTGGACCGGGATCGTCATCTGTTCCCTCTCACATATGGTTGTCTCTGCCACCCTGGCCTTCCTGCTCCTTTTCCAACACACCTGAGGCTCATGCCTGCCTTAGGGCCTTTGCACCTGCTCTGTTCCCTATATGAACCCCACCCCCACCCCTGCCCCAGGTCTTTGCCTGGCTGTCTCCTTCTCACCACTCAGACCTCAGGTCACATGGCTCCTCCTCCAAGAGGCCTGCCTTGATCTACCCAGTTAAAATGTCTCCTCCAGGTGGGCCCCTCAGTTATTTCCCAACTCAGTGGTTCTCAATCCTGGCTGCTTGTTAGAATCTCCTGGAGAGCTTTTAAAAAATCATTCGATGCCAGGCCCTGTGTAGGCTAATTAAGTAAGAATCTCTGGGGTTTGGGTCCTGAGTGCTAGTGTTTTAAAAAAAAATCCCCCCATGTTGTTCTAATGTGAAGTCAGGACTGAGAATTCTTGGCCCAGAGGCTTTTCAGTTAGTAAGAGGAAAGGCTGAATTTTGCAGCTTCCTCACCCCCTCCTCATCATGGCTGCTGTTTATTGAGCACCTACTCTGTGTTGGGCCTGTGTTGCCTTATGTGCATTATGATCTCAGTATACACTTGGGTGGCACTTGCTGTGCATGCAGTATGGTTCAAAAGGCTCTGCATGGGACAGTTCATGTCATCCCCCTAACAGCTCTATGATGTAAGAACTAGTATCATCCCCATTTCACAGATGAGGAAACTGAGGCCCAAAGAGAGAAAGTAATTCACCCAAAGTCCTGCAGCTGGAAAATGGTAGAACTGGAGATGTAACCGAAGCAGTGTGTTTCCAGAGCCTGGCTCTTAACCTGATGACACGACTTTGTAAAGATGTAGAAAATCTGGCTCAGAGAGTCAGGAGACTTGAGGATTCAAACCATGTCACTCTGACTCTGTAAAGTATAGGGTGCAGGCACCTCCATGATCCCTCATGTCCTTATCTTCCCCCCACCCAAGAAACCAGCCTTAGGGGCAGCAGCGCAGACAGGAGATTGGAACCAGTATGGGTTAGGCCACTTGCTGTCCGTGAATTAACTTAATAATAGTAATAACTGACATATATATGGCAGCTACTATTCAACATACATTGACTTACATCAAAGGGGCCCTCATTTTATGGAGAGGAAGCAGATGCACAGAGAGTTAAGTCACTTGCCCAAGGTTACACAGCTGGTCAGTGCTGAGCTGAGACTTGAACTCAGGCAGGTTGGTTCCAGAGTCTGTGCTCTTAATCCCTGTACCATACTCCCTCTCACCCGCCTTGGTTACTTAAGCTGCTTGAAATTCACCTTCCTCCTCTATGAAATGGGTACATTAGTGCTTACCTCTTTCAGAAAAGTAGAGGACAAAACAAGAGCACGAACGTATGGACAGGCCCTCACACAGGGCCTGTGTGTAGCAGGCACTTGATAGGAGAGGTCACCGCACAGAGCAGGCAGAGTCACAACCTGGTCCTGCGGCAACTTGCCTCGAGTCTCACACACAGTAGGTGCTGAACTAACGTGGGCCGTGGATGCAGGTGGTGACATTTAGAGGCCTCCAGCCTGCTGGTCCCCCAGAGAGGTGCAGGGGCCCGGTAGTCCCCTGGGACCCTGAGCTCCACCTGGGCACCTTCAAATGCCTAGAAACCTCCTGTGTGCGCCACTGTGGACCCTCCATTAACGTGTAATTGCTATTGCAGGTGAGTAGTTGTGTTCTCTGGGGTGAGATTCACAGCAGAGCAGGAAACAGCCCAGCAACAGGCATGATGGAAACAGGAAGAGAGAAGGGGCTGGGAGACCAGAGGGAGAGGAGCTTTCCAAAGAGGAAAGTTGCATCCTTGGGTGAACTTGCAACCTGGGTTTTCAGATCCAGACCTCATTTTATATGGTCTGCCCTGCTGCTCGCACCAGGTACGCCCTGGAAATCCAATGTTTGAGCCTCCAAGCTACATCTCCCATGAAGATGTGAAAATACGTCCACAGAATGGGCATACTGGGATTAAAGACTTTTCTGAGTCTCTGTAACTATATCCCTGTGTACGAGATATCACTGAAATCTGCGAGAATCATCGAAGATGCCCCATCCGGTGGGTATGAAAGCAGCCTTTTGGTTTCAAGGCTCCAGCTGTCCATCCCGGGAATGGATCCTCACATACCTTCCTAGGTGTGTTGTTCATTGCTTCAGCCCTTCAGAAGGTCTCCAAATGTGCACACAGGCTGCTGAATATGTGCTGTCAGCTCCATCGTGCCCTCCAAATATGCTGTAGGAGTTAGGAAGAGTGGGTACAGTGCCTCAAATGTGCCGTATTTCCTCCTCCCTTCTTGCCTTTGCACCTGCCCTTCCCTCTGCTGGGGACGCTCCTTGTCTAGCCAGCTTGGAGAATTTCTCCTGGTCCTTCAAATTCACCTCAAGAATTACTTCTTTTGTGAAACCTTCCCTAATCTCCCTTCCACCCGCCCTCCCACAAAGGCGCTGCTCCCCCAGGTGTGAATTCTCCTTTGTCAGAGCTCTTCCAATTCTTTCCTTTTGTGTTTGCTTCCCAAGATCAACTTTGGGTCCATCATTAAGCCACTTATGCAGTAGACCAGTGGTCCCGGAACCAGAAGCATCACTGTCCCTGGGACCTTGTTGGAAATGCAGATTCTTGGCCCCGCTCCAGACCTGCTGGATCAGAAACTCTGGGGGTGGGCCCATCTTTCAACAGGCCCTCTAGGTGACTCTGATACGTGCTCAAGTTTGAGAATCAGTGTGGTAGGAAGATAAGGCAAGTTCATAACACTTAATCCAGCACAAATAATACAAATAATAATCACAGCAAATACCATTTAGAGGACCACGTGCTAGATGTGTGCCAGGCACTTTACCTGCCTTAATCCTCCACAACAACATGTGAGGAAGATACTAATATACCCATTATATGGATAAGGAAACTGAGGCTCAGACAGTCACTCCCAACGCTAGGAAACAATTGCCAAATGGTGGATCCAATTGCAAACCAACCATGGCCAGCTGCTCTGACTGCAAAGCCTATATGTTACCGACAGACGGTGCTGTCAGCATGATTTGGGTGTTTAAAAGAGGGAGAGATCACATCCAAGTCAGGTTCTGTCTCAATTTTATATTTTCAAAGTATAATTTTAAAAGATTAAATAGTGATTTTTAAAAAAATCAAATCCTTGCTTCCTCCAATGCAGTCCTCATCCCAGCTCTCAGAAGCAACTACTTTCAACTCTTTTGGTTGTTTTGGGGGTGGTGTTTACTTTCATATTTTAAAATATTTGCATCTTGTATAATCTTTCGATTTGTCCATATTAGACCCAACCCCCTGAATTATGTGAGATAAGGACTTTTGCTCAAGTATACCCTGCCTTCAAGACAACCACACAACTCTAGGAAGCGTTGTTCACATCGTAAACACCATAGATATTTATTTATTAAATCCATAGTCAGTGTTTCATAACTGTGACAAAATAAATTTTACTCACTGCTGAGCCAAGTAGTGTACTGTGGCTGCCTTTTCTTTCTTGGACTTTTTGGTTTCCGTAGAGCTAATCTGAGGGCTCCTGTGCTGCCCTTTTTCTTAATTTGCTTCCTTACAGAGTGTTCTAGAATCATCATGAGTACCATCATTCCATAGTGTGTTCTCCCTGAAAATTCCAGCATCTTTCACTAAATCCACATCAGCTCAATGCTCTGTGATGACCTAGATGGGTGGGATGGGGGGCGGTGGGAGGGAGGTCCAAGAGGGAGGGGATATAGGTATACATGTAGCTGATTCACTTCATTGTACAGCAGAGACTAACACAACATTGTAAAGCAATTTTACTCCAATAAAAAATATAAATAAATAAATAAATTGTTTTTCAGCTTTAATTAACTTAAATAACAGAGAAGTTTTTGTTTACTTGTTTGTTTTCGTTTTTTCTCAAGTGACAAAAATCTAGAGGAAAATCCGGGGCAGGCACAGAAGATCCATGATCATCAAAGACCCAAGCTCACTCTACCTTGTTGCTTCACTACCCTTAATACAGGGCTCCCAACTCATCGTTCAGGATGGCTGCTTGAGTTCCAACATGTCTGTATTCCAGCCTTTAGAAAGAAAGAGTCTTCCATTCCATATAAAGATGCTTTCTGAAAGTTGCACACATCGTTTCTGCTTACACTCCAATATTTACAACTTAGTCACATAGCTACACCTAGCTGGGAGGGAGGCTGGGAAATGTAATTTTTAAAAAATATATATAGTCTTTATTCTGGGTGGCAAGTGCCCAGTAGAAAAACTGGAGTACCGAGGTCAGCTCTCTTAGTCGTGATCGTTTTCTGTCACGTGGCATTGACTTTGGGAAGCGTGTCTCGCCTCTTCTATGACCTGTAAGTCCCTGGAGGACAGGACCCAAATCTGATTCTTCCGTGGCCCACCCACACACATGCATAGGAACAGCCTAGGGGAGCCTCTGGTCCAGCAGCAGAATCGCTGAGAGGGAAGCAGGACTCTGCCTCTGGCTCACCGTGTGATGCCCAGCAATCACTTTCCCCACCTGGCCTCTCGGGACTCTTCTGGATGTGACATTCTCTGATTTGCCACCTGATGCTGCAGTTCGACTCGGGGGCTGCTGACCTCTATCCACCAGGAGTCTCTCCATGGGCCATGGGCTCCAGTTTCTTGAATTTTGTTTTCCATTTAGAGATCAAAGGAATAGAAATGCTGGACGCCAGGCTCACGGGCAAAATAAAACAAAACAAAAAACCCATCAGAGGGGAGGAACTTTTATAAAATTAACAGCTGGTGCCAGGGCTCCTCATAGGAGGACATGCAACATTGTTTGGAAAAAAATATTTTGACAAGTGTTAGGGAGAAATGTAAGAACCGTAGGCCTGGTGCCCAAGCCTCAAAGTGAGGGAAGAGGCTGCCCTGTGAGGAGGCAGACTTCGCAAGCTCCCAGGGCATCCAGAACGGCGCGGGTGAGGAACAACGCAAACAATGGCTAATATTTATCCATATCCTGACCCGCACTAAGGAATGTGTACGCTCTGTGCTTAGTGCATTGCAGGAACCAAGGTGCCAGATTACAAAAAAGAGCAGAAAGGAAAGAAAGAGGGAGAGAGAGAGAAAAGGAAAAGTACAGAGCAGAAAAGAACAAAAAAGAAAAGACTAAGGAACCATCTCTGGTAGCTGAAGCCTTGGAGGAAATCTATTAGAAGGTGTATTAGCTACCTGTAAGGCACGTGGCTCCAGAAAAGGGAGACCAGAAATAACATACATAGCTTAAATGAGAGAAAATTCTTTCTTTTTCAGTAAGTAGCTGACATGCAATGGTGTTTCTGCTCCATGAATTTTTCAGGCCCTCAGCACGTGGTCCAGGAAGGTTCACTGCTCCGCCAGCAGGAAAGGAAATAGGAGGGGAGGGCATGGTCCTTGCTCGCAAGGGCCCCCCTGCAGGGTGCACCCGTCACTTCTGCTCACACCCCATCGCCTACAGCCTGTTCAACAGCCACACCTGCGGCAAGGGAGGCTGAGGAATCTAATTGTGTTCTGAGCAGCCATTGGACCAGTGAAATGTTCTATTACTGCATGAACAGGGGACATGGGGGCAGGGGCTGGGGTGGGGTGCAGAGGTGCATGAGAAGTCTCTGCCACCGACAGAGATTGGGGAGCTTACAAAATTGGGGGAATCGGGCTTAGAAAACTGGTAGGAACGAAGGGTGGCCATGGAGCGGGACACACAGCCACTGTCACACTAATAGACAGGCCAGCTGGGGCACGTTGCCAACGTTGCTACTGGGAAGGACGTCCCATCTCTTCCTGCGTCTTGGCATCGGGATCTGGGGTGGGGGGCGGGAGGGGCATTCAGTCGGTTGAGGCAAGGTCACAGGTCTGAGCTTCAGCTTGTCAGGGGCTTTGGTGCAAGGAGAGGGGCTCCAGGTCTACCCACGCCACAGGGACTGAGAATTCCTCCCCAGATAGGATGGGAGTTGGATGCCTGGCAGCCTGCACCACCCAAAAAAGCCCCCCCTCCAAAAAATCCACAATGCTTGTGACGTCATTTCATCCTCATAACCAGTATATGCTAAGTCCCAGTTTTCAAGTGAAAGGGGTTAAATTTGCCAGTCACTTTTATAGCACCTCCTGAGTTAGGCATCGCTCTAAGCACTTTACAATTATGAACTCTTATTAATTTGCCTGAGCCTCAGAACAACCATTTAGGACAGACACCATTAGCGTCCCCATTTTGTAGAGGCACTGAGAGGTAGGGAACGTGCCCAGGGT
>NW_006783088.1:4570972-4581106 GCF_000442215.2 Lipotes vexillifer | reverse complement strand
ACTGAGAGGTGGGGAAAGTGCCCAGGGTTGCATAGCGAGTAAGTAGTAGCAAAGCTGGGATTTGAACCCTGGCAGTCTGGCTCCAAGCCCGAGCTGATAACCACTGACTACACAGCTGGCAAGAGAGGAAGCAGCAGCTAAAGGTATGAGACTGTGCATTCTGGGCTGAGGCCCCCCCCCCCCCCCCGGGTTTTCCAGCAGAAGATATTGAATTTGTGAATATTTTATGTAAATGTTTGTTGTTGCTCTTCTGGAAATTAAGCCAATTTCATGTCAGGATCAGGAGGCACAGTCCCAAGGCAGCGCTTCTGGGGAGCAGGGGCCCAGCAGCAGGAACAGGCAGGACAGGCAAGCCCTTTCTTTTCCTGCTGCCCCCAGCTCCCGCTGGGAATTAGCAAAACTAGAGGAGAAGGCTTTGAACTTCACTAGGTCTTGGGACAAAGGGCGTAAAGACAATCTCATGGAGACCTCAGAGGCAGGCTGGCTAATAGCTGACATCTAAGTCACCCAGACTCTAAAGCCAGCAAGCAAGGTGCTCAGCTTCCGGCCCCGACACGCCAACGGCGGTCTGAGTGTTCAGTCCCTGGCTGCTGCCTGGGAACCGAATTCATAAATATGACTTTTACCTGATCCGGACCCCATGTTCCCACAGGGCTGCTCCAAGCTGGCTGTGGCCACAAAGCAGAAAGTTGAGAATAGGAAAAACAGGGGTCTGCAAAATCCATCGAAGAGATATCTGTCCCAGAATTCACCCAGCGCATCCCAGGACTTACCCTGGGGTGCCTGGGCCCTGGATCTCACAGGGACCTAACTGACCTCAGGAGGAAGTTAAAAAGGCCCCTGGGGAGCCCTGCTTCAGGGACATGGCTGTAACCTGCTGCAGAGAAACCCTCACCCCCCGCCCCTTGCTGTGTAGGTTTAAGGGCTGGGATGTTGGGAGGTGTGGGTCCTCAGAGGCCTGCTGTCCACACACACACATGCATACGCACCCACATGTATACACATACACACGACCATTCCCAGGCATCAAGAAGGCCCAAGGTGACTGAGTCACACCATATCCTGATACCACTTATTATGTCCCCAGGGCCAAAGGGGTCCTACTCTTCTGGAAGCAGTAGGAGATTCATTCCCTCAAAGCTTACAGGCCACGGGAGTCCATTCCTTAGTAAGATATGTTAATTATTATTATTACCATTATTGTTACTCAGCCATCATGTTTTAGTATTTCCAATACCATCAATTACAGAGTTTCCTCACTTACAACCAGATCCGGTCCTGATAAACCCATTGTATATTGAAAATATCATAAATCGACAATGCAGCTTTACACCTAAGCTACCAAATGTCATAGCTTAGCCCAGCCTACCTTAAACGTGCTCAGAACATTACATCAGCCTACAGTCGGACAAAATCATCTAACACAAGCCTATTTTATAATAAAGTGTTGAGTCTCTCAAGTAATTGATTGAATACTGTACTGAAAGTGAAAACCAGAATGGTTGTCTGGGTACAGAATGGCTGTAAGTGTATCGATTATTCACCCTCATGACCGCGTGGCTGACTCGGAGCTGTGGCTGCCGCTGCCCAGCATCAGAAGAGATTATATACTGCTTATCACCAGCCTGGGAAAAAATCAAAATTAAAAATTTGAAGTGTGGTTTCTACTGAGTGCTATCGCTTTCACGCCATCATTAAGTTGAAAAATCATCGTCAGTCAGGGACTGCCTGTACATTAGGCACCTGACATTTGCTAGCTTTGGTCTTCCCCCCATGTGGGAGGTAGGGACCCCACACACATCCTGCAGCTGGAGAAACAGAAGCTCAGAAAGATGGACTGATGGTCCCACCATTTGTAAAGTGCAGAACCAGCATCAAGCCCCTGGTCCATGCTGGAAGGAGGGCATCTCCCCAGCACAAGTAGGTAATGGCTCACCCTTCTGGGAGCAAAACAGCAATTCCTGAGGTGGCCTGGAAGAAAAGGTCCTCGTGGGAAGGGTTGCTGGGTCGACCAGCAAAGCTCTAGCTCCTGAGATCTCCTTACCGTGCTCTCTGGGAGACACACTGGAGGGTTCTCACTGGGTCCCCAGCACCACACGAAGTCACAGTTGAATTCTGACAGCCTACTGCTCCCCAGAACTTCACACCCATGGCCCAGCGGCAGGGCTGCGTCTGGGAAGCCATTTTTGTATCATGCCTTCCTTGACAT
The DNA here is from genome assembly GCF_000442215.2 of Lipotes vexillifer. NCBI lineage: Eukaryota > Metazoa > Chordata > Mammalia > Artiodactyla > Lipotidae > Lipotes > Lipotes vexillifer. The sequence continues at coordinate 4,578,897 of NW_006783088.1, read as the reverse complement.
TTGCAGGTGATGAGCTGATGGGACGAGGAATGGACGGCTAACCCAGGACAGCCAGCCTACTGCAGAGCCGGGGACCCCTTTTTTTTTCATAAAAATGTACACTAAGAGACAAGAAGTCTCTGGCTAATGGGGGTTCTGGGTCTGTAAGGGACTGTGGAATTGGGGCCAGTTTGGACACCAGAAAATTGCAAGGTGCTCTTTTGCACTCACTCTCTCCACAGACCAGCAGGCTCTTCCTTGCATATCTTAGACCAAAATTACAGGGAAGGAAAGAAGCCACAAGGATGCAGAGTAAGTCGACAAAAAAAGGAGAATCAAAGAAGCAAGATGACATAGAAAAAGAAGAGAGGGAAACAAAATAAACGAGAAAAAGATACTTTCTTGGTTCCTCCCAGCTTTGGGTTCCGTGAGGTCCAAAACCATTTCATTTCCATGAGATCTGTACCCTCCCCGGCCTTCCTTTGAGCTATTTTGAGTCCTTTCTATTCCTTGCAACTAAACCATCTCCGACTAAAAATTGGAACCAAGAATGGATTTTCAATAATGTCTCAGAAGAACCATGAAGCCTCCTGTAAGATCAAAGCAAAGTGAGAGACAAGGAAGATTCTGTGGTAAATGATTTATTGGCCATACATCCTCCCATCCCGGTATGCTGGCCCCTTTGCGACGTGACTGCGCTGAATGTCCCAGCCAGAGGTGGAGCCCGTTTCTCCATCCCTTTGATTCTAGGCTGGTCTGTGACAGTAGAATCTGACCAAAGTGAGGTTGTGTGAATTTCAGAGCCTAGGTCTCAAGAGGCCTCTCAGCTTCTGCCTTTGCCCCCTTGGACCACTGCCCCAGCATCCTAGCAACCCACAGTGGACCACACGGGCTCAGATTGTGACCTCATTGAGAGGAGGCCTTGGGGAATTTGTGGCAGCTGAAAGGAAAGATATTGGAGCACGCTAATCACTCCTTCCGGTCTCATGTAAAAGGGAGAGAGACAAACACCAATTCCAGGTTTTCCAGCTGGAATCAGACATTTTCTTAAATGGCACAGTCTTGTAGCTTTTTGCTTATATCCAGCCCTCTGAAACAGCTGATACCAAATCCAGAAAATAATCGTGCACCTTGACAAATTGCAACAGCTGAATTTTCTGCCATTCTGGGTTTCTCTGATCAAAATTAATTCAGTTAATGAAAAAGACTGGCAGAGAAGGCGGAAATTGGGCATTCTAGGCAGAGAAAAGGCTTTGAGCAAAAGCTCAGAGGGATGGTATCAATGAGATTTGCACTCAGATACAAATAATCAAGTATCAGATTAATGAGGCACTTAGACCAGTGGTTCCTAAACTTCAGAGTACATCAGAATCACCTGGAGGGCTTGTAAAAATGCAGATTGCTCAGGGTTTCTTCTTTAGCAGGCCTGGCTCTTGGGGGGAGGGCAAAAATTTAGTTTTCTAATAAGTTCATATGTGATACCCATGCTGCTATTCAAGCAGGTACCACATTTTGAGAACTACTGGCCTGAAGTTTAGCCCCTAGACAAAGAGGGGATTGTTCTTCTCACCTTATAGTAGGTGATTGGAGTGGTAGTTCAGGACTCAGCAATGTCATCAGGAACCCAGAATTCTCATCTTTCTTCTTGGACATTCTTAGCTCATTGGTTTTCATGCTTATGTTTGAGGTCTCATGGTCACAAGATGGCTGCTGCAGCTCCAGAAGTCATGTCTGTATTTAAGGCAGGACCTATAAACTAACGCAGCCTGAACTCTTTACCAGGAATTCAAAACTTTCCTTGAAAGGCCAATCCACCTCTTACTACTGCTGGTCCCAACACCCCCTGCCAGATTGTCAGATACATATATGGGCCATCTCTAGCTGTAAAAAAGACTGGGAAATTGAGTATGTAGCATTCTCACCTCTATAGTAGAGGCATGCAGGGAGACGGGGATGGAGAATGAAGCTACATATGTGCAGGTGCCTGGCTTGTGACCCAAAAGTCTGGAGGCCAGTCCTTACTGGACTCAAGTAGGGGACCTAATAGGTACCCAATCAATATTTAATTCTGAATGAATGTCAGGAGTGAATGCAGAAAGAACAATGAGATTAGACCTTTCTGCTTACCGGTTGGATGATCTTGAATAAGTCACTTTACCTGCCTGAATCTCAGTTTCCCTTTCCATGAAAAAAATCAAATAACCCCACTGAGTTGTTGTGAGCATTCAGTGAGATATCAGACGTGAAAGGGTCCGACCCGGGGCCTTTGAGCCTGACAGGTGGGATGGAATCAGAAGTGTGCAGCTGTACCAATAGCCCCAACAAAAGCCTGCATGGGCTGGGCTCGGTGCTAAATCGCTTATGTGATTCTGTAGTTTCCTTCTCACATTCCCATTCTTCATGGGAAAACTGAGGATCAGATGAGGATTTTTTTTTTTTTTTTTTGCGTTACGCAGGCCTCTCACTTTGTGGCCTCTCCCATTGCGGAGCACAGGCTCCGGACGCGCAGGCTCAGCGGCCATGGCTCACGGGCCCAGCCGCTCCGCGGCATGTGGGATCTTCCCAGACCGGGGCACGAACCCGCGTCCCCTGCATCGGCAGGCAGACTCTCAACCACTGCGCCACCAGGGAAGCCCCAGATGAGGATTTTAAAGTCAAAGCTGGGAAACAGAGAGCAAGGATTCAAACCAGGTCTGTTGGGCTCCAAGTATACACCCCTAGCCACTACTCCAGATTGCTTTTGCAGAGAAATAAAAAATAAACTATGCAGAGCTTCCAATGCCATGAGCTCAGCTGACACCATTCCCCATCCTTTGCCCTGCTCTCACTGGGAGCAGTAACTCAGGGGAAGCCAAACTCACCTTTGCTGTCCCTATCCGTCAGCTGGCCTGCGGGAGCCAGGAGAGGCTGGCCTCCCACCAAGACTGCCTCCCCCAGCAGGAGAGGAGTCCTGCCAGGTCAGGGCAGTGGCTCCAATTAGATACCAGCTCCTGCCCAGGCAGGAGGCAGAAAGCAGGTGGAGGCCAGCGGGGAGCAGGCAGTTAGAGGGTAATTAGATGTGAATATGGAACAGCTCCCTTAATAAGGAGGCTGTGCTGGGCAAGAGACACTGGGGAGGGGCATCACTCCAGGCACCTGCCACCCACCAGCATCTTGCACTGGGCACAGTGGAGAAGGAAGAAGCAACTAACATTCTTTGTGGCCCAGGCCCTGTGCTGGCCACGGGTCTCCTTCACCCTCGTAACAGCCGGAATGCAGATGAGAACACAGACTCAGGGAGAGAGAATAACCGCAGGGCACACAGCTAGGGATGGCAGAGATAGAGGATGAAAACTCTGAGCCCCAAGACTGTGCTTTCTCCTCTAGCACACCATTGCTCCTATGTTCTTCATCTGCTCACGTCTTCTGACGTTAGAGCACCTGATGGGTACTAACAGTTGACACCAGGGATGATATTCAAATTATTTATCCACTGGCCGGGCAGGGCTGTGACCAGTTGGAATAGACCCAGGCCTGCTGGAGGCCTGGAGGGTCCTGAGGGGCCTCAGCTGCATCAAGCATTAACCCCTTGGCTGCTAGATGATGGGAAGGTCCAGAGGATCCCACGAGATAGGCTGGGGTGGCTGAGACAGCAGTGAAGGTGGGGGAACTTGGGGGCTCAGAGCAGCAGCTTTTAACCAACTGGTAAGGAGGAATTTCCGTTTTAGTCACCAACGTGGCTGTAACAAACAATGCAGCATGGCAGAACCTTAGCCACTACTTGGGCCTGCTCTTGGAGGTGGTGTGTGCTTTCCAGGATACAGAAAGGCTGCCCATACGCTCCCGCTGAGCACACCTTTCCCCATACCCCAGAGCTGGCACCCAAAGCCCAAGATGGGTGACTCACGCCTTCTCCCAAGAGCAGGGAACAGACTCCCCAGGCGGAGGCAGCCAGATAGGGAAGACCCCATCTGGCTGAGGGAATCTGTCTGTCTGGAAGAGAGTGGAGTGTGCCAAACTCCACAGCAGCTGTGCCCAAAGAAAGTTCAGTAAATCTGAAAGGTTGTCCTCAGGAAAGAGGATTCCCTGGGTAACTGTTTGGGAAACGTGCATATGCTCCATTCCCCTCTAAGAGTCCAGGCCCCTGTTGACATGTTAAAGGTTCTCAGAGGTCCTGGTGGGTGGGGGGACAGAAGATCTTTTGACTTTATTTAACCCAACATTTTCTAGGCATTTTTAACCCCAGAGCTGTTCTTGGTTTAACTCTATTGGGCCTCCGAGGGCATGAGTTTTCCTTGGGATGCAGCTTTGGAAATACCATTATGTACAAAATCCCTTCCCTGATCCCAGCAGCCCAGATGTCTCCACTCAATCACAGCTGATGCTGGGGACAAAGGATGAATCAGGACAAAGGGGAACAAGGTTTGGGGGTGTGAGCGCTGGTTGGCATCCTAACGGCCTCCAGAAATCCTTTATTTTCCCTGGATGGTCTACTCCAACAAATGATCAAATCCTGTCCACAGGTAGCGGGCTCAAGCAGGACCCAGCCCTCCCCTCAAGGTGGAAGAAAGGTTTAAAGCTGCAACTCAGTCCCTGAGCACCAGGAAACAATCCCTCGGAGCCAAGGGCTCTGAACTGGGACAAACAGTGTTCAAGTACCAGCTCCGCCCCTGACCAGCTACGTGACCTTGGGCACACTGGCGTCACTTAACCTCAGTTTCCATCTGAACTATTCGACCGTAATGTTTCAATCATAGGGTTGTGGTGGGAATGAAGAGTTTAGCCACACTTGACAGCACTGCCTGTGTGCCCTGAGTGGCTCTAAGCACTTTACAGGCATATATATTAACATTGCTTCCTTAACAGTTCTACTGTGTGTGGGTGGGGGGGGGGTGTTCTTGCCCCCATTTTACAAATAAGGATGCTGGGCCACAGATTGCTTGTGACTTGCCGCAGGTTGCACAGGTGATAGGTGGCAGGGCCAGGACTCAAACCCAAGGAGTCTGGTTCCCAAGTCCACTCTGTCAACCATTACACGCAGAGCCTGGCTGAAGCATATGCTCAGTACATGGTAACAACAACTTGTGTCCTTGCACAGAGGTTCTGGGGATCCAGAGATCGCCAAGCAGGGGTCGGTGGGTGTTGAGAGGGGCTCATCTAACGCAGGAAGAGTGAACAAGTCTGAGAAAAGGGGGACACAGGAGGGGAGCTCTCTTTTCCCAGAAAGCATGGATGTGACTTCGTATCACAGATACTCTATTTCTAGGACAAGGAGGGAGGGCTCGGGGAGGTGCCCTACCTTCCCCAATGCCATGATGCACTGGTTACTAGGGCAGAGGAGGAAAAGGGCAGAAGTTGTTTTGTTCAGGGTATAACCTCCATCCTAGAGTCTAGCCTTGTAGGAAGTGAACATCCCACAGCTGGATGTGAGTAGTAAAGGGCATGTCTTAGCCTGGGGTCTCCAGAAAGCAGAGCCTATGACAAAGGCTTAAGTGTGAGTAGTTAGTCAGAGAGTGTGATCCAGGGACCAGGTCAGGGCCCTGGAATGGGGGGTCCCAAGCAGAGTTGCTCCATCCCATGGGGCTGCTAGGAGCAATCAGCCCAGGAAGAAAGTGGAAAGCACTCATGCACAGGCTCCATCCTCCATTGGCCAAGATCACCCGCTGATTGGTGCCAGAGAAGGCCCAGGCCAGGAAGGGTCAGAAGCGGGCAGGCAGGCTTGAGGAGAGGCAGATTGCTCCTGCACGAAGCTGAAAAACAAACAAACAACAAACAAAATCTGCATGGAGCAGGGCATCACAGCTGCAGTTGGAGTGAAAGATGAGACCAAAGGATTTGAAGTGATGCCCAAAGCTATCTGATTCCAGGAGTTTGGGGCAGCAAAGTGTAGTGATTGTAGGCGTATTGTGTATTTCAGAACGATTCAGCTGATTTTGAGGGAAGACTGTATGACCTGAAGGATTTGAAGTGGGGAGGCCAGAGTCTCTGTGTCTTAAACCTTGGCGGCCCCAGAATCACTTGGAGGGCTTTGGTAAAGCACAGATTGCTGGACCCCAAGCCCAGGGACTACATTCCTGCCATGTTTGGGTGGTACTGATGCCGCTGGCCTGGGGAAACACACTCTGAGATGCACCAGTGTCAGTTCTGGGACAGGGGAAAGAAAAGAATGGCTTCCAGACTTCGTGATTCAGAAGATGGCAGCAGGAGACCCGCATTCCAGTCCAGACTCACCTTTCTGGCCTCAGTCTTCCCAGCCCTCAGTGAGTGATGCATTGCTCCTGCTGAGCTCTACAGGCCTTTTCTGCTCTGAGATCCCATGAGTCTCCAGGCTCAGAACAGAAAGGGGGAACAGGCAGAGTTGTCACCAGTCCCGGACACTTAGAGAGGGAGAAAGAAAGTCTGACTGTCCTAGGGCAGCAGGGTTGACCTAGAATTTCAGTGCTCCCCCTGCTTACTGCTGGAGGAGCTGACAGGTTAATCCACTATAGCCACACTGGCCTCCCTTCCCTCAGTGCACCAACTGTGCTCCTACCTCAGGGCCTTTGCTCTTGCTGTTCCCCTCTGTCCGAAACAGTCATCCCCCAGATTTCTACAGGGAGCCTTCCCTCACGGGTCTCATATTTGCTCAAATATTTCCTCCCCTGACCATTCTTTCTAAAAAAGCATCACTTGGTCCACCTCTACCCCCTTCCCCTGCTTTACTTGCCATCACTCTACCTGAGATCATGTTGCCTATTAGCCTCCAGAAGTGTTGTCCAGAAACTTCCTGCCAGGTGGGCATGTGCTATTATCTGCACTGCTCATTACATAGCCATGGGCCACATATGGCTATTGAGCACTTGAAATGTGGCCATTGTGACAGAGGAACGGAATTAACCATTTTCTTTTATTTTAATTACTCTACATTTAAATAGCCACATGTGCTAGTGGTTCCATAGTGGGCAGTGCAGCCTCTATCTCTCCTCAAAGAACACAAGTACTAGGAGGGAGGAAGCTTGTCCCCTTCGTTTGTGGATATATCCCGGGCCTAAAACATTTTCAAGCCCGTGTAGTAGGGACTCAAAAACACCTCATGAATGAATGCCTCTATTATCATAGAATTATGTTCTCTTGCTCTCATTTACATGAACGAGGCCCAGAGAGGGTAAGCATTCCACAAGTCACACACAGCAAGTCTCTGCCCACTGATTCAGACTTCCTCCACTGCCCAACCCTACTCTGCTCCCTGGTGGCTTGTTGGCAGCAGGGAGCTGATTAAAACCAATCAGCCTGATTAACTGCAGAGAATCTGAGATGTTCAGCTCTAGGTGGCATTTAGCAGAGGCCAAGACAGAGAGTGAGCAAAGGCAGAGCCCCCAGGCTGGGGAGGGAGGGCTGAGATCCACCGGGTACGTGAGTCACAGGCTGAGTGTCACGAAATTGCTCTCGATGGCAACAGAAGAAGAAAAGACGAAAGCTCAGGAGACACAGACGACTTAATATTTTTTTCAGTTAAGAACTCTTTATGGATTTCTGCTAGGCCAGACTCAGGAATCGGGGGTCAAAGAAAAATCTAGCTGAGTTTTAAAAAGGAAACAGGAAACGTTGCTTCCTGCTGGTTTGAGCAGGAAGTGGGTTTATAATTGGAAAGAGAAAGGTGGGGAGGGAAACCAGGAGGTCTCTGTGGCCGGAAAATGCTCTTGGCCTGAATGGCCCCTGTTACTGAGGCTCGTGGTTCCCTGGTCCCCTGGGAAAGAGGACAGGTCCCCAGGCCTCACAGCCCCGAGTTTGCATCTTGTTATCTAGCTTCTCTGAGCCTCAGTTTTCTTATCTGTGCATCGCAGAGGAAGGAGCCTGCCCCCCAGGCGACCTGAGAATAACACGTGAAGGGGGCAGCATAATCCGTGCTTGGCAAGGGGTAGCTGATGGTACTATTGTCTTCAAAGCCCCCCAGTGCTGGGAGATACGGGGAGGTCAGAAAAAGCTCT
>NW_006783088.1:4565748-4570829 GCF_000442215.2 Lipotes vexillifer | reverse complement strand
GGGCAGCAGGTGAGGCGCGTGCCAGGCAGAGGGAATAGCCCGTGCAAAGGCTCAGAGGTGGGACTGACCCACGGGCAGCACAACTGGCGGGTCCCGGCTCTCTCCCGGCTCCCGACTTCGACCTCAGGAGACCGTCTGTCTGTCCCGCCTCCTCTTCCCCACCACTCCCCTCATGAGAGCTCCTGGGGGCAGGATGAAGCCTGGGGAGGCAGAGCCGGAGGTGAGGGTGGGGCAGCAGGCTGAGGTCTAGTTCATCAGCCTGGGAGGTGACAACATGGCCCCAAGGAGGAGGAGTCTTCTGCGTGTCCCCACTGAAGCCTGCTAGATTTAGCGAAGAAACAAAACACAAAACGGGATACCCAGTTAAACTGACATTTCAGATAAACAGCAAATAATTCTTTTATTGTAAGTATGGAGAAGCCAGGACTTAACACTAAAAAATTACTCCTTCCGGCCTTCCCTGGTGGCGCAGTGGTTGAGAGTCCGCCTGCCGATGCAGGGGACACGGGTTCGTGCCCCGGTCCGGGAGGATCCCACATGCCGCGGAGCGGCTGGGCCCGTGAGCCATGGCCGCTGAGCCTGCGCGTCCGGAGCCTGTGCTCCGCAACGGGAGAGGCCACAACAGTGAGAGGCCCGCGTACCACAAAAAAAAAAAAAAAAAAAAAAAAAAATTACTCCTTCCTTACCTGAAACTCAAGTGTCCTTGGGTCTCGTGTGTGCAGGCCTTGAGCTGTGTTGGCAGTGCAGTGCCAGACCCATTGCCCAGGAGTCGTCCCTTCTTTGCTCCCGGATGAAGTTCAAGGACCAAGGGTCGGACACACCAACCTCCCAGCTTCACTCAATATCAGGGGCCCTTGTTCCTCCAAGCCCACGCGTGAGCCTCCAGACCTCACCCTTGCAGTGCCCTGGCCTGGAGCGAGCGAGGTCCTTCTCACCCATTCTCCCCCATCTCCCCGACTTAATTCAAACTCTCCTGCAGGGACTCGCTTCCGTCCTCACCCCTGACCTCCCACAGGAGTTCATTTGCTCTGTTACATTTCTCACAGCCCTTGAACCTTTCCTTCCCCAGAGGCAGATATCGTTCGACATTGGCTTGTGAAGCCCTGTAGTTTCAGCCTGCAGCGTGGCCTTGGCTCACCGCTGTCCCCCAGCATCTGGCCCTTGTCCTGTGTCAGCAGGTGCTGCTGCTATTTTCATCGTGTGACCGAATAGGAACTATTCCAGGAAGTGGGGAGGAAGCAGATAAGGAAGGTCTGATGTACTCACTCCTCCCCCGAGAGAAGAGCCCCGTTCCAAAGCTAGCTTTCTGGACAGGACAGGGGCCCATGGCTGCCGTCTAGGGGCCAGAGTTCTTGAGGGAGGCTGAGAGCTGGAATCCCAGCCCTTCACGTCTAGCCGTTCACTTCGGGCAGCACTCTACTCCTCCCCGAAGCCCTATTGCTCCCCTAAATAATGCCAACATCCTCTCAGCTCCGCTTCACTGTGAGGCTTGCCACTGAAGACCCCATATCCTCCTGAGAGGGGCACCGGCCTCCCCCAACCCACCAGGCTGTAATCTCTGAGCTGCCCTGGGCAGCCAGGGCCTGTCTCTGACAACGTCCTGTCTGTCCCCAGGACCTCACAGTGTCTGCCCACCTAGTAAGAGCACAGTAATTGTCTGAAGGGTGAATGGATAAGTAAATGGCCCATTTCCTCCACACTGAATGAGTTTCTCAGGGACTTAGGGGGAGGGGATTGAAGCAGCAGCAGCAGATAGCCTTTGGGACCAGGAATCAGGGACTAAAAAGGGAAGATGATGCGGGGAAGGGGGCTGAAGCCACAGGCATGCTTTTCTACGTTGATAACATCTTGGACCAAACCCAGGGGGCGGGTCTGGGTTATTACAAAGTAAGTGTCCCTAGGCTGGCATTATCATCTGATTTCAAGCCAATTGCAGAATTAAGGGGTGAGGTGACTGGGCCTGTTCTGTATTTGGCGCTGACTTATCAGCGGAGCCAGCAAGAACCTTCTGGGACTGCGCTCAAGGCCAAGGATCTCACGGGCAGGAGGTGGGGGCCAGAGGAGCAGGTCAGCCTGAGACACTCGCACCCCCGGCCGCCATTAACTCAAATAATGTCGCTGTGGCCGGGTGACAGCTGGCAGATGCTGTGTTGCCAGAAGGTGCTGCTGGCACCTCTGATGGGGATCAGATTACTCTCAGCATCCAGGGAGGCTGGGAGGGAGAAACCAAGAAGGTGCGAATGAGTACATCTTGTCGGAGCAGCAGGGGGAGACTGAGGGGGCTAAGAAGCGGGGGGCACTGTGGTGTGAATTCGAGGAGGGCTTCTCTTTGAAGCCTTAGTTCTTGCTACGTGTAGAGGACATCTGGTGTTTTTACTTGCTTAACTTTCCTCCTCCTGGAAACATCATTCTGTTTTTCATTTGAGGAACAGCCTAGCCTCCACTCTCAGCCCATGTCATCTCGCCATGGCTGACACCCCTCCATCCCCGAGATCCAGGCCTGGGCCCCAAGCACCAGCCCAGACAACAGCCCTGAAAACAGGGACGGCTTGACACGGAAGCTGGGTCATTCAGGGTCAGCCCTGGGACTTTGATTTGGAATTATTGGGAAACGATCTATTCTTTCCCAACTAGGCTTAAAGCAAGAGGGAGGGAAGCCCTGAGACATTCATTTATCTCAGAATGATGCCAGTTCAAGAAAAGCAGAACTGGGAGATGGAACAAGAAAGACTGAATCCTGGATCCAACAGCACCGGAAGCTCATCTCCTGTACTCTTCTGATAATGTGAACAAAAAATTCCCTTCGAGCTGAGTTTCTGTAATTTGCCACCCAGAGAACTGATTAGTTACCTTCAGCTCTACACTTCAGTCACATGAGCCTCGTTGCGAGTTCTCAGAAGAGATCAGACACCCACCTCCACCTCCAGATGTTTACTCAGACTATAACCTCTAGGAATGCCATCCCCATCTCACAACCTCCGGTTGAAACCCTACTCTGCCTTTCATTCAAATGGCACCTACTTCCAGGAGCATCTTGAGAGGCTGCAGTCACATTACTTCCTCCATCACCCTGACCTCGGACTGAACAAACTTTTTTTACGGGGCCCACGTGGTGGCGCTGAGTCTGCCCCATTTTTATATGTACTTAGCCCTCTGCACTGAGCCCAGAAACTGTGCTGGGAGCACAAATCTCCTTTTATTTCACATCCACCCCTTGAGGTGGGATCTTTACAATCTCTGTTCCCCAAGGAGGCATTGATTCAGAGAGGAGCTTGTGTCCAAGGTGAGAGGCAGGGTCAGGCCTGCAGAGCTCCATCTCTGGCCTGCAATGCTGTGCGGGCCGCGGGCTCGTTTGCCTGCCGGGGTTCTTCCTCTCTACTTTTCCTGCAGTGGCCCATGGGAGATGTGTATGGGGAAACGGTGTAAACGCTGCAGTCACCCCACGGGTTCAAATTCAGGCTCCACTTCCTAGTGGCTGCGTAACCTCCAGCAAATAACACCTCGGGGTTTCACCTTATCTTTTTTTTTATTATTACGGTAAAATATACATATTATGAAATGTATCACTTAACCATTTTTCAGTGCACAGTTCAGTGGTATTATGAATGCACTCACATTGCTGGGCAACCATCACCAACATCGTCTCCAGAACTCTTACCATCTTGTAAAATGTAAAGTACCCTTTAAACACTATTTCTCCATTCTCTCCTCCCCTCAGCTGCTGGCAACCACCAGCTTGTTTTCTGTCTCTATGAATTTAATGACTCTAGTTACTTCATATAAGTGGAATCCCAGAGTATTTGTCCTTTTGTGACTGGCCTGTTTCACTTAACATAATGTCCTCAAAGTTCATCCTGTTGTACCACGTGGCAGAATTTCCTTCCTTTTTAAAAAGGCTGAATGATGTTCCATTACATATGTTCTACCTGATCTTTAAGCCGAGGCTGGAATCGACCTCAACAAAGAACATCGGCCACTACTATAGGCGTTACGGCGGCCCATTGCCCTCAAGGCCCCGCTGGGGCAGGGACAGGTGGGCGGGGCAGGCTCCTGTGTGGACGGGGAGACAGGTCCACGCTGAGGGCTGCCATCAGCACCATTCCCCACCTCAGATAACTATCCACCAGCGAGGAAAAGAAGGGGAAGGACTGGCAACATCTCCACAAATTCTCCGCCCGCTGTGGGAGACGGGGTGTCCCTGCGGTGAGCGAGCGTTCTCACTCCAGTTCCTCTCCTGTCTGGGGAACATCCACTCCAAACCAGGAGCCGCCACTCCCGCTTGTCAGCTCTCATCCCAGTTGCCAAGGAGACGCCCATCTGTGGGATGGCAAAGCAGGGAAGTGGGCGAGGAAAGTGCCGATCCAGAAACTCTTGGCCAAGCCCCCAATGAAAAGGCGACGTTGCAACGTCTCCCTGGGGTCGGGCAAGGCGTCAGTACTATGGAGCACGGAAATTAAACACTTAGTGCCAGTTCAGGGGTGCTGCCTGGGAAACCCTGGGGAGGAACGGACATCGACAACGGTGCTTTGGGCCAGAAGGATTCCTTTGGGATGGTGTGGCCTCTCCGGATTCCAGACCCTCCTGGGCAGTTGCATGGGCCGAGCCAGGCACAGGGCTGGGCCCAAGGAGGGCAGGGCAGGGAGTGGAGGGGGATATGCTACAAATCACCCTTAGCCTGTTGGCCATGCTCAGGTTTCCCGGGGGCAGCACGCCGGACACCTGTGAGATTCTGCACCCACCCCCCCACCACCATGATCATCCAGAACACTCACTCCTTCGAAAATTCTAAGAGTTAGAATCAAAATGATCACTCTCCAAACACAGTTAGATGGAGCTGGTGAAGGGCTAGCGGCTTTGGGGGCTCTCTGAGGTGGGAAGATGTGCCACTCTTGCTGTAAGTGGGGACAGTGATTGGGCTGGGAAGCTGCTGGCAAAATGCCCCCTGCCCCATATAAATGAACATATGCCACCCCTGCTGCAGAAGAGAGGAGTTATCACCTCAGCTCTCCACTCCCTCCCTGTAATCGGATTCTACACCCACACCCTTTGCCCTGTGACTTGACCGTACCCTCCTTGTATGG
>NW_006783088.1:4503382-4565674 GCF_000442215.2 Lipotes vexillifer | reverse complement strand
GGAAAAGACACTTCCTAATGCCACTGAGCTTGGGCCTGGCCGTGTGACTTGCTTGGGCCAATGGAATGTGAGTGGACCTGATGTGAGCTTTTCAATGTGCTTACGGAACTTGGCCTGGTCTGGGGCACTTCAACCAAACCCAGAAGAGATCAGCTGAACCCCAGCCAACACCAGACCTGGAAGGGAGAAAAAGAAATATTAGTTCCTGCAGAGGCCATTAAGATGTTGCTGTTTGTTCCTCAGCATTATTACAGCATTGGCTGATGAATACATTGATACACGTACATGTATCCAAATGACACAGATGCAAGCTCACTCAAATACACCAGATGTGTATTATATACAAGCCACAAATACGCAAACTGAAATTCACATACAAATTCTCCCTCGTGGCTGGAGACTGGGAAGTTCAGGCCAGTGTGTCATTAAATTGTGTTTGCAGCCCTCACTGGACATTAATTACCAGCTGAGGCTGGGAGCCCATGCCCCCCCTTTCTTCCAGCAGAAACCTGGGGGAAAGTGAGGGCAGTGTGTCCTCCCCTCTTGGTCCCAACATGATCAGCTCAGGGCAAGACACACCCACTCAAATGCCCAGTTTGAGTTCATTGCACGGACACCTGCCTACTTCCAACACCAACACCTATCCAACTTCCTACTGGGCACTTTCTCTCTGGACGATGGGGACTCTTGGGGCCCCACCAGCCCTGGAATTCTGGGATTCTCTTACCCCATGCTGAGGTCAGCAGGCTGGGAGGCAGGTGGAGGTAGCCTGCTCAGCAGAGGACAGCCACATCAGGTGTGGGACACGCGGGCTCCAGCCCGGCTACCGCAGCTATCATGGCCCTGCCCCTGAGCCACAACCTGCCCTGGACACGCGGACTCCCGTGGGCCTTCACCAACATCCCCGAACTGGGGATACAAGGCTTTATTTAGCACATGGTGGTGACGGGATGGGGCTCTGGAGTCAGACTGCTCGGGGTCAATCCTGCTCTGCCCCTGCTTAGCGGTGGCTCTTTGGACTAGTCAATCCACCTCTCTGAGCCTCAGTTTCTGTTTTTGTAGCCTGTTTAAGGACAACCTGCCATCTGCGCCTGAGATGCCGGCCCCTTTTGCTGGTTTCAAGGTGTTGCTCTATCAGTTCCTCCCGTGCTGTCAGCTTTCTCCTTCCCTGGGTTATTCTCGACAGCAGACAAATGCACTCAAATTTCTCCTACCTTCAAAAAACCCTTCTCCAAGTCCTCTGCCCCTGCATTTCCTCTGTTGCCCGTGAAGGAGTTGCCAGACTCCGTCTGTGAAAGCAGGTTGTCTCCACTTCCTTTCCCATTCTCTCTTGAACCTACTTAAGTCAGGCTTCTGTCCCCATTATTCTGCCCAAACCCCTTTTGTCAGGGTCGCCAAAGGCCCCCATATCCTTAAATCCAGCATCATTTGGGGGCCTCCTCTTACTGGCCCTTCGTCATCAGTTGATGGCTCCCTCCTCTTGAGGCCTCGGTACTCGGCTCTGCCCCCACCTGCTGGCTGCCTGTCTCATCCTCCGTTGACACCCAGGGCCCTGACCCAGCTGCTTGGGGCTCACCCCACTCCCATGGCCGACAGGCATCTAACATCTACCATGTCCACAGCCGGCGTCTCCGTGTTTTCCCGTCTCAGTAAATGGAATCTCCCCCTGCCAGTCACTCATCCAAACACCCCGACAGCCTTCTCCCTCTGACCTCCCCTCCAACCTCCAGTGCTTCCTGTGCATTCTACACTCAGGATGCATCCTTAATCTGGCCACTTCTCTCTTCCTCCCCTCCTTTCAGCGTGATCCCTGCACGTCGCTTCTCTGCCCCAAATACCACCCTTTCCAAGATGCTCCATCTCTCTCAGATAAAAGCCCTGGTCCCCGCCCTGAACCCACAGGCCCTATGTGTACAGGTCCCAGATGTCCTTGGGTCCCCAGGTCTCTGCCAAGTACAGTTTGAAAATCCCATACAGAGGTTCCCCAGCCTAACTCCCCTCCCATCTCTCTCCCATGGATCCCCCCACTGCTCCTCAAACACTCCTTTATGCTCCCCCCCCCCCCCGCCTTTAAAGCCTTCACAATGGCTGTTCCCTCTGTCTGGAGTACTTTGTTCAGATACCCACATGGCTCCTTCAGCTCTGTGATCAAATCCCACCTTCTCCTGAGGCCTTCCCTGTTTGCCTGATATTAAATTACACCACCACCACTCCAAACGCACCCCACCAGCCCCCTTCCCACACTGATCTTCTCTTTTCCTTATTTATGATTTTTATTGTTGGTTTGCACACTAGAATGTAAGCTCCATGATAGCAGGGATTGTTGTGTTTTTTCATGGCACCTAGAATGTGCTCAATAAATACCTGTTAATGAATCAGTGAGTGAATGAGGGCCATTAGCACCTCTGTCACCTGGGTTTGGGTTCAATGAGAGAGCACAGGTGGGTGCTCAATCCGGGGGCATGTGGGGTCCATGGAAAGGTTAGCAATTATTGTATTGTCACTGCTGTTATCATCATCACCACTATTTTCTTTTTTTTTCAGATGTACAAAGTAGGGCTCCGAGAGGCAAGGCTGGCTCAAGGTCACAGACCATGGCCACCACAGATCAGGCCACCTGGACCAAGCCTCCTTGATGACAGATGTGCCAATCCTCTGCCTAAGACCCCCAAACCTCAAGGAGGGATTTGGAAAGCTCTAGATCTGGGAGGGACCCTAAAAATCCTCTGTCTAGTGGTTTCAAACTCAAATTTTCTCTTCCTTCCTTCCCCCCTCCCTCCTTCCCTCTCTCTCTCTCCCTTTCTTTTCTTTCTCTCTTTCTCTCTGTCTTTTTTCTCTCTTTCTCTTCCTTCCTTCCTTTCTTCTTTTTTCTTTCTTTCTCTCTCTTTCTTTCTTTTCTCTGTCTTGCTTCTTCCTTCCTTCCTTTTTCTTTCTCTTTCTCTTTCTTTTTGTCTCTTTCTTTCTCTCTATCTTTTCTTTCTCTCTCTTTATCTTTCTTTTCTTTCTCTCCTTCTTTCTTTCTCTCTTGCCAAGTGTGATATAAACCCCCTCCCCCTCAGCCAGAGGCTCCCTCTTCCTGTCTCCACTGTACAGAGGAGAGAAACCGAGGGAAGCGAGGTGAAGAGCCCTTCCCCAGGTGGCAGAGGGGAGAGTTGCGCCCAGGTTGGCCGCTCAGAGCTCCCTCCTCCTGCCCCCCACCACAGACCTCCATTTTCATAAGTTTCACGTCCTTGCTCCTCCAATAGCCTCACTCCATCCAGCCCACTTAATTGAAGCCAATTATTTAGTACAAAAGAACAGAGAACACATCAATTCCTGCCTTTGTCTCTACAACAGGGCCTCGAACAAGGAGCTCCAGCTGCCTTTGTCCCCAGAGATGCTCATTAGAGAGCAGCTGAGCTCAGCCTCCAAGGGCAGGACAGGGCCTGCCAGGGGCGCACTGGTGTGGCTAGAGCAATCGGCTAAGGACTTCTGGGGCAGGGTCCTGGCTGTGAGCACAGAGTTCTTGACATGGGATAGAGAGCTTCTGGAAAGTTCAAGCCATGGGGTGTAAGAGTCAGAATGGCTGGGAATCTTAGAAAAGTCATTTTCCCTGGAGATCTTGATGTGCTGACCTGTACGTTGGTGACAACAAGGGAACCTGTAAGTTATATCTGCAGAGGACTTAGCACAGTAACTGGAATGTGGTGTGGGCTAAAGTTAGCTATTTTTATCCATTTGTGATGGTTACTAGGTTATTATCATTAAAACATAGTATCATTAGCTTTGGAATCAGCAGACCTGGATTTGAACCTGGCTCTGCCTCTTAGGAGCTGTGTCATCTTGAGCATGTGATGTCGCCTCCTGAAGTCCCCATTCCTCACCTGTAAAATGGCTGGGATGGTTGTACCGACCTCCAAGGCCTGTTGGGAGAATGGAATGGCAGAATGGAATATAGACCTGGCAGCCTACGTAAGAGACAGCCAGGTATGCGCCAGGAGCTTAGAAAGTAGCAGGTTGGATCAGCCAAGAGTCTGAGCCTGCAATCACCCAGGCAGCCCAGGAAAGAGAAGCATTCACATCTGACTGCTGCAGATGTCAGGGAGCTCCTGCATCCATGGGGGGACTGTAGCACTGCTTCCGGGCTGTGTGGCCTTGGCAGGCTGTCCACCCTCTCTGGGTCTCAGTTCCTCACCTAGCAAGTGAGGACAATGACGGTGAAGCTTAGCTCTGATGCTTTATCCTTCCTAATGTGTGCCAGCTTTGCAAAAGCATTTTAAAGCATCTAGTCTTCCCAACAACCCTTGATTGAGCCCCATCTCAGGTATGTGGAAACAGAGTTCAGAAGGTTAAAGTAACTTGTCTAACATCTACTAAGTAGCAAACAGCAAAAACAGGATGTCAGCCCAGTTCCTGGGAACACAAAGTCTGCATTTAAACGTTGGTACTTTACTGCACACCCCTTCTCCAGTCCGGAGGTGATTTCCTACTCAACCTACTGAAGGAAAGGTGGCTGTGGATATTGACACGGAGAGGAAGTAATCGGGGCAGGCTTTATGGAGGAAGTGGCATTTAAGCCTTGAAAGATGGGTCTGATTAAATCAGGTAGAACTGAGGGAAGGGAAAAGCAGAGGAGCAGCATGGAAAGGGCACAGAGGACCAGAGCATAGGGCACGCTTGGAGGACACTACCTGGTCCCTCTGGTGTGGCAGGGGAGGTGGGGTGAGGGAGTCACTCAAAACTAGAAGGTGCTCCCTACGTTCATAGCAGCACCATTCACGATAGCCAGGACATGGAAACGACCTAAATGTCCATCGACAGACGAAGGAATAAAGAAGATGTGGTACCTACATACAATGGAATATTAGTCATAAAAAAGAATGAAATAATGCCATTTGCAGCAACATGGATGGACCTAGAGATTATCATCCTAAACAAAGTAAGTCAGAAAGAGAAAGACAAATACCGTGTGACATCACTCGTATGTGGAATCTAAAATACAACACAAATGAACATATCTATGAAACAGAAACAGACTCACAGACATGGAGAGCAGACTTGTGGTTGCCAAGAGGGAGGGGGAGTGAGGGAGGGAAGGATTGGGAGTTTGGGATTAGCAGATGCAAACTGTCATATATAAGACAGATAAACAACTAGGTCCTACTGTACAGCACAGGGAACTATATTCAATATCCTGTGATAAACCATAATGGAAAAGAATATGAAAAAGAATATACATATATGTATAACGGAATCACTTTGCTATACAGCAGAAATGAACACAACATTGTAAATCAACGAGACATCAATAAAATTTAAAAAAACCCTAGGAGGTACTAACAAACCTTGGCCCCTGAAACTTTAAGTATAATAAAACCAGCTTAGAAGATGCTTTCCAGTGCCCTCTCTGCTTGGTGTCAGCAGGCACTGACAGCACCTCTGTTAGTGCCAGGCCCACTTCCTTATCAGGACCTTGATGATGACCAAAGCCCCTGACCCGTGGAAACAAAGCCCTCCCTTACTCTAGGGCAGGGTTTCTCAACCTCCGCACTACTGACATTCGGGACAGGATAATTCTTTGCTGTGGAAGGACTGTCCTGTGCACTGTAGGAGGTTTAGCAGCATCCCTGACCTCTGCTCACTAGATGCCAGTAGCATCCCTTCTCCAGCTGTGACAACAAAAAATGTCTCCAGACACGACCAAATGTCCCCGGGGCGGGGTGGTGGGGTGGTGGTGGTGGTAAAATCACTCCCAGTTGAGCAGCCCTGCTCTGGGGCCTCCCTCCCTGGGCCCCGGTGCAGATCTCCTGGGTCCTTTACCCCTGATCACCATCCTCATATACTCCCAGGGGGCAGCCCTCCTCCCCACTTCCAGTCACCGCTAGGGTGATGGGCTTTCCTCAGAGAACAGGCAGAGCCCTCATTCTGGGTCGTGGGCTAACAACCCCACCCAGGAGGAGCCAGTCTCCACTAGGAAATGGACCATAATTGCCTGGTTGCAACGTGCCATGATAAGATAGATGCACTGCCTCACCCAGACACCCTCATCCATTACTGTGCAGAACAAACATCTACCACGTAGAGACCTGGGGCAGCAATTTTGGTAATAATGATAAATCTCAGTGATTTTCCAGAAGGTCAGCAAGCCTGGGGGCTGAGGGGTAACTCAGCTGTTAAACTCTGACAAATCATCTTCATCACTCCGTGGAGGGAACAAAGCATTTTTCTTTTTTGGTCACAGTTTTAATCCTAAAGACAGTGATATTACAGAAAGTTTAGAAAGGAGAGAATGAAACATCCCCTGTCCTGCCACTGGGACGGTTTTTATTCCCGCATATTTGGCCCGGCGCAGGCGGAGTCTTTGTTTTTTATTTATTTTTTATTTTTTGGCTGCGTTGGGTCTTCGTTGCTGTGCGTGGACTTTCTCTAGCTGTGGCGAGCGGGGGCTACCCTTCATTGCGGTGTGCGGGCTTTTCATTGCAGTGGCTTCTTTTGTTGTGGAGCACAGGCCCTAGTCGCGTGGGCTCCAGTAGTTCCGGCGCATGGGCTCAGTAGTTGTGGCTCGCGGGCTCCAGAGCGCGGGCTCAGCAGTTGTGGCGCACGGGCTTAGCTGCTCTGCATCATGTGGGACCTTCCCTGACCAGGGATCGACCCCATGTCCCCTGCATTGGCAGGCGGATTCTTAACCCCTGTGCCACCAGGGAAGTCCTGAATCTTTGGATATTCTGTTTTCTTTATGTTTTTATTTCAAATCGTGTATAATGCCAAAAACATCTCTTTATGCTGCCCTATGAGATCCATTAATCCAGGACTGTGGTGTTTATCCAAAGGGCAGCTCAGGAATACAGGGGCCTGTCTTCATGGGTGGGGCCTTTGAGGGTCTGTGGCCTCATAAACATGAGGATGCGGTGTTTACTCAAAAGTGGGTCTTAGAAGTGTGGTCAGACCATTGGGTGGACCATGAAATCCTGCCACATCATAATTATAAAAATATAGTGCTTGCCCAAAAGAGGATTTTGAAGGACAAGAGGATGATCAGTTCCTTGAGTGGAGGCCTTGAGATGCTGCAATTTTAAAACTATAAGGGTGTGCTATTCGACATCACAAAGCCCTGTGGTTTCTAAATTTATGAATATGTGTTTTCCCACAGGGAGAGGTTGGCTTCTCAGGTGAGGCCACGAGATCCTGTAGCTACAAAGGCCTTGGGAATCAGTATTGGACGTCACGTGCTCCTGATCAGAAACTTGCCTCCCAGGGCCGGAGGAGGCACGGGGTGTCTGTCATGCAAGGGATGGTGCAATGCTCGCTCCCAGGGAGATGCTTGGTGGGAGCAGTTTCTGCAGGACGCGCAGGCAGCCACAAGGACCAGGATGAACTCTGGCCCTCGACCTGGGCTGTTCACACAGTCCCCTCCTTCCACAGGGCTGGAGGTGTTAAGTCCAGCAGGCTACTCGGCCACGGGGCTCACATGCTTATTCAATGAGCTTGTACCATGTGCCACTGTCCCAGACCACACCGTCCACAATGAATAAAACCATTTTTGGCTTTGCCCTGGAAGAGGCCACCGGCCAATGGCAGCGTCCACCAAGTAACGCAATAAATAATCGTTGCATTGCAAACTTTAAGAGCTAGGAAGCATGCTCAGAGGGTGACCCCGCTGGAGAAATGATAGAGGAGTGGTATCTTTACAGCAGTGGGGTGCTCAGGGGTGGCCTCTCTGAGGAAGTGGACTTTCAGTCTGAGACCTGAAGGAGGAGGAGATACAAGTGCAGTGCCCTGAGTGGGGGAGGGCCAGTGTGTTGGAGGAACAAGGGGACCAGTATAGCTGCAGAGAGGCAAGTGAAGGGAGAGGGTGAGGGGCTATGCCTGAGATGTTCACGGAGGCAGGCGAGGAGGCCCTTACAGGCCACGGTGAGGAGTTCAGACTCCGTCTTGAGTGAACTGGAAAGAGAGTGCAAGGATGTCTTTAGAAAGATGACTGGCAGCTAAGTGGAAAGCATGTAATGGAGGTGGTGGGTCAATTGTGGACGCAGAGAGACAGGTCAGGAGGCCCGGCCTTCCTCTGGGAGAGGGATGCAGTGGCCCAGGGCAAAAAGGCAGAGCCAAGATATGTAGCTGACCCTCATTATTCCCGGGTTCTGTACTTGCGAATTCACCTTCTCGCTAACGTTTATTTGTAACCTCAAATCAGTACTCATGGTGCTTTAATGGTCATTCTCAGACATGTGCAGAGCAGCAGAACATTTGAGTTGCCCACGTGCATGTTCTGCCTCTTCGTTTCAGCTCTTACTGTAAGCAAGTGTCTTTCATGCAGCCTGCTTAGTTTTTCATGTTTGTACTTTTGGGGGAGATTTTGCTCTTTAAAATTGTCCCCACTTATAGTGTGGAAGTGCTGTCTAGTGTTCCTAAGCACAAGAAGGTTGTGATGTGCCTTAAGGAGAAAATATTTGTCTTAGATAAGCTTTGTTCAGGCATAGAGCTGTAGGCCATGAGTTCAGTGTTAATGAATCAATATATATTAAACAGGATGTCTTTCAAGAAAACACACACATAAAACAGGGTTATGTATAGAGAAGCTGATGAAAATATTGCAGCCAGAGGCTTGCAGGAACCTAACCCTGAATTTCTCCTAGGAGCAATGGCCTCGTATTCCCTAATTCATTGTTTGCACAACTTTATAGAACATAGCTACTGTGAACAATGAGAATCGATTGTATTTGAAGGTGGAATCAACAAGACTTCCCCATTGAATTAGACGTGGAGGGAGGAGGAAGAACCAGAGAGAAGTCTCCATTCCTGTCCCACCCTCCAGGCAGTGATGGTGCCCACCAACATTTGGAGGACTGGATCAAGATCCCCCACCCCCTTCTCTTCCCACCTCGTCCTCCATCCCTCACAGCAAGGAGCTTACACACATGCACATCCAAGCAATGTCTACACATCCCACCAGCAGACAGTAACCCCGTGGCCACTGGGGACTAGGGGTGAGCATCAGAACATCTGTCTGGAGGGTGCACCTGGGGAAGAAACCCTAGAAGCTTGGCAAGCCAGCTTGGGGCTGATGTTCAGGGTATTCTGGGGTCTTATGTACCTAGAGTCTGGTCTAGAAACAGGGGATATGAGCTCCAGGCAGGCATGTCCTTTTGGTCCCATGGATTCCTCACTCCATGAGAAGGATGCAGCTGGACGAGAGCCAGAGCAGGACTCTCAAACACTAAGCTGTCCCGTTCAGTAGCCTCATGCCACATGTGGCCATTGAGCATCTCAGATGTGACCGGTCCAATTCGAGATGGGCTATAAGTGCAAGAAACATACTAGATTTTGAAGCTTTAGCCTTTAAAAAACACACCTCAGCAATCACTTTTATACTGACTACTTGTTTAAATGATAATATTTTAGATATAAAGTTAAATAAAATATATTTTTAAAATTAATTTCACCTGTCTCTTTTTATTTATCTTTTGAACATGGTCACTAGAAAATTTAAACTACATACGTGTGGCTCACACTTGATTTCTATTGCATGGTACTGTTCTAAAGTATGGGGCACAGGGCAGGGGCCTCGGCTGTGCAGAAGCTGGAGAAGACCCGGGTGGTGGGGTAAAGACATGGGTTACAGAGACTCCTACGTTAATGCTGGACCCTGTGTTCACCAACTTGTTGACTGCTGCCTTCCCAGGTTCAACAATTATCAAGATTTTGTCGCATTTGCCTCATCTGGGATCCATTTATTTAGTGACGGTTAAGGTTTTCCCAAGTAACCCTTAGGAGGGCAAAAATGGTCACAAAGTCTTGCCCTCCCATTGAGAAGTGGGGTTTATATCTACACTCCTTGCTTTGGCCAATGGAACTTTAACGAACATGACTCAAACAGAGGCTTGCTCATTTGTGCTGCTTTTGGAACAGTGCTGCCTTGGGAAGAAGCATTGATGACCCCAACTAATAGCCTCCCTGTATCTACACCCCCTTGCATGTGATTTTGAAGCTCCTCTCATCAAGAGAGGGAGTCGATTTCTCCAGCCCTTGAATCTGAGCTGTCTTTATGACTTGCTTTGATCAATGGAATGCAGTAGAAGTGAAGTTGTGCCCATTCTAAGATTAGTCCTCAAGAGGCTTTGCAAGCTTCTGCTTTTTCCCTTGAGCTCTGCTGGCTGCCATGTCAATAGGCCCCAGCTAGCCTGCTGGAGGCTGATAGACCATAACGGGTAGCAGCCAGTCAAGGACAGCCATACGCCTGCTAAGCCACTGATGGCAGATTCATGAGCAAGCCCAGCAAAGATAAGTCGAGTCCAGAGCAGTAGGACTTCCCAGGCAATCTGCAGACTTGTGAGCTAAATGAATGCTTGTTGCTTTAAGTTATTAAATGTGGGCTTGCTTGTTATGCAGCAAGAGCTAATTGATACAGTGATATAGATACAGACGAGATTTGAACTCTGTCAGACCTGATTCCAAAGCCCAAGAACTTTTAACTACCACACTCTACCAGTTATGTTCAACTTCTGCTGACCCCCAAAGCTTTGAGGTGAAGTGGAAAAATCCCAGGCTAATGATGTGGGAGTCATCACCTTCCCTACAAGCAATAAGAATGGCCACCCCATGTTGTGCCACCTTCAAAAGACACACCATCTGAACTTTTGGTCCCAGGATCAAACATTAATTAGGAGGCACTGCTGTTCTTGGGGATGACAATTACTCTTTGAGACACCAACATCAGATATATTCGTCGTTAAGGATTATTGACCTCATTCTTTTATGTCTATTGTTAGGACCCAGGAAGAGGCTGCTTTGCAGATGCTATTCTGCCTCGATAATTACCCATCATAGGAACTGAGCACCTCTAATGGAAGCCTTCCTAATCTCCAGCACTTACCGAGCACTTTATGTTCCCCCCAAACCACTATTCATACAATTCATTAGAATTGCTCTTTGGATGAATTTTAAAACCTCTTTGATGATATAATCACTATACTCTGTATTAGTGCTTTTCTCCAGGATATTACAACAATTTACAGCTATTTATCCAATTCACCTCACTGTGTCCTGTGAGACCAGTGGGCAGGTGTCTTGAAGGAAAGAAAGAAGCCAAGTTTCTTACTCTCCCTACTTTACCAAAAGTGGAACTTACACAGAGAGGCTATATGTTCTATTCCTGCATAACAAATTACCACCAATGGAAAGACTTAACACACAATTTCCTATCTCGCAGTTTCTGTAGATCAGAAGTCTGGACACAGCTTAGCTGACTTCTCTGCTTCAGGGTCTCAGCAGGCTGCAATCCAGGTGCCGGCCAGTGCTGCAGTCTCATCAGAGGCTTGGCTGGGGGAAAACCTGCTTCAAGCTCATTCAGTTTGTTGGCAGAGTTCATCTCTTTGGAGTTCAAGGACTGAGGTCACCATTTCCTTGCTGGCTATCAGCAGGGGGCCACTTTCAGCTCCTATAGGCCACCCAGTGTTCTCTGCCATACGGCCCTTTCCTTAAGCCCTCTCACAATGTGGTAGATCACTTCTGTAAAGCCAGCAAGAGTCTCTCCTTTTCTCTCTTCAGTCAACTAAGAGTTTTATACAGTAAGATATAATCACAGGAGTAACATCCAATCAATCACCTTTGCCATGTTCCATTGGTTAGAAGCAAATCATGGGTCCTGCCCACACTCAAGGAGAGGGGATCGTACAAAGGTGTGGACACCAGGAGGCAGGTTAACATCAGACATCACCTTAGGGTCTGACCATCACATTAAACAGAGGACCCAAGGTCACATAGCAGTCGGTAATTCAGTGCTCTGGCAAGAGTGCCCAGAACCTTAATAAACATCTGTGCTCTCATGGCGGTGGCTTTTGTGTTGGTGCCCACATGTATGCACACCCTCATCACTACTGGCACCTGGCAAACCCACCAGTTCAGATCCAGCTGAGGCTGTAGCAGGGTGTCCAGCTTGAAGAGTGACCCTCCCCCACCCAGGCAGACCTCACATTAAGCAATGGCTCTTGAGTTAGTACCAGTGGAACACTTAGAACAGAATCTGGCACTCTCCCAGAGCTTAACCACTCTCGCTAGTTCTGTTATTCCCAAAAAGGAGCTTGTAAGTCATATTTAGAACAAGCTGACTTCAAATGCACAAGAGGTCTATACACCAAAGGACTGTGTGCGTGGGACTGACTTTTCTTGAATATATATTTTTATAATGCAAAGCATCACTCCTTCATTTTTGTTTCTTTCGTATTTTCTTGTCCGGGCACTGAGCTAAAGACTTTCATGGATTATTTTACTTAACCCTCACAGCGTTTTCTAGAGAATAAATTTTATTTTCCACATTTTGCGAAGTATGACCCAGGAGGTGACCCAGGAGGTTAAGTGACTTGCCAAGGCCACACGGCCTGCCGGTAGCAGACCATGAACCTCAAAGCTGTGCTGTGAGACACTCAACTGACCTGCCTCTTCCTTTCTTCACCCGCGACTTTCCAGATTTGGCCTCTAGTTCATCACGCTGGATTCTACGCTAACTCAATCTGCTTCTCCCAAAGCCTTGGTCCATGACCCATGGTGCAAGGGTCTGGGGGTGGCAGGGGGCACCCAGTACACGCCTCTCGAGAACTAGGACCCAGGCTCTCTGTCCCTCATACACACACACTCATGCACGTTCACATTTGGCCTCTTTTAAAGAAGACAGACCCAAAAAAGTCAAACACTGTTTGCTCTGTGGAACAGTCTGAACTAAGTACATGCAATCAGGAGCCCATTTTATTTTTCTCCCATCATTGCCCCAGCTCTGCTCTGTCTACTCTCCTTTTGATGCTTTAATGGCGTCCAGGCAGGTCTCTTAGTTTCCCAGGCACTTTGTGAAGGTGTAAGACCCAATCCAGAGTGATACGGGTTCAAACTTCAATGTCTCTACCTAAAGAACAGTCCAGCTTGGGCTTGGCCCAGGGCCTGCCCCAGGAGGAGGTGTGTAGGCAGACAGAAAAGTCACATCTTCCCCTTTCCCCTTATCCTGGGGAGGAAGCAGGAGACCCGGTTCACCTCTTCCCTGGGGCACCTCTTGCTTCGGGGACCCCTTCTTGGGGACCAGCCCTTTTGTAGACAGCTCAGCAGGATGGCTCAAGCCAAGGGCCCACCCCAAACGCCTACATCCTTGCTACACCAAGTGATGGGCACGCATGCAGCCCCTGCCCCCATGCCCAACACCTCTCTCACTCTGCTATCTCTCTAACTCTTGGCTTCTCGCCTTGCCCAGAACAGACTAGGCACCACACATGCCCAGAGGGGGCCAAGATACTAAGGGCCTCTTCCAGGCACCCCTGTTTTCTATGATGTCCTCTAGGACCTGCCTCACTAGATTTGGCGGAAGGACCACCAGTGGGAGGGGACGGGAACAGCCGTATCATGCCCTCCATTGGCTGGTGATTTGTTTCTCAGAATTTCCCCTGAATCCCAAGGCTTGGTGGTGTCTGTATATATGTGTGGGCACATTAGGGGGGCTGTTTAGCCTCCTCTCAATAAGTCCGCAGCTCGCTCCTCTGATTGTGGGGCCACTCAGCACCCATTGTTTTCGTCCCTTGAGTGGCAATTCCGAGGCAACAGAAAAGCCTCAATCAACAGCCTGTTACCCATCACTGTATCCTCAGCTCACAGGCCCCCAAGGAGCAGACTGAGCTCTTCTCTTCTCACAATGCAGGTGCTAAACACGGCTGATGATTACATCTTTCCTTGGAAGAGGCTTGGTCTTGCTGTGCAAGAAGCTACTTGCACGCAAGACTGCAGCACCCTGCTGCTGGCCTGAAACCAGCCACTTCCCAAATAAATCCACCTGTGGCCGCTGGTGAGGGCCGAGCTGGGAAGTCGAGTGGAGCGGGGGAGCTGGGCTGGCTGCTTTGATCCACCAGGCTGGTGGGTAGGAGGAGTCTGGTATTGCTCCTGGGCAGCCCCCAGCCCTGCCATGGACCTCTGACAGTGTGTGGTTTTTTTCTGTTTGTTTGTTTTGTTTTGTGGTACGTGGGCCTCTCACTGTTGTGGCCTCTCCCATCGCGGAGCACAGGCTCCGGACGCACAGGCTCAGCGGCCATGGCTCACGGGCCCAGCCGCTCCGCGGCACGTGGGATCTTCCCGGACCGGGGCAAGAACCCATGTCCCCTGCATCGGCAGGGGGACTCTCAACCCCTGTACCACCAGGGAAGCCCCTGACAGTGTGTTTTTTTAAGCCACCATTTATTTCCCTCTTACAAGGCTCTGGGCTGTACCAGCTACTCTGGTATGAACTGTCTTTTTGAGTCTCGTTGACAGCTCTGTGAAGCTCACTTCTCCCTTTTATAGAAAAGGAGGCACAAGTTCAGAGTAACTTTTCCAAAGTCAGAGCAGGTAGTAATGATGAAGCCAGGCTCTGAAGCAAGGCCGATTCTACAGTCTGTACCCACGAACAACTCTGCTATGTGACTCCTTCCAATGAGAGCACAGCGGTGAAGACCTTGGTCTGGAGTTGAAGGTTTTAATCCCAACTTGGTCACAACCTCACTGTTTTGACATTGGACTTATATTACACAATTTCTCTGAGCTGCTTCTTTTTCCTCATCTATAAAATAGACAGTCCAATAACTCTGCCCTCATAGGGGTATTGTGAGGAACAAAGGAGACAAAGTGGGCAAAGCGCTTATAAGACCGCCATGTACGGGCGTTCAAGCCGGGCACGGCACTACTGCAGGGAACTGAGCAGTGCACAACTTCTGCAGGTGTGCTTGACAACCCTGCTCAGCACGGCTCCTGGGAAAAGATCACCGCGCAGTAAAAGTGAGCTCTCAGCTCCTGGGAAGCACCCACCACAGGCAGAGAAGGAGGTGATAGAAAATATCCTCTGGTCCTTCTCTTCCCCGGGCCCCCAGGCAGCCCAGAGGCTGGCTCCCTAGTACTGTTCACTCCTGCAGCTCCCTGGGGCAGCACTGCCCTGGGAGTCTCCAGGGCAAAGCTGTGCAGAGAGGAAACAGAAGGGGACGATGAGGCCGTGGACGATGCTCAAAGTGCGCACGGGTTGCCCAGGTCGGCAGCAGAGGCAGCGGGTTCAAAGGTCTCCAGGCGCTGTCCTGTGGTCCTCAGCCCTCTCAGAGGAGTTGAGGAGAGAGGCTCAGAATGGAGGGGCTGATGGGCGCCCCGAGACCTTGGAAGAGGGAATGGCAGTCAGATGTTTCCTCTGGAGCCAGGAGCTCTCTTTGGCACAGTGGCCAGAAGCTGAGGTGTAGTCACCTGCTTGAGGATCCATGGGGGTAGCCTGAGACCGAGCAGGTGCTGAGCGCTTTGCATCTCTGAAAGGGCGGGAAGGCTTAGACGGTTCTCTGTGTGAGTTAGTGGGGGGCAAAGTTTAACTCACTGTAAGAAATACTTTCTAAGAGACAGAGTTTTCCAGGTGATACACTGCCCTTAAAGGTGGTGAGTTCCCCATCCCTGCAGGTCTGCTAGCAGAGATGCTGCAGAGGGGATTGAAGCATCAGGTGGGCAGTTGGTCTAGGTGGTTTTCCAGACCTGAGGTACAATTATCATTCTGAACTCTCCAGTCTCCAAAGCTACCAATCAGCGGATACTCTGAGCAATACCTGGGCAGCACCGGTCTAGGGCAAGTGACAGGTGTCTTGATTTCAGAAGCTGCATGGGGGAGGCCACAGAAGACTGCTTAGCAGGTGGGAGGAAGAGCAGGGAGGCAGAAGTGGCACTGGGCCCAGCTGCACCCGGGCACGGGCAGTGCCAGCTCCCTCCCCAGGCGCCCGGAACCTTCCTGGGCTCGCGGCTTTACAAGCTTTGGCTCTGGCTGAGAAAGCACCAGCTTTGGCCAGAGGAGCAAGGGTTAAAGGATCTGTTCCCATCCCCCAACTCCAGCACACAGGCCAGTGCAATCAGCTGCACTGTCTCATTCATGCATGCGTGCAGCCCCACAGCGGCTCCCAGCATTAAAAATAACACCAGATCCTTGGTTGGCCTCCCAGACCCCTCATGACTTTATCCCAGGCACCTCTCTGACCATCTTGTCTCCACTCTCTCCCCTCTTCCTTCACAGCACACACATTCCCACCTCAGGATCTTCGCCGTGCTGTTCCCTCTGCCTGGAACATACTTTCCCAAGACAGCCACAGGCTGGTCTCCCTCACTTTATTCAGGTCTCTGCTCGAGTGTCAGCAACTCAGAGAGGCCTTTCCTGGCCATCCCGTCCAAAAGAACCCTTCCCCAGCTCTCTTGCCCCTTAACCAGGTCTACTTTTCCTCCTAGCATCTTTCACCACCAGACATGACATGTTAATTTGCTCATTGTCTGGCCTCTACTAGGATGTACCCTTCAGGATGCCAGGAACCCACATTTCTTCACTGATGTTTCCCCAGCACCCGAAATAGGGCCTCTACTACACCTAATGGGTCTCATAAGTACTTGTTGAGGAAGGAAGGAAGGAAGGGAGGGAGGGAGGGAGGGAGGAAAGAAATATTTATTGAGTACCTTTCATATGGCCTGGTGGTTAAGAACACAGGTTCTGGAACTAGGCTGCCTGGGTTCAAATTCCTGTTCTGATTATTTCCTCATCTGTAGAATAGTGATTAGAGTGTTCTTCTCAAAGAGTTGTTTCTTAGATTAAATGAGTTAATTTATCTGCAGTACTTTGAACAGTACTTGGCATACGGTAAGTGCTCAGTAAATGGTAGCTCTAGGGCTTCTTGCGGTGTTTAAAACAGATGCAGGTCCTGCAAGCTTGCAGTCTAGCAGGGGAGGTAGACATGTAGCAAATAAAAGCCCAGGTATACAAACTGAATTATAGTAGGTGCCGTAAACAATAGGAGTTTGGGGGTGTTCCTATAAATAATAGAGCTTGGGATGTTCCTGTAAACGACAGGAGCTTGCGGTGTTCTAAGAAGCAGACCTGATCTGCTTCATGGAGTCAGCAGTCTTCCCTAAAGAAGTGACATTTAATCCGATGAACCAGAGAAAACTAGGCAGAGATGAAGGAAGAGTGTTCTAACAGAGAGCATAGCTTGAGCAAAGGCACTGAGGTGGTGGGAGCATAGTCCAATTCTTATAGGGACTGAATAAGGCCAGTGGGCCTAGAGCCCTGGCAAGGGAGAGGGGACAAGACAAGAGACTGAAGACAGAGGCCAAGACTTACAGAGATTCTGTTGCCCCCTTGGGGGGAGCCATTGATGTGTAGATGGCCCAAGAGATTCATGGGACCATGGATGCCTACGATCTGAACCCTCACGTCAGTCTCTGCATTGAGAGATGGATTAGGCAGGGGAGGGATGGGGAAGTCATCCCCCCATCCCAGTACACAGTGAGGATCAAAAAATGATTATGGAAATGAGAGGGAAGGAAGAAAGGGAGGGAGGGAGGGGAGAAGGAAAGAAAGAATTTGCTTCCTCTTTTTGCCAAATGTCTACTCATTCCTCAAAATCTCAGTTAAGTGCCACCTCCTTCAGGAAGTCTTCTTTGACTGCACTGGTAGACTTGCTCCTCTCCTGTGTTTCCCAAAACTCAGTGCAAGAAACCCTATTAAGTCACTCACTGTTAACAATGATAAGAACAGCTGTTATTTATGGAGCAGCTGCTACGTGCTGCACTGTCCTCTGTACGTCACACTTGCCAGCTTGACCTCCTCCTCCAGCTTCCACGGGCCCATCTCACCCGGTCTTCCTCTTACCCTCCTACTGCTCTTTCTCAGCCCTCTCTGCTGCACACGCCTTCTCATCCCCACCTGAAGGTGGGCTGTGGGAAGTTCCAGCGCCCTGTGTCCGGCCCTCTGCGCTCACTGCCGTGGTGATCTCAACCTGTCTGTATCTTTACGTGTCACCTTTGCAGGCAACTCGGCACCCCTGATTTCTCCCTGCTGCCCCTGATCTGAGGCCTCCGCTGCCTATCTGGCATCTCCACTTCGAGGTCTAACGGGCATCTCATTCTCGGTTCTCTCAAAATCCTCTACTAGTCCCCAGGCCTTCCCCCTCTACCCAGAAGATGGCTCCGTCCACCCAGTTCTCAGGTTAAAACAGAAACTCTCACTTTCCTCCATGTCAGTATCCAATCACAAGGCTAGTCCTGCTGGCTGAGTAAATCTCGAAGCCTACCTTTCCCTGCCGGCTCCACTGCACATCACGGCTCAAGCTCCTGCCCTCCTGGGCCTGCATTGTTGAAGCAACCTCCCAGCTGGCCTCGTTGTCTCCACCCAGGCCCCCTGGAATTCATCCCCAAAACACCACCAAAGCACCGCTTCTAACGCTGAAAACTGATCTGACCACGCCTGCTGAAAGGCCTCCAGAGGCTCCGCCGCACTGTGATCAGAATGAAATCCACACGTCCCATGGTGGTCAACAAGGTCCCATTCGATGGCCCCTGCCCCCTCTGTCAGGATGCCGCAAGCCCAGGGGCCCTCCTGACCTCAGACGAGCCAAGCTTGCCCACCTCCCAGGGCTCTGTCTGTGCCGCCGTCCCCCTTCCCCATTGTCTGGCTGGACCCTGCTCGTCCTTTAGGTCCCATCAAAGGCTGCTGCCTCTGAGAACACTTCCCTGCCACGGCTGCTAGGGCAGCACCTCCCTCTCACATCCGCCGCATCACCTGCTGGACCCTATGCTAGCGATTTGTACCTGAAACTGCATCCTTAACATGCAAATCTATTCTGTCTGCCCAGGATGTGAGTGTTCAGAGCCTGAGGTCTCCTTGTTGCTCACCTGTGCCTGCAGGTGCATGCCTGGCACGTCAAAGGTGCTCAGTGAAGACGTTGTGACTAGCTGAACAACTGACCTGTTACCTACATAATCCTCGCTGCAATCTCACGAGGTAGGTACCCCCACTGGACAGGTGAGAAAAGCCCAGGAGGACTTCCTAACTTGCCCTAACAGCTCAAACGTAGCAGAGCTGGTGTGGCATCCCGGGCCGGTCTAACTTCAGTCTGTACCCTACACCACCAGGTCATGACGCCCCTGCTGGATCTTATTTTGTATAAGCCCCCATCCCTCACTAGCTGGAGAGGAAGGAACCTGGTGCCCACTGCTCAGAAACAGAGCAATTCAGTAGAGTTTACTTCCCGGCATCAGGCTGGCACGAGTATAGCAAAGTGCAGGAAGGAGCTTGCTGTGCAGGTCTCCAAGCAAGAAGCTCTTGTCTGATTGCTTCCGGCAGGGCCCTCCGGAAGGGCTGGGGCAGCAGAGGAGCGGATAGTGTAGGATCAGCATTCCCAGGCACGAAGAGGCTAATCACAGACGATCATGGTCCCAAAGGTGGTTACAGCCCAATTATGGGCCAGAACAACTAATGACAGCTGGCTTAGAAGGGTGGCAGCCTCGACTGCAATGCTCACCCCACCCCAAGGCTCCCTGGGTTGGGCTGCTCCCCACAGTGGGGTGGAGACTTGGAAACCTCTTTGCACTCTGGGACTGGGGCCTCTCCAGCTGTAGAACACAGCCTGAAGCGTGGCTGGCAGAGTCCAAGCAGCCCATGCCCCAGAGCCAGCCAGCCAGGCTGACTCACCATGCAGCCCTGTGGGCCTCTCTCCCCTCTACACCCAGGCAGGGGAGCGGGAGGAAGAAACCAGCACCTCCTGAGCACTCAGGATGTGCCAAGAAATTCATCAGGTCCACAGGGATGCTAACCCCCAGGACAGTTCAACAAATCTCCACATTTCAGATGAGGAAACAGAGGCTCAGAGAGGTTACATGACTTGCCCAAAGTCACACAGCTACAGAGTTCATGGGATCTGATTCAAACCCAGGTCTTTCTGACACCAAAGCCATGTTCTTTTCAGGATCCTGGATTCTGCAACAGCCTTAAGGATTAAGGAACGCTTATAGTACCTGATATGAACAAAGATGTCAAAGTGCAGAGTCTGAGCCCTATCCAGATGGGTTAAAATGGCTCAGTTCCTAATCAGACTCCAGAGGGTGTGGATGTTGTGGACAAAGTGACTTCTACTGTTGGGAAGTAACTGCCAGGATGGGCCATCACTACACTAGGTGAACTGCATGCACGAGAGACTGGAGGCAGGGGTCGCCCACCGTCAGTTCCCAGAGGCAGAGCCAGGTTCTGAGACAGAGGAGAGCATAGGTGGGAGAAAAGATGGGAGACAGACGGGGTGAGGGGGGAACCTGCTCCTTCTGCTGGAGGGGCGTTGAGCACAAATAAACGGTCTGTTAACCCCCTTCCCTACAGCTCGCAGATAACGCCTTGTTTGAGTTATGATATGTATGCTTGATTGGCTTGTACTCAGTTTGGAGCGAGAGAGCGCCACACTCAGGATGATTGAAAGGAAGGGGGGGAGGGAGAAGGAAGGAAGGAAGAAAGGAAGTGGAGTGGGGCAGGGAAGCATCTGCTAAATATCTTCTGTCTCCTTGTCAAAAGAGTCATTTCCAAACGGACCTCCAAGGAGCACTTCCAAGAAAAGTCACTGACCCTTCAAGGCAACCTGGAGGCTGTCCCTGAAATGCACACCTATAGGTAGCAGGCTGCAGGATGTTGTCAGAGCAGGCACTTTGACATCAAGTATCGGAGAGGACAGAAGCATCCCACAGGAGCCCGCGGCTGTATTCTGAGTAGACCCACTTCATGCCCAAACTTCCAGGTCCTGGTGTGGGATTGGCCAGGGATGAGGTCAAGACTTCCTGGGCAGGTTTTCACAGAGTCTGAGGCAGCTGAGCCCCAAACACCCCAATCCAGAGCTGGATCAGGTGACAGCCAGGGAGTGGGAGGATCAGGAACATCCTCACCCAAAGATATGTCTCCCAACTTGCTCCACGGCCTCCCACCCTGACCCATCCACCTATGGCCCACCGCTGGGCTTCTCTACTAAACCAGTTGGGTCATTCACAAATATTGGACTCACTGCAGTAAATATCAATAACCTTTGTCAGGTAGAGGGAGGACAGGGCTCACATTCTTCTCCACGACCTGGCTACCAGGACGTAAGTTACAATGAAATCAAGTCTCACACCGAATTTGCCCCCCCCCACACACACACATGCACACACACATTTATTAGCAAGCACACATTATATATCACCAAGTGGGCCACAAAACTTCTGCTCTGGAACTCCATAAAGCCCCAGGTCTCGTCCTGTTAGATCTTTCTTGTATGAACGATTTACCCAAGGCAGATGCAACAGTATTAGTGCTGAGTTCAGCCGAGATTCTAGAGGTAGGTCATGCACAAGAGCAGATGGACATTCTGAACCTTTAGGACCGGCTGGATTCTAAGACCTTGTTCTACAAGAGTGCCAGCGCCTGGATTGTATCCCCAGCCAATCAACACATTGTTGACACACTGCGTTCACCAATGAAAAGTCATTCTACACCCATTATGCAAATGAACACCTCCGGTGCTGACTGGAGATAAAGACAACTGAAATGCTTGTAGTTGCTCCTATGAATTGTGGACTTTTGATTGATTTTCAAGTACTAACCACTCATGCTAGGAGTATGTACTCCTATTTGCGTTAGCTGACTATCCTTGAGTCTAGATTAAAAGTAACATAAAAGATATGTCACATCGTCTACCTGAAGCATTTTGAAGTAAAACATAGGCTAATGTCATTTAAAGAAGAGTGAGAGCTACAAAGACGTGGCTTTGGAAGCAAAAGCCTCGGGAACTGGGGATGTGCTCTTCCCCTAAGGAAAGTACAGAGGCATGCTGTGTAATTTAAAGAAGATTCCTTCAAGACTTTGGACTGTGACTCTGAACCGGACGACACATGTTCATTTACTTTTTGTGGTGATTTCACAAGTGGTGATTGTGCCCAAAAAAGACTACTGAGAAGTATACTTTGAGTTTAAATAACAACAGTTCCATTTATTAAACTGACAAGGGACTTCTCTGGTGGTGCAGTGGTCAGGAATCTGCTCCACATGCTGTGGAGCAACTAAGCCCATGCGCCACAGCTACTGAGCTTGCGCTTTAGATCCCGCAAGCCACAACTGCTGAGCCTGAGTGCCACAACTACTGAAGCCCGTGCGCCTAGAGCCTGTGCTCCGCAACAAGAGAAGCCACCGCAATGAGAAGCCCGCGCACTGCAACAAAGGGTAGCCCCTGTTTGCCACAACTAGAGAAAGCCCGCATGCAGCAACGAAGACCCAACGCAGCCAATAAATAATAAATAAATAAATAAAAATTTAAACTGCCAAGTTCTTAACCCTAGCTCTCTCTTAAGCTTTTAAATCTGCTTACAAATCTTTCTCTGTTTATACTGAGCAGATTTCAGTAACCGCTTCTAAGAAGCCTTTGAAGGATACTTGGTCCTGTTTATAACTGTAAGTAATTAATTAGACAATTGTTTGAGACATGCCTCAAACAATTCATATCGTATTTATAAATGTAATGTTTTGAGTGAGTGGTTTCTCTTGGAGGGGGAGCGACTGGAGGAGACGTGGGATTGTGCGGAGAGGGGTGCTTCTGGGGTTCCAGCAATGTTAGATTTCTTGACCTGGATCAGGCTCACCTTGTGATCTGGGGACTTTTCTGAGTGTATGGTATATCTCAAAAGAATTCTTAGAGTCATCTCTTAGATTTCTTTTTTAATTCATTTGCCTGTTTTTAACAAAATCTCCCTGGGTACTCAACTAATCCTTTTACATCTAGTCAATTAAATGTGTATGTGTGGTGAGCCTAAAATTCCCTTAAATACTCTATTTCTGAGCATAAGCTTCGTAAGATTTTAACTTAAACTCACACATTGAAGTTAACTACTCAATTATATTTTTAAATTAGGATGATTAGAGTCTCGCTTTAATAGGCCAAATTATCTTAGCATTACAAGTAAGCATATAACACAAAAATAAAATACTACGGTTCTGATTCCCATAAGTCCGTCTAGATGTAACCTCATATCCTTCTGGAGTTCAAAGATGTGCAGCCACGAAAGAAAACCATTATCCCAGTTAACTGGGGCTGCCTACCCCAAAGGGGGAAGTTATGAGCTGGCTAATCGAGGTTGCTTAGGGTAGGAAATTTCTCCTGGGATACTGGTTAAGTTCTTGCTGTTGCCCTAGAGGCCTCCCTGAACCCTGTTTCCAGGTTCTCTGTCATGGGCTTAAAAAAAAAAACCAAAAACCAAGGGCTTGTCTCCCCACTCCCTGGCCCAAGCTCTGGATTCTGGTAATATACACACTCCTTAATTCATCTGTGTATGCCTACAGGAGGTTGATTACATGCTTACATCTGATTATGTCTTCGTGTGTTTACACTTTTAAATCAAGATTTTTGAAGTGGTTGGAATCTTCTTTCTTTTGCACTCGTAGGATGTCACAACTCTTAAAGATATTTACGTAAAATACTATCGGATTGAAATTTCTCTTCTGCTTGATCACGATAAAATCATTTTTCTGAGAGGGGTGGGGAGAGGAGAGGGAAGTGGGAGGAGGGGGAAGAATTTTAACACTCCACAGCTCAGATCAGTTTGCTCCAGCCATCAGACAGCTTCTGCTCTTCCTCTCTCCTGGCTAGAGTCCAGCTCGAGCTCCTTGCTCAAGCCCTGTTCCTTTGGAGGAAACTTCTCGGTGGAACCCAGCCCCCAACAGGCTCACCAGACATGCCCCTGCAGCCCCAGGTCCTTATACACCGAAAACTGCTCAACAAGCGTCAGCAGCTCATTCCGTGACAACTTGCAGGCCCACAACAGCTGAAGACATCCAGACAGGCTCTCCCTGGATGCCTCACCTCCTGCCTTTCCAGGGAAACTTCTGTTTGACCACGTGCTCACATGGATTCATCTCCTTACTCACTCCTCCAATTTCCAGCACGGCTGGCAGGGAGACAGCTCCGTTAAAGTTAAGGAAACAGAAGGCATCCAATAGCCTGTGAGGCTTTAGCCTGAAGAACAGCCAACATGTTGATCGAGGATTTAGTAAGCGCCGTTCCACATATACTTGCTCATTTCATCTTTACAAGAGCCCTATGGTGTCATTTCATTCGTCCTTTTGATGGAGGAGGAAGTTGAAGCACAGAGACGCTAAGTAATTTGGCCCAGATCACACAGCAATCCAGAATTGGAACATGGGTCTCCATTTTCAAACACTGCACACATAACTCCTAAGCTACATGCTACTCAATTAGGGGAGGGACCAGGCTTAGGCCAGGACCAAATGGCTGAGGGGAGAGGCTCAGCTAGTTACTGGACAGAATGGAGGGCTCCAACTGTCTTCAGGGAGCAGATATGGCCGAGAAGGGGAAAGGTGAGAAAAGAGTCGGTGGAAGATGTTAAGGAGAGGAACTGGGGAAAAGCCACGTCTTCTAAAAGCCACAGGGGCTTCCCACCTTCCGGGCGCTGCACTGGGCCCCTGAGATTCCTCAACCTCATGCTTCATGCAGTCTTTCATAGCAGTAAGTTTCTCTCTGCTCTTGTACTCTTTGGAACACCTCAAAAAGTAAATATTGTGGTTAACAATAATGAATAAAAGCAAAGGAGAAAGCC
Source organism: Lipotes vexillifer (assembly GCF_000442215.2). Lineage (NCBI taxonomy): Eukaryota > Metazoa > Chordata > Mammalia > Artiodactyla > Lipotidae > Lipotes > Lipotes vexillifer. Next base: position 4,541,290 of record NW_006783088.1, on the reverse strand, counting down.
AGTGCTTAGTTTATGAACTACACATCCCCTGCCCCATTCTTGAGTGCCCATCCGGGCAACCCCTCCCCTGGCCAGGATTATCTCATTCAATCCTCCTCCCAGTGGTGCCTAAGATCTGCCCATTCTATAGCTAGGGACATTGACATGGAAGTGATGCAGCTGGCTTTCCATGGAAGTCTATGACCCCAAATCACACGATCCCTAACAATTATCCTATATTGCCTGTTGGGATGGTGTCAGACCTCCAGCTGAGAGTCTACACAGGTGACCAAGAAGCCACATCCCTTGCCCAGGGTCAGGCAAATTTGGTTTAAGTCTGCCATTTTCCAGGTAGTATCTATGGGGGAAGAGCCCGTATGGGGGAGGGGAGGAGGACTGACTTGAGGGGGAAATCGACTTATCCAAGGCCACACAGCAAGTCCATGGTGGCCTCAGGTCTAGAACTCAAGTCCTGTTTGTCGCTGTCTCTCTCCTGCCCCCCTCCACCCCAGCGCACATGCCACACTCCTGAGACAGTTAGCCTGAGGCCGGCTGAGTAACCGTGTGCAGATTGGATTTAGATGAGCACGTCTCACTCTGCCTGGCGTGCTGCTTAGTGATTGTTCTAAACCCGTGTGTGGGCTTATGCACTCCCCCAGTCTTCTATTTCTTTCTACGCCCCCAAATGATCTCCCTTCCCCCACTCACATCCCTCTAGCACCCAGCACAGCAAGCTACACTCAGCAGGTGTTCGAGGAATGCTTGCCGAGTAGATGAGGCATCAGACCATCTGCAGGGGCCGGAGTGGGTGTCAGGTTCCCCAGCCCCATCCAGCACCAGCTCCAGGGCTCAGCCTGGGCGTCCCTCCACAGGTGAGCCTCATGGGTCCCAGGCTGCCAAGGGGGTGGATGGAAAAGACTGGGACTTCTAGAAGGAAGGGGCGAGGAGGCCTAGCTGTGTCCAGAAAGTCAGAGGATGCTCTAGGCCAGGAAACCCCCGACACCCAGCTCTGACCTACAGCAGGGCCCTTGGGTGCCATCCTTGTCCCCTGCCTGAAAGCCCCAGAAGAATGGGAGCGCAGACCCCTCCCCAGCGGGCAGGCTTCTGAGGCACGCTGCCCAAGGGAAGGGAGTTGATACACAGCTAAAACTGCCCCATTTTGAATTTAGAAACTGCGGGGAACGTGTGAGCAGTGTGGGCAGCTGGGGAAAAAAGGAGAGAAGGCTCAGGCTCAGGCTTGCTCATCAGGACAAACGGACTCCCTGGCATCCCTCAGGTCACATGGTGACCGGGCGCAGACGGTTCTAAGGATTCCCAGCACTACGGTTTCCCCACCTCTGCTGTCCCTTGAGCCCGAGGTTCTCCCACCTGGGTGTGCAGGATCACGTGGGGACCTGGCTCACAGGCAGTTTCCTGGGCTCCAGCCCCCAGAGTCGAATCTAGTAGGTCTTGGGTAAGGCCCAGGGATTTGCATTTTCAATGAACCTCCTTTACTCCCGTCAGCCAGCAGGGTGATTCTGGTGCATGGTCTTTGAACCCCACCCTGGAAGCGCTTCTCTGGGTTTTGTCCCGAAAGGGTGGAAGTCCCGTGCTCATCTGGAAAAAGTTCTGCTTGCAAAGCTTAGAGGCCCCACATCCTCTTGCCTGAGGCCACTCACACGCAGGGCACCTGGTCCCAGAGTGTCTCTGAAGGCTGCTGCTGGCCGCTGGAGTGAGCCCATCCAGGGCCTGAGCAGGGTGCCTGGCCCCTCCCCTCAAGGGCCAGCTAAGGAGACACACATTCTTCCCTGAGAGGCCCCAGACCCCAGGCTGGGGCTGGAGATGGAGATTCCTAGAAGGGACCAAAGAAAAGGGCCAGGAGAGCAAGCAGAGATCTGAGCTGCCCTCAGATGGGGAGGGGTGACCATGCAGGAGAGGAGGGGGTACCGGCCGCCCCCACCCCCAGGGCTGCTCCTCTGGGCCAGCCTTGCGGGTGATGGTCACAGCTGGCAGAGCTGGGAGGGCCTGGAGATCAGCTAGCTGCTTCTTAGACGGGAGACTAAGGTTCCAGAGGTTTTCATCTTGAGCACTTATGGGATTTTTGTCTGTAAACACATCCTCATAACTCACTGTGATGCAACAAGCTCTGGTCTCAGGTTCAGGAAACCATGAACTCCAGCTCTAAATCACAGAGACCCCGGGCAGGGACTTCTCATCACCCAGACTCATTTTTCCCATCAACAGTGAAGAGATTGATTGGGTCAAATCAGGTAAAGCAACAATTGATGGACAGTGGCTGCCTTGCGTACGGTCTGCAGAAACACTGGGGTGTGTGCGGGCTGAGAGGAGACAATCACAACCTTGTGCAGTGTGTGCCTGGTACTGTCCTCAGCATTTGACATCTATTAGCTGGCTCAGTCCCCCACAGCACCAATGTGAAGGAGGTTTCCTTACTATCCCCACTTTACAGATGAGGAAACAGAGGCACGGAAAGGTTAGGGACCTTGCCCCAGGATTCAGTGAGTGTGTGTAGCAGAGCTGGGATTGAATCCTATGTAGTCTGGCCCTGGAGCCCGCGCCCTTACCCACCACACTGCGCTGCCTCAAACTCGACACACATAAGCAATCTGCCCCCGGGCACGGCAAGGACGTCAGAGCCCACACTCATGGTCTTTGCAGCCACATTTCCTGTCTGCGGTCTGTCACCCATAAAAGCTCGCACAGACAGGAAGTGAATGGAACAAGGCCACACAGCACGTCATGGAGGATTGGAGCCCCGGACTGGCACTAGGTGCTGGCCGCTGGAGTGAGCCCATCCAGGGCCTGAGCAGGGTGCCTGGCCCCTCCCCTCAAGGGCCAGCTAAGGAGACACACATTCTTCCCTGAGAGGCCCCAGACCCCAGGCTGGGGCTGGAGATGGAGATTCCTAGAAGGGACCAAAGAAAAGGGCCAGGAGAGCAAGCAGAGATCTGAGCTGCCCTCAGATGGGGAGGGGTGACCATGCAGGAGAGGAGGGGGTACCGGCCGCCCCCACCCCCAGGGCTGCTCCTCTGGGCCAGCCTTGCGGGTGATGGTCACAGCTGGCAGAGCTGGGAGGGCCTGGAGATCAGCTAGCTGCTTCTTAGACGGGAGACTAAGGTTCCAGAGGTTTTCATCTTGAGCACTTATGGGATTTTTGTCTGTAAACACATCCTCATAACTCACTGTGATGCAACAAGCTCTGGTCTCAGGTTCAGGAAACCATGAACTCCAGCTCTAAATCACAGAGACCCCGGGCAGGGACTTCTCATCACCCAGACTCATTTTTCCCATCAACAGTGAAGAGATTGATTGGGTCAAATCAGGTAAAGCAACAATTGATGGACAGTGGCTGCCTTGCGTACGGTCTGCAGAAACACTGGGGTGTGTGCGGGCTGAGAGGAGACAATCACAACCTTGTGCAGTGTGTGCCTGGTACTGTCCTCAGCATTTGACATCTATTAGCTGGCTCAGTCCCCCACAGCACCAATGTGAAGGAGGTTTCCTTACTATCCCCACTTTACAGATGAGGAAACAGAGGCACGGAAAGGTTAGGGACCTTGCCCCAGGATTCAGTGAGTGTGTGTAGCAGAGCTGGGATTGAATCCTATGTAGTCTGGCCCTGGAGCCCGCGCCCTTACCCACCACACTGCGCTGCCTCAAACTCGACACACATAAGCAATCTGCCCCCGGGCACGGCAAGGACGTCAGAGCCCACACTCATGGTCTTTGCAGCCACATTTCCTGTCTGCGGTCTGTCACCCATAAAAGCTCGCACAGACAGGAAGTGAATGGAACAAGGCCACACAGCACGTCATGGAGGATTGGAGCCCCGGACTGGCACTAGGTCCTCACATTCGAGTTCACTGCACCACCCCATGCCTCTCTGGATTCACCAGCATTTGAGTTCAAAGTCAAAGGGTGCTGCTGACTATTTTTTTAAAAAATACCCGCCATTCCCACCTCTGGGCCTTTGCACAGGCTGATCTCTTCCTTGAAAACATCCTTCCTTCTTCAGAGCGCATCTCAAATATCACCTCCTCCGTGAAGCTCTTCCAGATTCTTCTCCAACCAAACGGAAGCTGCCCTTGCTCTGCAGCCCCAGGCAGGGGCCTGAGTCACATCCTAGTCCCGTAACTTGCCCTGGCCACAGCTTCCAGGTAGGCCTGCCTACGAATAGGGAGTTAAAATCACCTTAGTCACAAGAACCTCATCTTCTCTCTCCCAGAGTCTGGTCTGCTGACCAGCTTCCTTTGTCAACCAGTTTGGGTTTTTTTGCCCACACTTGGCTGTAGAATTTGCAGGTCAGTCTAACCACAGAGGTCTGAACTTCCTGCCACCCCGGGCCTGTGCGTGGGGTGAGGAGTGTTCCTCTGCCCTCCAGGAAGCGCCAGGCTGACGGATAGTCTGGGCACGTACAAGTCCATGTCCACCAGTGCTCCGGAGGCCGAGGGGCACGTGGCCAGGGCCCCGGTGGAAGGAAGTGCCAGAGCCTTCTCCATTTTCTCATCGCTGGTTTTCTTCTCACTCCTCCCTAGTCCTCTTCTCTGAAGGGCCTTGCTGGGAGGGTGGACAGAGGGAGGGCGGCAGGGAGACAGCAGAGACGGGGGTTCCAGCAAACCAGGCTGAGCTGGCATCTGGGGGAGAGGGGGGGTCCTCCAGGCAGGCAGCCCGCCCCAGGCAGAGGTCCACAGCTGACTTTGGCTGCCCAGGAAAGCCATGCCAGGCAAGACACTTGTCCCGGGGTTCAGTGGGATGGCACCTCCTCTGGGAAGCCTGCTCTGACCCCGCAACTGCATTAGGGCACCTCCTTGGCGCTCCCACAGCCCCTGTGTCCCTCTGTCGTGGTGCTGATTGCCCACTTCTGTGACTGTTTATTGCATGCCTTTCCCCAGGAAACTGGGCACTCCTAGAGGAAGGAGACTTGTCAGATCCTGAGCAACCAGCAGAGGGCCCAGCAGAGCCAGCATCAGTGAGTGAAGGACTGAATGAATGGTGTAGACCCTGGGGATGGGCCTTACAGGGCATGTGGGTCTCTGCTGGGAAGAGCCATGTGTTCTTGCTCTTTGTACTTGGCATGTGACAATCACAAGTTCTGTCTATGCTTCTCCCTCCTACTTGATCTTCCAAACTCTGATACAACACCACACCTACACACACACATACAAAGCACACACTTCCACACAAACTACAGACACATATACAGTTATACACACACAGACTTACCCACAGACTCTAGACAAAGAACACTTACACGCAGTAATACAACAATACCCATACACCACACAAACAATAATACACACGCACACACAGCAAACAACATCTACATACTTGCACACATAATCCCACAAATAATACCCATACACACATATGCAGACATATACTCATGAACATGCAGACACACCACCCCCTCGAGGACACACACTCTGAATGATGTGCTTATCTTACTTCTCTTCCATCTAAGGATTTGTTTCTTTGTCTTTCTTTTCCCATAGATCTTGCTTTTCACCTGCCAACCCTTATTGAGAACCTGCTCTGTGCCAGGTACTACATATAAAGATGAATAGGCCTCAGACCTGCCTTCAGGAGGCTCCCAGTCTAGTGGAGGAAGCAGACACAGAAAGTGACAAACGTAAGCTGGTGTGATCATTCGATTCAGGAACTATTAGTTGAGTACTCACTGTGTGCTAGACTTGCTCTGGGCTTTGGGAGTACAGAGGTAAGTAAGGTCTTACCTTATCTTTGAGTCTTACTTACCTTTGAGACTTACCTTACTTACTTACCTTACTTACCTGTGAGTCTTCCTAGCCTCAAAGAAGTTCCAGGCTGGAGGGGAAAGAGGTGGACAAAGATATAAGTATAATATCTCACTATAATGTACACATTACAGAACAGTGGGACCTCAGAGAGAGTGAATAACTCTGTTGAAAGAGAATCAGGGAGGGCTTCACAGAGAAGGTGGCACTGGACTTTGTAGGATGAAGAGGAGTTCACTGTGATGACCTGATGCTGGAGCAGGTTGGCATTTGATGCAGAACAAAGGCAGAGACCTCAGAGGAGTCGATCAACAGTTCTGTGGATTGTAATGAGGAGTGTGTGTGTTTGGGGATGGAGTGAGAGGGATAGGGGAGGTCTGAGGTAAAAGCTGAGGCTGAAAAGATAAACAGAGGCAGAGGCAGAGACCAACATCTCCATTTTACAGTTGAGGAAACCTGAGCCTTGAGGAGGTAAAACTGGCCAACTCTGACCTCTGTTGGACTCTTTCCTGCTCTTAGGGCCTGCAGCAAACCCCTCTGGCCATTCTCTCCGAATGAGACGAGGCTGCTTGCTCGTAGCTGAACAAGTTAAAAGCTCAGAGCAGGCAGGAGGCATTATTATTGGTTGTGAGGATTATTTTCTAAAGTCCAGCTTGGCAGGGTTTCTGCCTCGATTAATTAGCAGCCCAGCAGACCTCAGGCTGGGGTGATTTGGGCCTTTGAGGCTGAGCTGCCCCCAGCCTTGGCCCGGGCCCCCTGCCCGGCAGCTGGTTGGTGGCTGTAGGCCTCAGTAGGTCAGCTGTGTCTAGCAGCTGGAACCCCTCCCCTTGGGGATCCTCATTCTCTCCCCCCGACCCCACTGTCACTTCCTACGGTTCTTACCATGATGTGTCCACCACTGCCGCCCTCTCGTTAGCTGACCTCCCCCATTCCACCACCAATTCTTTCTCCTCGGGCGATCAGCAGTTAGCTCCCTAGCCTCTGAGGTTTCTCCTTCCCTCAGTCTGTGCTGGTGGAAGGGGCTGAGTCATTTTCCTGAAATGAGCCTTGCCTGAGGATGTGGCCAGCTCCCTCCGCCCTCCCCCTCCCCTAGAGCTGGGTGACCTCAGAACTTCACCTCTCTGAGACTCAGTTTCCTCCCCTGTAAATGGGGGTGTTCATCCAGCTGGACGGTGAGTGCAAGGAGCTCACACTTGGACAAGTCTCTCGCCCACTCTGGGCCTCAGTTTCCCCCCTTGTGAAACGTCGGGGAAGGGTGAAGTCAGAGGTCTAAAGTTAGGGGTGCCTGAGTGACAAGTTCAATCAGCCATTTCTTCCGGCCAACATCTTGTTTTCCAAAAATTGCAACTCCAATGTGTACCCCAGTGTGGCCCAGCCGCGCCATCTCCTCCTGTCTCACTCCAGCTACCTGCCACGGCCTCTGAAGTCACCTGAGTTTGAGAGTCATGGATTAGCCGGTCTCAAAGCTGCCATGAAGCCCCGCTCTAGGTTTCTGTGGCCCTGGGGTCATGGGACACTCACCCCCTCCCAGCCCAAGACTCCCCTGTTCCTATCCCAGCTTGTGTCAGTGGGATTTCTCTGAAAAGACCAGGATTTGACTATGCAATCCTTTTGCTGGACTTCATCACCAATTTGCCCCAAGTCCTTGCCTGGCATTAGATGCGCCTGCAATCCAGCCCCACCTACCTTCCCAGACTCATCACCCTGACCTCCACCCTCACACTCCATTGCCTGGGTGCCCTCCTCCCCTTACGTCCACATCCCTGCGCTTTGCATAGGCTGATCCCTCTGTCTGGAACTCCTTCCCTGCCCTGTCACTTGGGAAAGGCTTCAAAGCCTTCTCCGAGGTTGCCTTTTCTAGGAAGCTGTCCCTGCCTGCACCCAGGGGGAGGTAGGGAGTGCCCCCTCTGAACACCCCTAGGCTACAGCAAGTGCCAGGAGATAGTGGAGCTATCAGTATCAACCCCTCCTTATTACAATGTTTTCAACAAACTTTAAACATCCACTCATCACCTAATGCAGCCCCGCCTAGAGCAGGACAGCAGACCTGCCCCACCCCAGTCACCTTGTACCTTCAGAGCCCAGAAAGGAGGCTGGAAATTGGCAGTAGATGATCAGCTAGTTTGCTATAGGAACAAACAACAAATCAGTGTGGCCAGCACTGCCTGCCCGACCCTAACTCACATAAAATGCAAGAGGCACGAAGATGGACACTTGTAAAGCCCCCGCCTCAGAATAACGATCCCCTCCCTCTCCCCATTTGTAAGGACCTTACCATTTACAAAACACTTTGACATCCTTGCCAAGCGTCCCCTGCAGATAGCACAAATCTGTCATCCATCATCCCTGTGTCGCAATTAGGCCCAGAGAAGCAGGATGCTGCTGGAGCCCTCCGTGCCCCGCCCCACCTCGCCCAGCTGCCACCCTCCTCCTCGACGTGGCTGGCCATCTCTGTCTTGTTCTTGTTGCTTAGTATGAATATAAATCCGTTTCTGTATGTCTCTTTGTCTTTCTGTGTTTCTCTCTGCCTTACCTCAATGTTTTACGTCTATCTTTATTTCTCCAGGCTCCCACCCACTCTTCTGTATTGCTGATGCCCCCCACTGCCCCGGTCTCTATCAGTCTCTGTCTCTGGTTCTGTCCCTTTTCCTGAGCTGTCTGTCCCTGTCTGCCTTTCTCTCCATAATTAGCCTCATTCCTAGCTTTTACTCTCAGGCCCCATGGGGGGATGGGGGCGGGCAGCAGGACCATGGGGGAACCGTCTTTCCAGCATGCAGAAAATGGGCCAATTAAAGCCACAAGGCTGCTCAGGCAGCCGACGAGGAAGCAAAAATAGCCCCAGGCGGGTCTAGCTGGAAAGATAAACAGAGAAAAAGGGAAAAAGGGCAAAATGGATGCAGAGTCCGAAGGTCCTTCTTGGCCAGACCTCGAGGCAGGAAGTGTCTCCTTCCCACCCAGACCCGGGGGATGGGGGTGTGGGGGGGGTTGGATTCACGCCGCTGCTGGGCATCGCTGCCTCATCCTCTAGCCCTGCAGGAGCCTTCCTCCCACCTGGAGGCAGCCTTGGAGCTGCCAGACCTCCCAGGGCCTCCTCCCAAGTGCAACTGTCCCACTTCACACCTTCTGGATGCGGTGGCAGCTGCCCCTCCAGCCTGTGGGGATGCAGGGAGCTGGGAGGGGGGAGGCGGAGGCCCATCTAAGGCCTTCTCACTCCTGCCCTTCCATCCCCAGGAAACCAGGGCCTGCTCCACCCAAGGCACTTCTGAGCTGGGGTTGGAATGGTGATAGAATGAGCACCACAGGGGCTACCCTGGCGGTCCAGTGGTTGAGACTCCTTGCTTCCACTTCAGGGGGCTCAGGTTCGATCTCTGGTCAGGGAATTAAGATCCTTCATGCCCCGTGGCGCGGCCAGAAAAAAAAGCACCACAAATAGTCTCTCTTCCAAGGAGCTCACAGGTCAGTGGGGGAGCTGGATAAACAAACAGGCAGCAACATGTATGGTCATGCAGGGAGGGGCCCTTGACTCAGCCTGGGAAGTGGGGCAAGGGTCCCCAAAGAATTCATATCTGCCCCCAGTGGGCAGTAGGGGCTGGCGACTGTCTCAAACAGAGGAAAACACAGGGACAGTCAAGGAAATATACAAAACCCCATGAGGCCTGGGAGGAGTGGGGAGATGTCTTGGGTTGGGGGTGGGCGGCGGTGCTTGTAGTCCAGGACAAGAAGCTTAGAATTTGTGCTCAGGGCACTAGGGAGCCATGATGGGCTATAGGCAGGGGAAGGGCACCATGACATGCTCCTTTACAGAGATTCTGCTGCCTGCAGGGGAGGGGAGGATGGACAAGGCCAGGCCAGGTCCACCAGGGAAGAGGCTGCAGGCCCTAAAGTGGCAATGTAAATGCTAAAATAAACATAAACCAAACAAACTTGTTAGATGAATGAGTTCCTCAATCTGTCATTCCTCAGCTGGCCTCCAAGGCTGGGGCTGTGGTCCTAAGCCCCCTCCCTAAACTTCTCCCTGCTTTTCCTCTTCCCACTGCCTTCCCACCAGCCTGCTAGATTCCCTAGACCTGCCCAGATTTATCCCACCTTTGTGTCTCTGCTCATTTGATGGCTTCCTTCTAGAATGCTCTTCCTTTGCTCTCACATATCCAAATCCTACCCCTCCATCAAGATCCAGTTTAAATGACCCCTCCTCCACGCAGTCCTCCCTCCTCAGGAAACATTATCTGGGCCTCTCTCAGGGCACAGGTCAGTTTGTAATTCTGTATCATTTTTTGCTGCCTGCACTGGAAAGTCAGAGCATCACCAAGGCTGAAATCTGGGTCTGATTCAACAGTCCTCGGGGCTGGGCCTGGCCCAGAGAGAGGTCTCCATGAAAGTTTAATGAAGGAAGGAAGGAGGGAAGGAGGGAAGGAGGGAGGGGAGGAGAGAGTCAACATTTATTGGGTCACCATATGTGTGCGAGGCTTGAATTGCTTAGCTGCTTCTGGGTGATCCATTTCTCTGCTGTGTCTTTCACTCCCTGCTTAGTTTCTGACTTGCTGAGTCTGACCTATATTCTGATGTTACCATCAGAGATCCTGATTTTTTTTTCCTTCCCTAAAATTTACTACAATTTCAACCTCATAGTTTCTGCCTAGCTACAGAAATAGATGGATGGATGGATGGATGGATGGATGGATGGTTGGATATATAGATAATTGAGTGGATGGAGTGAATGATCAAATTAATGACTAAGAGGAAACCATTTAAGAACAATTAATTTTAAACTATAAGTGACATGATACCAGCATTTGGTGGACATCAATCAAATTCTGGCCATGTAGTCATTTATTCACCTGACACTAAGCACCTTCTATGTGTCAAACGTCAACGGCAGACCCTAGGCATCCAGTAGTGAACAAATAAACATGGTGCCTGCCGTCACAGAGCTTAGAGTCTAGCGAAGGAGGCAGACAGAGAAATTGCCAAGGTGACACAGCAGGATAAGCATTATGATAGAGAATACGTGGGAAGCTATCCAAGCAAAGAGAAGGGGCATGCATCCCTCACGCATTCAGGAGTATCAGGGAAGGCTTCCAGGACGAAGTGACATCCGAGCTGTGCAAGGAAAGACTGATGAGTAGAGGGTAGGAAGGGTAAATGAGGCTGGCAGAGGGAACCACGTGTATAAAGAGCCAGGAGGAAGAGAGTGCAGGGCAGATTTTGTTTGGGAAACTAGAGAAAGCCAATCAGACTGAAGCATAGAGCACTGGGGTGGCAGATGAGCAAAGAAGAAAGACAAGAGCCAGGTCTCTTCTGGCTGTGGGCTCTGAAGGAGTTCGCTCTCTGTCCTAAGAACAGGGGATCCCCCCGGAAAAGTTCCAAGCAGGGAGACACCTGACCAGGGATTCACAAAGACTTTTAACTGAATAAACTCTCTCGAAATTCCTTCTGTTGATGCAAAAAGATTATTTTCTTCTGATGTTTTCCTGTAAATAACGTTGTGCTATAAATCATCTGGGAAATTAAAAAGCAGGAAATCTTGTACTGTTTTTCTTGGCAATGAAAAATCAAGAAAACGAAAACAGAGTTCACCTCTTACCCCCACATCTGAAGTCTCTCACTGACCAAAGCTGAAATTGCTCTATTTCCATTTTATCTAAAAATGACTTCATTTCATATTTCTAGCCCAAAAGTTTAAAAGTTCAGTAATTAAAGCTTATGCTTGTTAAAATAATATCAAGCTTCACTGAAGAAAAATAACCGGAATGCCAAAGTGTATTCTTCTGGTTAAATAATACATTTTCTGGCTTGGATCCCTTTCAGGAACCGTTCATTCTCAAAGTGTTCACAATAGCTATGATTAACCTATCGAGAGGAGTATAGTTCACATGCTAAACAAACGACTGCTTCAAATAGCTTAGGTAAATACAATCGTAAAAGTACCATTTGATTTTCAGATGTAGGTGCAAAAATCAACAGAAAACAGGAAGGAAATTGCTGTGTAAAAACACAGTAGATGCCTGTCAAAAGGAGACCTATGCCCATGTAGCCTGCAGTCAGCACCCTCCACTCACTCAGGGTAGTGTGGTAACCCAGGACCAGGTGCGTGGGATAGGTGGTGCCTCCTACAGAGGCCATGGGTAGGGGAAGCTGTGTTCAGAAGGTCATTTTTAGACCTGAAGAAGGAAAAGGTGCTTGCCATTAGAAGCTCCAAAGAAAGGATGGTCCAGGCAGAAGGAATAGCAGGTGTCAAGGCCCAGGGGCAGGAAAAGATTTAATGGAGATCAAAGCAGACGCTTTGGAATCCCATGATGTCACTGCCTTGCTGGGGGAATGCCGGATCCTCACGCGTTCCCCACGTGCTCCTCCCATCCCTTCTGTGCCTTGTCTCTTCCTTCCTAAGTAGGAGGGGGGGGGGGGGTCCCAAGGATGTTCAGGAGCTGCCTCCTCCTGTTCTGGCCCTGCCACCCTCCCCCCACCTCCTCTCCATCTTGCCCTCTGGCTGCTGATGTCCTGGCTGCTGGGGAGATGAAATTAGCAGACACAAGAAAGAAAGAGAGAGAGAGAGAGAGAGAGAGAGAGAGAGAGAGAGAAAGGAAGGAAGGAAAGAAGGAAGGAAGGAAGGAAGGAAGGAAGAAAAAAACCCCAGCAGTTTAAGGATATCGGGTCTCTAAACAAACACTCAAATATTTCTTCTCCCCAAGGGAGGCAGCACCAGGGCGGGGGTCAGGGATGCGAGTGGGTGGGCAGGGTCCTGAATGGGGAGGGGGCAGTTTGCTTGCCCAGACTCCCTCCGTCCAGGGGGGTCTTGCCCCCAGGCCCTAACAGCCAGCCTTGAGGATGTTCTGCTGGTCTCAAGCCAAGTGGTACCTTGAATAAGAGTATTTATTCCCTGGACCTTCAGCAGGGATATGACTTCTGTTTTCTTGTTATATTAACTTTTTTATTTGTACTTTTTATTGTGAAACATTATATACATGTAAGGTAATTTATATAACATATGCATTTTTAAAAAGAATATTATGTTCCCACCGCCTCTGTGGCACCCATCCCCACTACTCCCCACTCCACTCGGGTCCTTGTGCTCTGGTGTCCGCGTCACCCTCAGCGCCTGCGAAGGGGAGGGGAGCCCAGGGTGCACTCCAGGGCGCTGGGCAGGCACGTGCTAGGGCTAACATATTGCATGTTTTAAAGAATAATATGGGGCTTCCCTGGTGGCGCAGCGGTTGAGAGTCCGCCTGCCGATGTAGGGGACGCGGGTTCGTGCCCCGGTCCGGGAGGATCCCATATGCCGCGGAGGGGCTGGGCATGTGAGCCATGGCCGCTGGCTCCGCAAATGGGAGAGGCCACAACAGTGAGAGGCCCGCATAACGCAAGAAAAAAAAAAAAAAAAAAAAAAGAAGATGTTTACTTATAAAATAATAAACAAACAAATGGAGTCCTAATATTCACCACTAACCTAAGAAACACTGCCAGTGCCTTCTGAGCTCCCCGTGTGCCCTGCCCCTCTGCTCACCGCACCCCCTGACCCCCTTTGCCCCAGTTACCACTGGGCTGAATGTTGTGCTCTTGAAGCCAACCAGCCAAAGACTCAGGAACACACTTGTGGTAGGAAAATGTTAGGTTTCTTAAGCCCGTAGCTGCAAGGGAACACAGCCCAGGGAGAGCTCTGGGGTTTCTTGGTGAGGGAGGTTTGGAAAAGCCCCTTCGTGGTCTGGGCTTACATTGGATGATCCCAAAGGAGGACTGCGGAAGCAGGTCCAGTCTGGACTAAGTACTCTCCAAAACTCGGCACCTGATCATCTTGATCTAGGAGGCCGGAGGGTGAAAGCAGGGCTGGGGTTGTCCTGGTGAGGGAGCTGCACTGGCTCCAAAAGGCCGTGTAGAGCAGGGTGCCATGTCACTCGTGGGGTTGCAGAGTGGCCCGGTCATGTCTTATGCTCAGCACAGCTTACGGTTCTTTGGAAATGTCATCCATTTTTCAGCACAGTTTCTCATTAATTAGTGTTAATCATATCCTTGCTTTTCTTTGTAGTATGTAGGTATATGTATATTATATATTTATGTATGGCTAAACAAGATGTTTATCACCATCGCAATCACAAGAACCACCATCACCAACACCACCATCATCACCACCTCCACCTCCATCACCACCACCATCACCACCATCATCACCACTATCATCACCACCTCCACCTTCATCACCACCATCACCACCCCCATCACCACCTCCATCACCATCATCACCACTATCATCACCACCTCCACCTTCATCACCACCATCACCACCCCCATCACCATCATCACCACTATCATCACCAACTCCATCACCACCTCCATCACCACCTCCATCACCACCATCACCACCATCACCACCTCCAACACCACCATCACCACTATCGTCACCACCTCCATCACTATCACTACTAATATGTAAAAGCCCTCCAACCTACACAGGCAGCCTGAGTGGGAGGTCATATTTGTTCTGGATGTTTCATGTGTGTGGGTGTGGGTCTGTGTATATGATGGGATGATTGTTGGGGGTGAGATGGGGGAGGCTATTTAAAGAGTTTGAGGCTGAGCAGCCCTGACAGCCAAGAGGCTGGCTACAAAGACCTGGACCCTCCTCACTGAGCACCTACTGTGTTCCTCTCCTTGTCTTTCAACCTCTATGAAGGCTGAGGGACTGGGCTGCCAAACAGATGTGGGGACTGAGAGTTGGACCAGGGCTGGGACTGGCAGGGGACCAACAGCAAGGCTCTGATCCACCATATTCTGGCTCCCAGCAGTTTACTGTCTGGCTTCTAACAACTCTGCCTTGGTGAGCCTCAGTTTTCTCATCTATAAAATGGGAATAACAGTAACCAGCCTGAATGGACTGTGGTGAGGATAAAGTGCTGTGCAAGTGGCTAGCATGTAGTTGGAGCTCAGTGAACTTGAGTCCCTTGTCCCCATCTGTGGCTGGTCGCCACCCTCTCTCCTGACCCCTGACGCTGGACAGGAAACCGGAGGTTCCCGGAGAGCCCAGAGCGGATGTGACCTTCCACCCAGGCTGCTCTTCAGTGCCCTCTGATCCCGTCCTGTGCCCAGTGGCAAGGAGAACCCTCGGAGAGAAGGGTGTGGGCAGTGCGAAGGCGGGGGAGGCCAGGAGGCCAGGAGAGGGGAGGAGTCCTGACGAGGAAGAAAGAAAAAAGGCAGGAAGAAAGAAAATGTGGGAGGAAGGGAGGGAGAGAGGAATGAAGGGGAGGAAGGAAGGACGCTGGGGAAGAGGAGTAAATGACAGAGAGAGGAGGGGGGAGGGACAGAGCAGGGAAGAAGGGGAGGGAGGGGGGAAACTGAGCAGAAGGCCCTTGGTGCTCAGCGTCAGGAGAAGAAAGAGTCTCAGGCAAGGCCCATAGGCCACCCAGTCCAGTCACCAACCCAGGCAAGGGGGAGGGGTGGGGGACCCTGGGTGTGGGGCTGGGCAGGCTGGCCTTACCAGCTGCCTAACGACCCCCTCCCCTCCACCTGCTGCCCCAGTGGGATCCTATCAACTTACCATGTCGTCCACTGGGAACAATGGGGAGCTGTCAGGAGCTGTGTCATCAGCCGCCTCCCCCAAAGGAGGTGACGGCAATGTCTCCCCATCCTGGGCCTCAGGGCCAGCTGCCAGCCCAGTGGGGGAGGGCCCAGCAGCTGGGCCTCCCTCTGTCATGGCTCCTCCCTCTTGGTGCTCCTCCCCTCCCCTCTACATCCTCCAGGTCCCTCTCCCCAGGGGGCCCCCTACATTGGGCTGCTATTTGCTCATAATGGTGGAGGGGGCAGGCAGGGGAGGGGTAGTGCAGAGAGCACGAGGGCGTCAGGACATGTGTGTTTCAGTCTTTGTCATTGTGGCAGACATGACCAGCTGTCCCTCATTATCTGTTCTCCCCTTCTTCCTGATGAATTGCCACCCCTAATTTTGGGCTGGGCACATGGCTGTCCTGAGTAAAGACCACATTTCTCAGGCTGCTTTGCAGTTAGGTTTGGCCACATGACTAAGTTCTGGCCATAATATAAGTGCAACACCTGGGCCACATCCTTTTTGGGAAGGGCATGTTCTTTTTCAACCCTCTGCTTTTCTGCTCTGGAATGCAGACTGGAGATGGGGCAGCCATTTTGGGTCATGAGGTGAAAGTTGTATGTTGAGGACAGCAGAGCAAATTAGCAGGTACCTGGGTCCCTGATGATCATGGAGCTGCTGTACCATACCAACCCTGTATGCTTACCTCTCTTAGTTTACTGGACAGAGAGATAAACTTATTTAAGCCATTGATCTGGGGGCCTTTCTGTCACTTACAGATATACATAATCCTAACTGATAGAGTCTCTAACTTGTGATATGACCTTGGGCAAGTCACTTTCTGCCTCTGGGTCTCAGTTGATCTCTTTGAACAATGAGAGTTTTGGACTTATAGAGCATCTCCAAGGACCCATCCTGTTCTGACATTTTAAGGTTCACTGCTGGGGTTAAAGGCCCTGCCTAGTGAACTGACTTTACAGAGTAATAGGAGACTCTAGAAAATAGAAAAGTCACCAAGAGCTGAAGGTCCATCAAGACTGGAGAATGTAAAACAAGTAAGTGCTTCACCAGAGCTCACAAGACTTACCTAATCAGGCCCTGCCCACCCCTCTCACCTCATCTCCTGTGACCCCCCTCTCTTACTGCCTACACCCCAGCCGAGCTGGCCTCCTTTCTAGGGCACCAAGCTTGCATCCACCTCAGGACCTTTGCACGTGCTGTTCCCTCTGTCTGGAATGCTCTTCCCTCCAGATCTTTATTCAGGCCCCTGCTCATTGTCATCTCCTCAGAAAGGTCCAGCCCAATTCCGCTACCTTATATTGCCACCTTTCACTCCCTAGCACAACAAAGTTTAAAGTTTTTATAGCACTTACTGACATCTAAAATTTTCCTGTTCATTATTTGCTTCTTTTTTCTGACTTTCTCCAGCAAAATATAAACTCATGAGAGAAAGTACCTGCCATGTTAACTGCTATATCACCAGGACTTGGAATAGGATCTGGCATACAGTAAGTGCTCAATAAGTACTCAAAGAATAAATATGGGTAATGCTGGAAGGACAAGAAGGGAATTGGCATTTATTGAGAACCTACGATGTGCCAGGCACTGTGCTGCATGCTTCATGTGAATCATCTCATTCACTTGTCTTAACACTCTCAGGTAGGACTTGTTATTCCCATTTTTCAAACCTGGAAACTGAGGTCCTCAGATGATGGTGACTCAATCTCAGGTCCCAGATCTCTAAGCACTAGGGCTGGGATTTGAGCCCAGTTTCCCTGGATGGAGCCCAGTGGGTTTTCATGATTCTGGCCAGGCCTGGCCACATGCTCTGGGACCAAATGGCATCCTCAGATGTCCCTAATGCCTCCCATGTGCCCCATCCTCTCACCCCGCTTGCTAAGCAGCTCCCTATCGCCTCCCAGGCAGCCGCTTCACTGGCTTTGATTTTCAGCGTCTTTTCCGTTATCTTCCGAGGAGATTGTGCTCTAAGCCTGCAGCATCACAGAGGCACTGGATACCAGAGATGCTTCTTCCCACTCTGAAATGTGAGGACAGGTTCCTTCAGGAGGGAAAAAAGCACATCCTCTGCCAGGCCCGCTTCAGGAACTCCTGTCTGATCTTCATGGCCAACGCTGGCAGGGAAACAGCTCTGTGGCCTTGCTCTGGTCTCCCCTGCCCTCCAAGCCTCAGTTTTCTCAGCTGGAAAGTGGGGATAACGATGATACCAATCTGGCAGTATGCTTGAGGGGTAAATGGGATGAAGGTGGGGCAAGGGGATTTGCTTTTAAGGTTTAAATCAAGGAGATTTCCTGCATCTAAATAAAAACACCTGACCTCCATCCTGTGGGCAACCCCCATACCTCTGATTATGGCATCCTGGTGTTATAACACATCAACAGCTCACAAATTTAAAGACCACCCTCTATCCTGAGTCCTCTCCCTTCCTGACTATGTGGTCTTAAACAACTCCCTTCACCTAGCTGAGCCTCAGTTTCCTTATATGTAAACTGAATAGGTTGGACTAGAATCCACTCCAGCTCTGAAATTCTAAAGCTTCTTTATCAAAGGAAAGTCTGAGAGATAATAGCTATTACTTAGTGAGCATTTATTATGTGCTAGGGACAACTGTCAGCCCTTTTACCTATATTGTCTAATTTTGTCCTCACAATAACCCTTGAGGAAGGTATTATTATTCCCATTTAACAGCTGAGGAAACTGAGGCTCACAGAAGAGAGAAATCACACAAGGTCCCACAAGGGTGGTAGGATTCTAACTCGGGCGTCTGTCCAAAAGTTTGTAATATTTTACTCCACTGTGTGCATGAGATTTGAATTTATTTTCACCCCCATTTTTTGACCAGTGTTTTCCTGCTTTGTTTGCTGCTGAGGACAGGACTGTCAGGAGGTTACCAGGGCTTGGGACCACCTGTAGATGAGACAAGCAGTTTGCAGAAAGTATGGAGCTGGCTGGCTGGCAAGTGGGGCCACAGCTTGTGTTCCAGTCTCTTTATTAGTCCTGGTACCTGGGTGATACATCCAATTTTGGAGGTGCCTGCAGTGGTGGCAGGGGATGGGGGAGGGGCGGATATGACAGTTCTCCAAGGAATCCTGAAAGCAGGGGAAAGAGGCAACATCACGTCATTTGCAAAGGTGCCAGGGAAATGTCAGAATAAAATATGCTGGCTGAGATCTGGGAATGAAAAATCCATTCCTGGCTTCCCTGAAGCAAATCCCTGCACTTCTCAACATCCACCTCAGACAGAGGAATTAGTCACTTGGCAGTTCTCTTCAGCACCATGGACAGTACTCCAGATCTGCCTTGGGTACCCACCCAGGGCTCAGTGTGCCAGGCACAATGACTGGCACCATGGCCAGTGGAAGGGACAGTTTTGCTCCCACATCCCTGGGAGCCTACCATCTGGTTCCAAGGAGAAGACTTACATCAGGGAAAACCCATTCACACAGTGCTGGGCGTTCACTTGTGCTGCAAAAGGACCCTCCCAGCCAATGTTGCACTTGACTTCCATTCATGCATTTGGCTGTTACTGAGCAGCTGCTGTGTGCCTAGTTCTGCACCAGATACCGAGGAGGAAGACTGCAGATGAATAAAGATGGTACTTGCCCTTGAAAAGCTTGGGGCTAGTGGGGGAGACTGGAAACCAGTGATTACAGGAGAGATAAACAAAATGCTTGCAAACAGCCTCACTAATGATGTGGCAGGCATGGCCCTATGACACATGATGATGTAAATGAGCTAACTACTGTTCTTAGTTCCATTGTACAGGTGGAGAAATCAGGTCAGGGGACTTGCCCAAGGTCACATGGCGATGAAGAGGCAGAGCTGGGATTTGCACCCAGGTGGTCAGGCTCTAGAATCTGCGACTTAAACCACTACCACAGTCTATAAGGTAGTGGTGGGGGAAGCATTTGGATGAGCCTAGAAGGAGGCGGTGGAGAATTCCTGGAGGAGGTGACAGCTGGGCTGAATTTTCCTAGTTGAGGGGAAGTGAGGAAGCAGAAGAGGGAATAACCCATGTGAAGCCAGAGAAACATAGCATCCTATATTGGTTCCTTGTGGCTACAGCAAAGAGGGTGGGAGCAGGGAGGTGTTGGAAGAAGAGGTTAGAGGGGTCCCCAAAGGTGGGACCTTGGGGAGCATTGTACTAAACTAGGGAGTTGGGCTTTATTCCGAAACTCTTTGGAGACAGCAAAAGGTTTCAAGTATTGAAGGCAGATGATCAGATTTGTCCTCTGGAAAATGGCTGGCAGTGCACGCGGGGGTGGGTGGGGGGCGGGGTGGACTGGACGGGGACCACTGGAAGGTGGGATGTCCAGCCAGGGAGCTGCTGCAGAACACCAGTTGTTCTGCAAGGGGGGGCTGCGGTGGGGCAATGGAGTGGATGGTATGACCACAGGAGCCCTTGAGGAGGATGATTCATGATTAAGACCACAGGCTCCGGCCCCAGGTCTCCTGGTTCATAACCAAGACCAGGAGTGAGAGGAAGCAGCTGCTGAAGACAGCTCACCTTCAAGCTCATGCGCTTTACTCACAAGTCCTTCTTGCTCAGGGCCCACTGACTCTTACTTTACATACAATTCCAACAGAGTTAAGGCTCTGATTCCCAAATCCACAGCAGATTAGAAGCAGAAAGTTCTCCAGGATAGGAGAAGCACTGCTAAGAGGCAGGTACCCTGAGAGCAGGGAAGAATCATAGCCAACAGAGACCAAAACTTTTTCTAAAAAGCACAATAAAGTGGCATCATTTGGTAGATTTCAAAAGCAACAATACAACTTACATTAAAGGATACTCTACGTAATAACGTAAGGAAATAGATTATATATGTAAAAACATTTTCATCCAAAGGCGAAAATGAAATTTGAAAGTTTGAGCGATTAAAGGAGCAAACCCTTAGCTGTGCAGACTGGCCACTTGCTCCTAGGATCCAGGGGACTGAGTTTTGTGCCTTGCATGTTCAGAGTACCTTTCAGAACCCTATCCTATCCATGAGCTTACCTGGTCCTCACACCCATTCCATGAGGGAAATAGGCAGAGTGGCCACGCCCATGTCACAGAGGAAGAAACTCGTGCCTGTCTTTTCACAATCTGTCCAAACAGCTCTTCATCTTTGCGCTTCGGCTTGGAGCGCAGGTCTCCAGACTGGTAGCCCAGTGCTCTCAATCAGTGCGCGCCCCCACCCCTGTCTGCCTCCCCTTTCCTCCCTCCCCTTCCAAGACAGACCACACCCCCAACCCCCAACTCCCCGCCCCCGCCCACCGCCCACCAAAGGTGCTCAACACATGCTGCTGCCGATTGGCTGGTGAGATGGCCCTGAGCAGCAGCCCTCTTCTCCATAGGTCTGTGTGTGGTGACGTCATATTCATTTGCATACCCATCAGCCAATCAGCATCCACCCTCCAGCAGGCAGTCCATCTCTGTACGGACCAAGCCCTCTCACTGAGACTGAGTTCCCCCGCAACTTACAACCGTGACAGAACCACCTTTAATCCAATACTCACAGTGCCAGGCCTGCACTGTGAGTTTTGCGCGTGTTCCCTCACTGAATGTGCACACCTGCGTGAGGTAGGAACTGTTCATATTCCCATTTCTCAGATTAAGAGACTTCTGAAGTTTAAGAATTTGGCCAAGGTCATGCACATGATAAATGATAGAGAAGGGCTTTGAACCCGAGACGGTCTGACTCCAAATGCTGGGTTCTCAACAGCTCTAGTGTCTCCCACCAGGGGTACAAGCGGGTATTCGCTAGGGCTTGGGTGGGGGCCCCACATGACTTCAGCCTGGGAAGGCAGCCTCTCCAGATCCCTTTCTCCACTGCCCCACAGACTCTTGCTGGTGGAGAGAAGTCCCTACTGAGTCTGCTCCATCCGAGGAAGGAACTGGAGAGGAACTTCCAGGTGGGGGATGAGGGGGTAGTGAAGCCAGGTTTTTAGATCTGGGAGGATCCTGTAACGCCTTCTGGGGAGCCCTAGCTGGGGGCTCAAGGCAGGGCTGAGCCGAGGTCTTGTTGCCAAGGTGCTGGGTGACCTGGGCCATCGTGTGAGTAATGAGCCCTGAGGGCTCTTCCTCACCTGCCTTCTGCGAGGTTGACTTTCCAGGGACAGGAGATGGCAGATGCTAGCAGGACACAGATGAGGGAAGACACAAGCTCAGCCTCTCAGCATTCCCCCTTGCCTGGCACAGGCAAAGCACCCTAGCAGGGACCCAGGCACATCACCTGCCCTCTACAATCCAGCCACTCCCAGGAAGAGGGCTAGAAGACCACCAAGAGCTTTGGGGTAAGTCTCCCTCTCACTGAGCCATTGCACAGGGGACAGCCAAGATAACCAATTCAATGACGACGCAGTCAGGGAAGCCTTCCTGTGGGTAGCGGTAATTCAGCCAGACTTCTTAGGCCTGCTGATTGGATGGGCAGAATGTGGAGGGGAGAGCATGCCAGGTGCAGGGAATAACAAATACAAAAAAACAAGAGTTTACCTTGCAAAAGGAAAAGACCACCCCCTGAGGTCAAAGCAGGCAGGTGACTCAGAGAGTGTATGACAGGGGTAACACTACAACCTTCGTTTCTTCACCCCCAGCCCAGCGTTCGTCTCTGTCTGAGCCCCAGCCTGCATTTCTATCCTCTTGTCTGTCTGGGTGTCACTGGACTGGGGCCTGGGTTAGGGTCATCTCCACCATGTCTGCTGGGCAGGGCCCTGCTCCCCACCCCTGCCCCAAAACCCTGACTGGCCAGGCCCAACGCCTCCAGGCCCTTAGAGGCCAGCCTTGATTCTACAGTTGGTCCTTTGGCTCCATCTGGTGGTAAATCTGTGAAATGACAACAGGTGGCCCTTAAGAAGAGGCTGTGCGGGGAAGTGGTGGAAGAGGAAACGTTTGAGTCAGAGGAAGAGGAGAAAACGGAGGGAAGGGGTGAGAAGAGAAAGAAGTAACTGCTTTGTAGCCCATATGGATCACCATGCACTTTGGTGAGAGGCTGACTAATCTTGGTCCCAACCCACAGCATATATACACAGACCCTGTTTACTCATCTATAAAATGGGTATAAAACCCCCCAACTTTATAGTGTTACCTTTGGTGATGCATTGACTGAGGGGCTTGAAGGGGCCTTCAAGGGTGCTAGAAATGATCTCTATAATAGTGGTTGTTACACAGTTGTAAAAAGTCATAGATCTGTACACGTAAGGCTGTGCCCTTTATATAAGTTGTATTTCAATAAAAATACAATATAAACAATAATATCAACCTCACAGGATTTTGGCGAGGACTAAGTGAGATCGTGTAGGAAAGGGGCTTAGCTTGGAGTCTGGCACACAGTAAGGATGCAGTGAGGGTTACTGCTGTTGTCACCAAGCGCTTTCAAATATAGCTATGCTTCCAGTTTTACAACAATCCTGTAAGTTGACTTACATCCTATAGCTGAAAACTTGAGGCTTGGTGAAAAAGTGCTCCAGATTGTCTAATTCCATTTCCTAGACTTTTTCTACTGCGCCCTCAAGCCAGCTTGGGCTTCACAGGGCCCAGGTCATCATAGTTTTCTGGGCAGGCCCAAGGGCCACTCTGCCCAGCAAAGCACCAGGTTAAGGTGTTGACTGCAGGTTCCCAGAAGACCTGGATCTTCTGGGTCAAAGGGCACCAGAGATGTCCCTCTCAACAGAGCAGAAGAGAAAGAACCAAGCAGTCCACTGAAGGGACGGGGGAGGAGGGCAGCATGGGAGTGTTGGGTAGGGGAGAGATCCAGGGCAGATCTGGGTCGAAATCCAGGCTCTACTGAGTCATGGGAGGTGAGTTGCTTCTCATCCATGGGGATCAGTTTCCTCCTCTGTAAAATGGGGATGAGAGTATGGGCCGTTCCTGCAGCTTGGGTTTACCGTGAGAGCTGAGTGACACTGTGCAGGTGAAGACACTCGGGTCCTCCCATCGACCTTGCAGGTGGGCAAGAGCCTCCCCATTTTACAAATGAAGAAACTTTGAGGCTTAGACGCTACAGACCCTACCCAGCTCCCACCTTAGACCTCAGCCCCAAGATAAGCCGTGGCATAAAAGCAGCCCAGGAAAGTGGAGCGAAGGCCTGGGAGTGTGGAGTCCTAAGGCCAGTCCAGAAACCTCAGTGCTGCAGATTAAATGGGATGATGTATGCGGCCAAAAGATGGGTGGGGGCGGCGCCCTGGAACACGTGATAGCCCTTTGTTTAATTCAGATCTGGGTAACAGCCTTGGCCTCCACAGCTGCAGTTGACCCTGCTGCCCCTCCTCCCAGCCATGGTGACACCAGAGCCCCTGGAGGGAACTGGGCTTCCCAGTCCCGGGTCACCGCTAGGATGGCCAGTCCCAGCAGTCCCTTGTGGCCCTGGCCTGCCATCTGGTGGCCATGGTAAGAACTGCCAGGGCAAGACGTCAGTCTCTGGTCCTGCCTCCGTCTCCCTCAGTGCTGTGCCAGCCTCTGCGTGAAGGGAGCCTGGGGGAGCTGGTGGCTCTCCTCAGTAGCCCTCAGCTCGGGCTTCCATGGTGGTGCGGTGGTTAAGAATCCACCTGCCAATGCAGCGGACACGGGTTCAAGCCCTAGTCTGGGAAGATCTCACATGCCACGGAGCAACTAAGCCTGTGCGCTACAACTACTGAGCCTGCGCTCTAGACCCCACGAGCCACAACTACTGAGCTCACGCACCACATCTACTGAAGCCCCCGTGCTCTAGAGCCTGTGCTCTGCAACAAAAGAAGCCATGGCAATGAGAAGCCCACGCACCGCAACAAAGAGCAGCCCCTGCTCGCTGCAACTAGAGAAAGCTCGCACGCAGCAACGAAGCTCCAATGCAGCCAAAAAATAATAAATAAATAAAAATAAATAAATTTTAAAAAGAAATAAGCCCTCCGCTCTGGTGGGCAGCATATCTGAGTGCCTGTCGCTAAGCCCCAAGGCTACAGAGTAAACAGGACATAGGTCTCTTTTTGGGTCAGGGTCAAGCATCACAGACCATGAGGTCAGGTTGGTTTGGGGCAGAACATTCTAACATAATTTCCTTTGGACAAAACAGAGCCCATGGCCCTGGGCAGGCTTTTACTACACAAACTCAGGTGTGCAAGAAATCACCCATTTCAAGTTTCCTTCCAAAGTTTCTTCTGAGTTCCTCCTCCTCCTGGGCTTACCCATGATTGAATGTTCCCCACCTTGGATCACACAGAACAGAGGTTTCTGCAGCCCCCCAAATGGGGACAGGGCCTCTGGGGGTTATCAGAGGCCCATGTGCACCTGGTCCATGGAGGGAGGAGGTCCCATGCTCCTGTGCTACCCGGGCTCAGGCGTTCCTACCCAGGTTGGCAGCCCCAGCTTGGCGTCCATCCTCTCTCAGTCTACCGTGAAGTCATTCCCCTTGGAGGCCTTGGCATCTCTTGGGGTGCCCCAGGGTGCAGGGATTGGCTTCCAGCTCCTCTGTCCTGCCTCCTCTTACCCCTTAGCAGCCTGGGGCAAATTAATTCTTTCCTTTGTTGCTTCTTTCACTATCCACCTGATTTAGTTAGTATTGCTATGTTACAAACCAACTCCAAACTGGGTGCATCAGACAGCCATCTAAGTATGATCATGAATTCTGCAGGTTAGAAATTTGGACAGGGCACAGTGGAGACAGTGGTCTCTGCTCTATGATGCCTGAGGCCTCGGCTGGAAGACTTGAAGGCAGAGGTGGGAATTACCAGAGGCGTCTTCACTCACAGATTTGGTGGCCAACAGTGGCTGTTGGCTAGAACTTTGAGGTCTTTCTGCATGTGTTAGATTGGGCTTCCCCACATGGTAGCTGGACTCCAAGAGTAAGTATCCCGAGGGATTGAGGCAGAAGTGCACGGCATCACTCAGGCCTGGCCCTGGAAGCCACAGCATCTCTTACCACCCTCTACTAGTTAAAGCAGTCACCAAGGTCTGCCCTGGTCACAGGCCTCACCGCTTGATGGCAGTGGTGTCAGGGTCACACTGTAAGAACATGCGGATGGGAGATATTGCCGTGGCCGTACTTAGAAAGTCCGTCTGCGGCGCCACCTCAACCAAAGCCAGCGCTTTTAGAGAAAAACCACCGGCTTGTTCTTTCCAATATGCAACACTGAACTGCCAGAAGCAGGGCAGCTCAGCGCTGGGCTACCTGCTGATCCTGCGGAGGGGAACATGAGATGGAACTCTGAGTGGATGACTGCAAACAGGGAAGCCTGTCCAGAACAGAGTGCATACTCTGGGAATGAGGTTCCAGGAGGAGAAATGGTTCAGGTCAGTTAAAACCAAAAGCCAGAACAGTTTCTGTCTCAAAGCAGGAAAGCAGAGTCACTGAGTGTGGCTGACTGGCGGGCTATACCTGGGCTTGTCGTTTAGGTAAGTGCAGCTGGCAGAACATAGTCTGCCATGGGCACCCACCTGGGGTTAGGGGGCCTGGGAACCTCAGCTGAGCAGTGATACATACACATAAGCACCAAGTTAGAAATGCAGTGCTCTAGCAGGTCTGCACCGGGGCCGCCAGGTTTATCTGAATATCTCAGCAAATGATGGAACTCAAAGGCCAGGCATTACCGAGATGGCTAGGCACAAGGTCATGGGGTCAGACACCCCTGGCTTGACACTGGTCTCCATCATCTGTGTCACCTTGGATGGATGACATCTCCAAGCTTCACTTTCTCATCTGAAAAATGGGGATAATTCTAGTCATAGAGCCATAGGCAATTTCAGGGCAAAGTTCTAAATTGGTAAGGCAAAAATCGAGAACAGACAAAACCACCCTTGAAAGCCCCTTAATTTCCCCCCCAACATGTATACACATGGTTTTGCAGGTACAACCGTGTGGAGTGATTCTAAAGAAAACTAAATTTGGGGAACTGATGAGCCAGAACAGAGAAGGGCAAAGGAGAAGCCAGGAACAGATGGCTCGGCTGTCACACCATCTGCCTTTAAGAAAATATCCAGCCCCTTGCGGAGTGGGGGACCTGGAGGGGTGAGGATGGGATTCTTCCTGTCAGGTTCCCTGACTGACTTCTCTTCTGTTTTCATATTAATCCTCTATAATCTTAATATGTGTTGTGGATATGTGTGCTCTCGTCAACATGAAACTAGGTAATACACATGAAGGCTCCCAGCACAGTCTGTGGCACATAACAGATGCTCAGTAAACATGGGCTGGATTTGAGTCTTAATCTTGCTGGACCAGACAAGGCTCGTTTGCAGCCAGGACAGCTGTCCAGATTGTTAGGACATCAAAACATGTCCCTACCAGTTGATATAGAGCTGCTGTCCCAGTGGCCCCTGAGGGCTCCCCACTGCCCCAGTTGCCCTGGCCTCTCACCTGGGATCCCCAAATCCCCCCATGATCCAGCACCTTGAGGGGTGACCCTGGTCCAGGACCCTGCTCAGGCATAAGGCTGGAGTCTGTTCTGATTGGTTGATCCCTTGAGCTTCTAGGGTTAAATGTTTCAGGGGTCACCCTGCCCATGTTCCCAAGTCCCGTGCAAAGCTGTCGGGAGGAGTCGGTACTGTTTCTTGCACTTCTCAACTGGCATGTCCTGCTGGGGCCCCGAGGATCCCTCACTCTGCCTGGGCTTTGGCTCCCGCACATCCAGGGGGCTGAGCAGGTGCGGGGCAGGAGCGTGGGGTAGTGCACAGCCGGGGCCCACCAGGGCAGCTGTCTGTGAAGTCCTTGAGCCCATCTCCTCTCAGGCTAGCCCTGCAGCTGTGTGGAGACTCAGGGCCAGTGCCTCTGAGACTGTGCATCCTAGGACCTCTCCTCCAGCACTTTCTCAGCTGCCCCTGGCATGCCCCATCATGCGAGAATGAGCAAGCTGGCCTGGGAGCCCAGGCGGCCAGCCCAAAGCAGCTGACACAAGTGTGAAATTTCTTCAAAGTCTTGGGGTTTGTTTCAAAATTACAGATTGTGCATTCTGCTCCACGATGTTTCCGTTTTTGTGTCCATCTAAAAACAGTGCTTTAAATTACCTCCACCGAAGAAAATGGACTCTCCAGGAAGATGGCAGGCTCATCCTGCGACCTCATAGATACCCGGGTTCACTGCCACGGACCTCTGGGCACTCAAGGCTGGAAATTTGGAAAGGTTGGCCTCCACCCCTCAGGTAGACTAGATCTCTAACTTTGCGCCTCTGACCTGTGCACAGACACCCTTTTTGAGTCACCTCTAATTTCGGTCTCTCTGAAACCGTAGTTAACCCTGACCACTGCCCTATGGCCCTATCAGGAGAGGCTGTCTCTTTCTGCTTGGGGTAGCACTTCTCTGATTCCACGCTGCTCTCTAAGCCCTGTCCAAGGATGGCACCTCCCTGCTCCAGTGACCAGGCCTGCCTGAAGTCACCTCTCAGCTGCAAGCACTGGGGGGGTGGGCAGGTGAGCCTGTTCTCAGCCCAGGCGTGGTAATTAGCTGTCCACGTGTCAGGATTCTAGAATAGGAAAACTCAATGACCCGAAGTGGCCCTTGTCTGAATCTCTCCATGACTGCTGTGGTTTATGCCCTTTGCCTGCAAACATCCCCGGAGGGCAGGGCATACAATCTTGGCAAGGCTGAGGTTAGCATGAAAACTTTCCTGTCCCCCTTTCTAGGGGCAGCTTCTCCCCCAGGAAAGATGAGCACCTCTGAGAACAGAGCCAAGAAGTGGAGGCTGAGCATTGGAGCTAGAAAAGCACAGGCCTGAGTAAGATGTAGGTGCTGATGTCCCCTCCTCACATTCCATCCCTGATTGGAATCACCAGGAAAACGTGCAATTGTGTGTGTGTGGAGGTGGGGTGGGGTGGGCAGTGAGGATTACAGGAGGATTCAAACAAGGAAAAGAGGTGCCCACTCTGGATTTTGAGGAATTTCTACACATTGTAGATGAGGCCAATTTGGAAAAAGCCCCCAAACTCGAGGTGCCACCCGACCCCAAGCATCTGGCGGGCTGATACTGCCAAGGGGCTCTTCCCTGAACTGTGGGTGACAGCACCCAGACGGAGGACATGCCACGCTGCTCTGGCCGCCCAGGCACAACGATCTCACCGGCTTGTAGACAAAGGCCCGGTCAAAGTGTCCCAGATGGCCGGTGCACGTTAGCACTTCCTAACCAGCGCCCCGCATAACCCAGCGGGCACCTTCATGTCCGAATCACTGGCTGGTTTGCAGAGGTATTACTTCAGTTTTCCAGCAGAGGGCAAGGTGCTCCAAGGAAGAGGCGCCGTTTTCTGATGAGCATGGAAACCATTATGCTCTTCAGGCAGCAGGAATCTTGGAAATGACAACCCTCCAGACTCAAACCTGAGTCAGATCCCTTTTTCTATTTACATAACTCTAATTTTAATCAAAGTAAAACCTCACCTTTTAAAAATGTCAAATGGTTCTCTGACTCAACAAAATCCAGCAGTCCCCTCTCGTCTCATCCACCCCCCAGGTGCTACCACTTCAAATGCTTTTGGTGTTTCTTCTGCTAATCTACAGATTTCTAAATAACCTGCTTATCATTCTAGTTCCTGATTTCCTAATCTTAGACATCATCTTTGACTTACTATGATGGAAGATGAAGATTTATCTTTCTTATAATCTACCCCAAGTTCTCCCTTCTCTCAAACACACACACACACACACACACACACACACACGCACACACGCACGCACACACGCACGCACGCGCGCACACGTACTTTCTCTCTCTTGCCCAGCGTAATTATTTGACTGTTTTTGTTAAGTCAATATTCTGTATATTTACTTGCCTTCTACAATATTTCTGCCATCTCTGGACAGATGGAATGCCTATTTGCCGTCATGATTTTCCACCCAACATTGCTTCTAAGATACATGCAAAAGAGCAACAATGGACTTGGGCTCCGGGAAGTCACTAGTCTCACCATATACTCCATCATCCGAAAGCTGGGAGCCTAATTGGAGAGTGGAAGGGCCTTCAGAAGACTCAGTTAGTGCTACTTGAAAGAGAATATCCTGAATGGTTGAGGATCTGTCTTAACAGGAGGCAGATGTGCTTTCACTCAGCAGTCAATATAAGGTATTTCCCCAACCCTGTCCACAGTAACTGGGCTTTTCTCACTATTATACCTAATAACCACTTGCAGAATTTCTGCTGCTTGTCCCCACGACTTTGAACACTGCTGATTTGGAAATCTTTGTTCCCAAGGGAGAAACAAAGGGGGAAGAAACCCGCTTCCTTAGGGATTAGAGACCTAGCTGTATAAGGTGCCATCAGCAGCCAGCCAGCACCCTCTCCCCAGAAGTCTCAGTGCCAGCTGTGCAGAGCCCCTCCTCTGAGCTCTGGAAATGCCAGCACTGGCCGGGCAGCATCCCCTCCAAAGAGGTCTGAGTCCCAGTCCTGTGAGACACCTCCTCCAAAAAATGTCTTCCCCTCCTCCTCCCCTACCCCGAGGCAGGTAGATGTTTCCCCAAGTTACCATCTCTGTATTTCCTCAGAGTTTCTGCTCTGTCTTCCAGGACCTGATTAACCAATTATCTCTGTATTTCTCATTGTCATAAACTAGCATGGTTTCTGTTTTCATGGCTGGATCCCAACTCATACAGCCATGAGCAAGTAAATATGGTAAATCCAACTTATAGTACTTGTAAAAAAAAAAAAAAAGAAGATTATGTGCCAATTCTTATAAAAACGTTTCTTTTAATTGCCAAATATTGATACTTAAATACTTTGTGATGAATTTTACAAAATGTGGGTAGGATCTAGATGAAGAAAACTACAAAATGTAGTTTTGTAGTGAGCAACAGAAAGTATGACCTGAACCAATGGAGGCACATATCATTACAGGAAGAAAGTATCAATATTATAGAGATACCAATAATCACCCATATAAATCTATAAACGTAATGAAATTCCAGTCAACATCCCATGGGGCTTTTTTTTTGTTTTTGAAGTACAAAAAAGTAAGTCTAAAGTTTACCTGGAGGAATAAATCATCGGTGCTCAATAAAATATTGAAACAAAGGGAAACCTGCATGACAGTTATTAAAATGCATTACAAAATTCAGCAATTCAAATAGTGTGGTTTGGCTCTATATCCAGTAACGGTGAAATGGTTTTCCTTGAATTAAACCTTCCTTCAGGTAATAATTATATATTCTGAACAAAGTATTTTAAAAAAAAAACTATTTTAAAAATTATTTCACTAAAGAGTGAAAGAGTGAAAAAATAATGAATCCAGAATTGTATATCCAGAAAAAAGTATCCTTTAAACGCGGGAAATAAATATTTCAAATAACTAAAAACTGGGAGAATTCACTGCCAGCAGAGCTTCTTGCTCTACTAGAAATACGAAAAGAAGTTCTTTAGGCTGAAGGGAAATTACACATGAAGGAAACTTAGATTTACAGGAAGGGACGAACTCCCCGAATAGTAAACATGTAAGTATTTATTAAAGAAAAAACATACTTTATTCTCTTAATTTATTTAAAAGGCATAAAATTGAGGCAAAAGTCATAACACTGTATTATGGAGTTTGTAATACATAGTTGTAATATATGTGATGAAAGCAACACAACCAGGAAATTGTTACAAAGTTCTTACCTTGATGTGATACAATACCGCTGATAACCTAAGGCTGCATATTGAAATCCCTAGAGCACATACTACAAAATAATGCAAAGATGCTTAGCTAAAAGGTCAATAGAGAAATTAAAAGATTATTATTTTTTAATTTTTTAAAATTTTTATACAATGATTTGGAATACTGTGCATTATTTATTTATTTATTTATTTTTGGCTGTGTTGGGTCTTCGTTTCTGTGCGAGGGCTTTCTCTAGTTGTGGCAAGCAGGGGCCACTCTTCATCGCGGTGCGCGGGCCTCTCACTATCGCGGCCTCTCCTGTTGTGGAGCACAGGCTCCAGACGCGCAGGCTCAGTAGTTGTGGCTCACGGGCCTAGTTGCTCCACAGCATGTGGGATCCTCCCAGACCAGGGCTCGAACCCGTGTCCCCTGCATTGGCAGGCAGATTCTCAACCACTGCGCCACCAGGGAAGCCCCAAAAGATTATTTTTAAAATATTTAACTCAAAAGAAGACAGGAAAGGAGAAACAGGAGCAAAAGATGCATGGAACAAATGGGAAATAAATAGCAAAATGGATAAACCTCCATTCAACTATATCAATAATTATGTTAAATGCAGATGGATTAAATACTCCAGTTAAAAAGCAGAGCTTATCAGACTGGCTAAAAGAGCGGGAGCAACTATATGCTACATATAAGAGGCAATTTTTCAATATAGGGATACAATTAGGTTGAAAGTAAAAGGGTGGGAAAAGATAAACCATGCAAGCATTGGAAAGCTGGAAGCAGTAATATTAAATCAGGTCAAATATATTTTAAAACAAGCAATATCAGCTGAGATAAAGAACGTATCAGTGCTTTTGTTAAAAGCACTGAATTATAGACATGTATATTCTTAGTTACACAGCTTCAATTAAAAAACAACAACAACAACAACAACAACAACAGCCTGACAAGACTAAAGGGAGAAATAGCAAAACCTGCAATCAGGTTTGAAGATGCTACACTCCTTTCTCAGAAATCAAACAGACCAAAACTCAGTTAAGATATAAAAAATATGAATAAGATTATAAAGTACTTTGATCTAATTGTCATTTATAGAATACTGCACCAAACAACTACAAAAAACAAACAAACAAACAAACAAAAAAACCATGTTCTTTGCAAGGGCATTTAGAACACACACCAAGAGAGACCATATACTAGACTGTTAAAAAAAACCTCAAAAAGTTTCAAAAGATTGAAATCTTACAAAGTGTGTTCTCTGTCAACAATGGAATTAAATTGGATATTAGCAACAATAAGATATCTAAAAAATCCCCAAATAATTGGAAATTAAATGACACAATTTTAAATAATTCATTGGTCAAAGAAGAAATTATAGAAAAAAATAGAAAATATCTTAGACTGAATAATAAAAATACATCTCAAAATGTGTGGGATATAGCTAAAGCAGTGCTTAGAAAGAAATTTATGCCATTAACTGCTTATATTAGAAAAGAAGAACAATTCAATTTCAATGGCTTAAATTTCCACCTGATGAAACTAGGAAAAGATGACTAACTAAACTCTGAATAACTATAGACTTTAGTGAGAAACAAACTGTTAATACTGGCTCACTAACTGTAACAAATTTATCACAGTAACGTAAGATGCTAATGAATAACATGGGAAATTGGGTGAGGCATACACAAGAACACTATGTACTGTCTTCTCAATTTTTCTGTAAGTCTAAACCTCAAAATATAAAATCTATTAAAAAGTAAAAATATAGCAGATGTAATTCAGCAACATATAAAAATGATGATACATCATGAGCAATTGAGGTTCTTCTCAGTAATGTGAGTTTGTTTTAACATTTCAGAAGCAATCAGTGTAACTCACCTGTTAATTGTTTATTCTG
This sequence comes from Lipotes vexillifer, assembly GCF_000442215.2. Taxonomy (NCBI): domain Eukaryota; kingdom Metazoa; phylum Chordata; class Mammalia; order Artiodactyla; family Lipotidae; genus Lipotes; species Lipotes vexillifer. The sequence continues at coordinate 4,508,603 of NW_006783088.1, read as the reverse complement.
TTAACAGAATTTGGTAGAATTCAACACCCATTCATGGTAAAAAAAATTTCATCAAATTAGCAATAGGTGGGCACTTACTCCATCTGGTAAAGGAGATCTAGATCCAGGTAGGTAGAGATAGATGATATTTAGATAGACAAATAGATACATAGATAGATGGAAAACCTTTAGCTAATTTCATACTAATGAACAACTAGAGGTTTTTCCTCCAAAATCAGCAGTTAAACAAGAACAACTCCTGACACTTCCGTTCTACATTGTACTGATAGTTCTAGCTAGTGCAAGAAGGAAAACATTACTTACCATACAAGAAAAAGTAAAAAATATTGTAGTCTGATATTCATTTTTTTAAAATGGACTCTTTAATTAAAAATCTTTCTGGAAAGAAACCTCTGGGACCAGATATCTTCCCCGGTGAATTCTTCCAAATATTTAAGGGAGAAACGATGCCAATATTATATAAATTCTTTCAGAAAATCGAGAAAGAGAAAACACTTCCAAGCTCGTTTTATAAAGCTGCCATAACTGTGATAACGAAGACTAACATGTTATTATATATAGAGTCCCTGACTTACGATGGTTCGCCTTATGATTTGTTTTTTACTTTATGATGGTGCAAAAGCAATACGAATTCATAGAAACTGTATTTTGAATTTTGATCTTTGCCTGGGCTAGTGATACATGGTACTATGCACTCTTGTAATGCTGGGCAGTGGCAGCCACAGCTCCCAGTCAGCCACGTGATAACGAGGGTAAACAACTGATGTACATAAAACCACTCTGTACCAGACAACCATTCTGTTTTTCACGTTCAGTACAGTAATCAATAAATTACATGAGATATTCAACACTTTATTCTAAAACAGGCTTTGTATTAGATGATTTTGCCCAACCATAAGCTAATGTAAGTGTTCTGAGTACATTTAAAGCAGGCGAGGCTAAGCTATGCTGTTCAGTAGGTTAAGTATATTAAATGCATTTTCAACTTGTGATATTTTCAACTTATGGTGGCTTTATTGAGCTGTAATCCCATTGTAAGTTGGGGAAGATCTGTATATTACAAGAAAGAAAAAGAAAATCACAGGTCAATATCTCTCTTAAATATAAATGTAAAAACCCTAAGTAAAATATTTGCAAATTAAATCTAGTGACATATAAAAGGGTACTATATCATGACCGAGTGGTGTTTATTCCAAGAATGCAAGGTTACCTTAACATTCTTTCAATGCAATTTACCACATTATCAGAATTAAAAAGAAAAATTATGTAATCATCTCAATAGATACAGAAATATTATTTGACAAAATTCAATACTTGTTCATAATAAGCTACCAGAAAAATAGAAATAGAAAGGAACTTCCTTACTCTAAACTAGTATATAGAAAAACACTCAGCTAACATCTTCTAATGGTGAAATGGTGAATGCTTTCCACTGATATTAGGAACAAGACAAGAAAGACTACTATCACTACTTCTATTCAGCATTGTACTGAAGATCCTAGCCAGTGAAATAAGGTAAGAAAAAAAATTAAAAGGTATAAGATTGGAAAAGAAAAAATAAAACTACCATTTTTCGCATATGACATAGGATGGTGTATGTCAAAAATTCAAGAGGATCTATGAACAACCTGTTAGAATTAATAAGCAAATTTGGAAAGGTTGTTTAAACATGGTGACTTTTCATAAATTAATTATATCTCTACATAATATTTAAAAAATGGGAAATAGAACTTCAAAACCCACCATTAACAAGTGGATTTTAAAAATCAAATGCTTGGGACTTGGCACAGTGGTTAAGAATCTGACTGCCAGTGCCGGGGACACAGGTTCAAGCCCTGGTCCGGGAGGATCATACATGCTGTGGAGCAGCTGGGCCCGTGTGCCACAGCTACTGAGCCTGTGCTCTAGAGCCCATGAGCCACAACTGCGGAGCCCGTGTGTCACAACCACTGAAGCCCACATGCCTCCCACAACAAGGAAGGCCACCTCAATGAGAGGTCCATGCACTGCAATGAAGAGTGACCCCCATTAACTCCAACTAGAGAAAGCCTGTGCACAGCAATGAAGACCCAGTGCAGCCAAAAATAAATAAGTAAATAAATTTATTTAAAAAAATCAAATGCTTAAGAATAAAAACAATGAAAAATTGCAAGACATCTACACTGAAATCATCGTTAAGAGAAATTAAATAAGACATAAAAATGAATTGAAATTCCATATTTATTGATTGGAAGACTCATACTGTTTCTCTCCAAATACCAATATCTCTCCTGATTTATAGATTAGTGCCATTTCAATAAAAATCCCAGAAGGAAATTGAAATTTTCCTTCTAAAATATACATAGGAACGCAAAGAAACTAGAATAGCCAAAATGGTCTTGAAGAAGAACAAAGTTGGAGGATTCACTCCACTAGATATTAATACTTAAAATTTAAAGCTACAATGATTAAGAAGGTTATATGGTTTTGTTTCACACAATAAGCAAATAGAAGAAGGAAGTAGGATAGAGTCAGCAATAGACCCATGTTTATATGGTCAGTTGATATTTGACAATGGGTCACTGCATTTCAGGGGGTAAAGGACTCTTTTAAAATAAATGTTGTAATGTTCTTACATCATTTGGCTATCCCTACGGGTAAAAATGAACCTTGATCTGTACCTCATACCATGCAAAACTAATTTGAAATGGATAATGGATCTAAATGTGGAAGACAGCACAATAAGGCTCTTAGATGAAAACATGGAGGAATATCTTTATGACCTTGGGATAGGCAAACAAATTCTTAAACAGAACTCAAAAAACATGAACCATAAAATAGACTTCATTAAAATTAAGAACTTCTGTTCATAAAAAGACATCAGGAGAGTGAAAAAGCAAGTTACCATATATTGGGAGAAGATATTCACAACACATATATCTGAAAAATAAATAAAACAAAGCCCAAAACCCCAATTAAACACTGGGCACAAAACTTAAGCACTTCATAAGAGAGAATATCCAAATGGCCAATAAACACATGAAAAGGTGCTCAACATCATTATTCATCAGGAAAAAGCCAATTAAAACCACAATGAGACACTACTACACATCCTCGAAAATGAATAAAAATAAAGCTTGACAATAGTAAGTGTAGACAGTTATGTGGAACACCTGGGACTCTCTCATACAGTATACTGTTTGCAGGAAAGTAAATTGATACGATTACTTTGGAGAACTCTTTGAAAATTTTGTATAAAGTTAAACATACACCTACCCCATCATCAAGCAATTTGAATCCTAGGTAACTACCCAAGAGATATTAATATACACATGTCCATCAAAAAATGTACAAAAATGTTTATAGCAGCTTTGCTCAAAATAGCCATGAATTGGACAAAAGTTAAATGTCCATCAGCAGTAAAATGAATCACTGGTATATTCCTACAAGGGAACACTACACAGCAATGAAAGTGGCAAACTTCTGTATTCTAAAAATATGGGTGAATCTCAGATATGATGATCAAAAGGAGTAGACATCGGGCTTCCCTAGTGGTGCAGTGGTTGAGAGTCCACCTGCCGATGCAGGGGACACGGAAATTGAAGGAAGCAGATAATACACAGAATAGGGGGGAAGAAGATATTCCTAGAGGAGTGAAAACATTGTAGCCATTAAAAATAAAAGACGCTATAAGAAAAACAGAGAACAAGAAATCTTGTTTGTTGATGGAAATTTAAACTATGAGAGCTGAAATTTTTTTTTTAATTAATTTATTTTTGACTGCGCTGGGTCTTCATTGCTGCGCCCGGGCTCTCTCCAGATGTGGTGAGCAGAGGCCACTCCTCGTTGTGGTGCTCAGGCCTCTCACTGTGGTGGCCTCTCCCATTGTGGAGCACAGGCTCTAGGCACTCAGGCTTCAGTAGTTGTGGCACATGGGCTCAGTAGTTGTGGCTTGAGGGCTCTATTGCGCAGGCTCAGTAGTTGTGGCGCACAGGACCAGTTGCCCTGTGGCATGTGGGATCTTCCCAGACCAGGGCTCAAACCCGTGTCCCCGTGTAGAACAAGTTAATTAAAATAAAAAGATAAGGCAAAGTGGGGGGTGTGCCCTGTCTAACCTTAAAATATACTGTAAAGCTATAGTAACCTGAACAGTTTGGTACTGTGCAAATAGACAAATGATCAATGATACATAATAGAGAGACAAGAAGTAGGCATGTGCATGATATGGAAATTTAACACGGAATACAGATAGCACTGCAAAACAATGAGAAATGGGTGAATTATACAACAATTGGTGTTAGGACAACTAGCTATTCACTAAGGAAAAAAATAAAGTTAGATCCCTACGTTACACTCTGCACCAAAATAAATTCCAGGTGGATCAAATATTTTTTTCAAAATATTAAACCAAACAGAATCTGAGAGCATGTTTTTATAATTATCTGAAGGAGAGGGTCTTTCTAACTCTGCCCACAAAACCATAAAGGAAAAACAAAACATTTATATTTCCATATAGCAAAAAAAATCATAAATACATTTATGAAAAATTTATGAATTGAGAAAATAAATTGTGTTATAGATTTCAAAGGCTTGTTAACCTTCATATGTAAACTACATTATGAGTCAATAAAAAGATACAAGATCCCAAATTTAAAGTGGACAAAGGATGTGATAAGCAATTCACAAAAGAAGCACAAAGATTAATAAACACATGAAACTATGCTGGTGTTGCTAACAATATCAGTTTAACTATTGATCTGAAACAGCAATGAGACAGCTCACTTGCACATCAAACTACTGAAGATTAAGCAGATGGATGATGCTCAGCATAAGGGTTTAGAGAAACAAACAGGCTCACACAAAGCCAATGAGAACTGATACTGGTACAACCTTTCTGGAGGGCGATTTGGCAAAATGTTTCAGCATGTGAAGCTGGGCATACACTTTGACCCTGAAACTTCTGGAACTTATTCCAAACGGATAATGAGAGAAGCACACAAAATATACATCTAAGGGTGTCTACTTCAGTATTTTTATGATAGAAAATTTTATATTTTATGATAGAAAAATAGAAAAATATGAACTACAGATGTCCGTTTGTTTACATGTCTTTATGTTGGTCTCCCCAGGGACCCTCTTAGCTCCATGTGGGAAGTGGCTCTTGCTGGTATGTGAGAGGCCTTCAATAAATGTTTTAGGATTGGATGGACAGATGGGTGAGTTGATGAAAGAAGGGAGGGAA
>NW_006783088.1:4481876-4503107 GCF_000442215.2 Lipotes vexillifer | reverse complement strand
GAAAGAGGGGGAAACAACATTGGAGGTTGTTTGGAATCATCTAGTCTATTGATTCCCATATTTCTCAATTTCAGGCACTAATATCCATTCCAAAATAATTGAGGGAACTACTATACGTTTGTCAACTATTTTGCCCAGTAAGGTCACTGGGGAAAAATCCCCCACAAAATTACCTCCAACTTGGGCTTCCCTGGTGGCGCAGTGGTTGGGAGTCTGCCTGCCGATGCAGGGGACGCGGGTTCGTGCCCCCGTCCGGGAAAATGCCACATGCCGCGGAGCGGCTGGGGCCTTGAGCCATGGTCGCTGAGCCTGCGCGTCCGGAGGCTGTGCTCCTCATAAAAAAAAAAAAAAAAAAAAAAAAAAAAAAAAGAAGTTACCTCCAACTTTCACATATGCTATTAACATCCATTCATAAAAGAACATTTAAACACCAAAATAAGAGAGACCACATCAACATTCTGACTAAAAGATAATCCTTCAAGTTGAATGGATTTAGCTTTATAAAAACAATCTCCATTACTTTATGGTTTTCACCTTCTCGAGGACCAGGGAAAAGTTCTCTGACAGAGGTGGTTCCATGAACCAGCATGTGGAAATTGGTCCCTCATTTTACAGGTTGCGAGACTGAGGCTCTGAGCCGAGGTAGGACCTGACTGGAGTCCCCCAGAGACCAAATAGTCGGGGGAGCACCAGAACCCATATCTCTTGATTCCTGGCCCAGAGCTCCATCTTCAAGACAGTGCCCACCACCGAACAACATGGCCACACTCTTCCTAGAATCAAGAATACTCCCCTGTGGTAGGGACTTCGGAGCTCACCAAAGCTAACATCTGATCTGGGCATAAATTATCTCGAAAACCCCCCTCCGCCCCACCACCCTGGCTTACATACCTCCACTAAAGCAAGCTCACCATTTGCAGCTACAGCCCCCTTTGTTGTCGGCTGTCAGGGGAGGGCTCCATTTCTTAGGCAGTTCTCTTTTTCCCTGGAGCTAAAATGTATTTTAATGTGCTTCCACCCCACATCCCTGAACCTGCTCCCCTATCTGCATGAGGTCCTGCAGGTTTAGGAATGTGTGGCATTCAGGGGTCTTATCCTAGAGTTTCCTGGAAGTTGAAAACAGCCTCTGTAATTCCTCACTCTTCATCCCTCCCTCCTTTCCAATCACTAACGCACAAGAAGAAAAGAACAACGCGTTGAATGATGATTGAATCCAACATTCCCAACCCAATTTACAGATAAGGAGACTGAGACTTAGAGCAGAGATCTGGGGCTAACTGAAGTCCCTTGAAATGGAGGGAGTTGCCCAGACTCTCATGTTTGGAAGCAGAGCTCCAACAACTAGTGCTCAGACCAAGGTTTCCAGCTTTGATTTTACCAGTTTTACCATTTTACCAAGGCAGGCCCTGTCTATGATGCAGAGCAGTTTGCAAGGCAAGCTCTACAGTTGGCACTCACCTGAGAGCTCGGGGTGTCTTTGGTCTACTGTCCTGGCTATATATATGGTTAAGGATTCTGGAGAATAGCTTTGTGACTGTCTACAAGTTACATAATTTCTTAGGTCGTAATGTTGCAAGCAATAGAAATTGCTCTGGTGATTCTGGTCATTAGCCTCCAAGGCGGCCCCCAACAAGCCTTCCTCCTGGTATTCACACCCTTGTGTAGTCCCCCCAGCACTGTACCAGGGTTGGTCTGTGTTGCCAATAGAATGTGGCAGAAGGGATAGTATGCCACTCTGAGATTAGGTTATAAAAGATTATGGTTTTCTTCTCCCTCTCTCTCTCTCTCTCTCTCTCTGATCATTCACTCCACGGGGGACCAGCTGCCATACCACGAACAGTCTTATTGACATGCCCACTTCAAGAATCTAAGCCCTCTTTCCAACAACCACAGGAATAGGGTGACCAACCCACCCTGGTTTGCCTGGAGCCAACCTGGCTTTAAAGCTGAAATTCCCATATCCTGGGAATACCCCCTCAGTCCCAGGCAAATGGATCATTGGTTGTCCGACATGCGAGGGAGTTTGGAAGTGGATTCACCAGCCCCTGGCAAGCCTTCAGATGACTGTAGCCCCAGCTGACAGCTTGACTGTAACCTCATGAGAGATTCTGATCCAGAACCACCCAGGTAAGCTGCTCCCAGGATTCTTGATTCTCAGAAACTGGGAGAGAATAGATGTTTATTGTCTTTAGGTGCTAAGTTTTGGGGTCATTTGTTATGTAGCAATTGATAACTAGTACACTGATTTAAGCAGAAGAGGAACATATTGAAAGGAGTTCAGGTAGCTCATGACCCTCTGGAAGGTTGGAGAAGCAAGTGTGGGGTGCACAGAAGTAGAGCCATAGCCAAGATCACGCCACAGAACCAATGCAGTGAGGACACTGCCCAATACTGCCCAACAGGTACTATAGCTTTGCACCACAAGCCCCGCAGCTCTGCTGGATCCAGCTACAGGCACTCCTGCCCCTGAGAACTGACTGTACTGCACCCCTACTCTCACCAGAAAGGACTGTCCATGGTCCACGCCTCTACGTGTCACTAGCTTCCAAATCAAAGGTGGGGGAACTCATCCAATTGGCTGAGTCTCCATCATGTATCTGTGCCTTACCTTTGAGCTACTATATAACAGAGTACCACCAACTGGCAGCTTATAAAAAACAGAAAATTATCTCTCATGGTTCTGGAGGCTGGAAGTCCAGGATCAAGATGCCAGCAGATTGTGTCTGGAGGTAACCAATTTTCTGGTTCATGGACAGCTGTCTTCTCTCTGTGTCCTTCTATGGTGGGAGGGTTAAGTGAGCTCTCTGGAGTCTCTTTAGTAAGGGCACTAATCTCATTCATGAGGGCCCCACCTTCATGACCATTACACCTCCCAAAGGCCTCATCCAAATATTATCATGCTGGGGATTAGGTTTCAACACATGAATTTGGGTGGGGGAGGGTGGTGCAGGGGTGGACACAAACATTCAGTCTATAGCACTGGGAAAGGGAATTTTTGATGTTTTCAGATTCTCTAGTGGGGATGGGGGAGGGCACAACCTGCTTCTCCCCAAGGCTTGGAAGGTGGGAATTTCTCCAGTCACTGGAAGGGAAGTCAGTTGCTGGGCAGCCAGAAAAAAGACAAGTCCACATCAACCTCATAATAGGGTGGGGGGTGGGGGGTGTGATAGTTAAATAAGAAGGTTTGTGAGCATACCTACCCACTTACCTGCCACTAGGTCAATGTGAGTAGCCACGTGGCAGCCAAGGTGATTGTGTGAAAACATAAGTCAGGTCCTGAGTCTCCCCAGCTATAAATCATCGGTAGCTTCCACTGATGTTCAAATAAAACCAAACCAAGGAAAAACATGGCCAAGATTCAACCCCTTCTCCTTCTCCTTCTCGTCTCCTTCCCTGTCTCCCCTTCCATACTATACTCTGCACACTGGCCATGGGCCACCCCATACAACAAGCCCAGCTAGCTCCTGCTTCAGGGCCTTTGCACGGGCTGTGTCCCCTGCTGAGGGGACTCAACTACTCCACTGTAGGAGAGGCTGACTCCTTTCCATTGATCAAGACTCCCATGAAATGCCACCTCCTCAGAGAGGCCTTTCCTGTCCTAGGTTCTGAAGTTGCTCCTTTATTCCCAACCTCCATCCTAATCACCTCACCTTGCTGGTCACGTGGTAAGCAGCCCATAAGTGGCAGTAGCTTCTTTAGAAAAGAGGAGGCTGTTCCCTGCCAAACCTCAACAGGAGGGACAAATGGGGGATATCTTGTGGGGGATAGGTAGGGGATAGTGGTCTATGCTTCCTGGGGAGTTGCCAGGAGAGAGGCAAGCTGTTTGTCAGTAGAACCAAAAAATAGCCATGATGAGCTGATGCAGGGCATTTGATCTTAGCCGTCGTCAGCAGCTGAGTGAGGAATCCCTTGGTCTTAAGCCAGTCCCTCCTTCCTTCCAAGAGAGGAATCCCTCAGCTGTTGGGCGAGTGGACAAGACCAGAACAGAACCGTGCCTGGCTTAACACAAGGCCCATGGAATCCAGCTCCCTTCAGCAACTCTTCCAAATGTGGATTTATTTTAAATATTTATTTCTTGCCATTAAAAAGGGGGGGCATCTTTAATAAATGGCAGAGAAAACAAAGCTGAGTCAGTAGGATTAGAAGTGGGAAAGGAGGAATGAGCAGGAAGCAACTGCCAAAGTTGTTGGGAATGGGGGTAGAATTTGGTTCTGAGCTTCCTGGCAGCCTGTGTAAAAAGGGAAACCTGATCAGTTACGGAGCTCTTCTTATTAGCAAGGGAGATGCTTGCCAGTTCCTCGGGGGAAATGCAGTTAGTTTTTAGTTTGTTTTTTCCAGGCACTAAATCCTGAATGAAATTTCTCCCTCAAGGCCTTCGGAAGGGTCATTAATTGATGCAATAAACACTTGTCCTTGTTTTACAGCAAATTTGGGGGGCATTTAACTTGCAGCTCGTTGTCTGTATGTTTTACCTGGGTGTCATTATTATTAGTAGGTGAGAAAGGCCTCAGATTGACTTTTCCTTCCAAAGAGCTGAGCTTCATTCACCTAGAGCAACTAAATATCCTCACAGGGACCTGCAAGTGACTGGGATTATTGACACATTTTTTGTAGGACGTGGTCATGAAGCACCTGACCTGCCATCACAAAGTTCAGGTCAGCTCCTATTGTGTGATATGCCCAAGCGAGAAACCAGGGAGATATATTTTACAAACCTTTAGGCTGAAAAGTTGCATTATGGAGAAGGACAATAAGCCAGAAACATCCAAGAGTGGAAGGCATTGAACGATGGAGTCAGGCAGATGTAGATTTGAATCTTATCCTACCTCTAACTAGCTGTGTGGCCTCGGGCAAGTTTCTTAACCTCTCTGAGCATGGTTTCCCTGTCTGTAAAAATAGTGATGATGAGGTCTGCCTTGGATTACTGAGAGAGTCAAATGGTAAGGTCCCTGAAAGTGTGTGTCATGTGCTCTACTCACTTCAACCCCCTTTGTACCACCCCTCCCCGCAACCAACTTGCTCTCAGAGAATTTGTGTGGAGCTCCCACTCCCATCCCTACTTCCGTGTTTCAGGCCCAACTCAGCCCACAGAGGGCAGCTGAGGCACAGCCTCACAAGACCTGCCTTGTCCAGACCACTTGCCTATGGTGATTACCTTCAGGCCCTGGGGCCAGTTGCTGCCCACTGACCCAGAGCACCTGTGTCAGCCCTTGGCTGCCTTGGGCTCCCAGCAACCCTCCCAGCCTTGTTCCAGATTCCTTCCTGCGCTCTAGTCTTGATTACGTGGTTACAGGACAGCTTCTTGAGGGCAGAATGTAGGACCCCTGGTCCAAACTCTTTGTGTCACACAGGAAGAAGCTGGAGCCCAGACAGGCAGAGTCACGTGCCCCAGGTTTCACGGCATGGAGTGGCAGGCTGGACCTCAGACCTGGGCCTCTGAACCGTGCAGTGTCTCTGTGCTCCCCAAGTGTGATGCCGGAAGATTCCCGGCCTGCAATGCCTGAGGACCAGCCCCACTCCAGAGTTGCTGCCTGAAGGCCGATTGTCCCTGGCAAGGAGAAGCTAGACCAGGCCAAATGGATGGGGAGATTTAAATAGAAAACCAGCACCACATGGAAAAATTCCCTCTTTGCCTCACTCACCACCTCCTACTCTTAAAGATCTTTTTGCGTTTTGGAGGCTGTGACCATGTTCTGTCTTTATCCACTTGGCTTTCTGGCCTCATCTCTGGTTCCTCTGCCCCACCCACTCTCTACTCCAGTCACACCTGGCCACATGTCACACACCCTGGCCACTTTGAGACCTCCATGTCTTTGCCAGTGCCGTTTGCCCTCCTGGAATGCCATCCTAGCACTGGTGGAAATTGCAAACCCCCTCTTAGGGCCCACCTCTGACATCATTTCCTTGGTGAATCCTACTTCTCAAAAGGAACAAATGGCTCCCTCCTCAGTGTCCTTTCCCCTCCCTGCCCAAGCACCTGGCCTCCAGTATAAAGCTTAGCACAGTCGGGTGTGCATTAATTATTGAATCAATTTGAGTTAGCCATGAGTTCCTTCATCTCCTGGCCAGACCAAGACCTCCTGGAAGGACTAGATCTAACTAATCTTGGTACTCCCCAGTACCCAATACTCTGCCTGGCATGGAACAGACAGACACTAGGAAACTTTGACAGTTATATTGAGTCATATAATTATGGTGTTAATTACCATTACTTGAGCATCTACTGTGAGCAATCTGGTGCTACGCTCCTTAAGTTCTCTCATGGCTCCTCACACAGAGCCAGCAGCGTGGGTTACTGGTGTGCCCCACTTTGCAGATCAGGAAACTGAGACTCAGTTACTTACTCAAGATCACACAGCAAGTAAGAGACAGGGGATTCCAAGAAGCTGTGTTTGTGATGCCAAAGTCAAGGGAAACAAATGAAGCGGTGCATGAGGTGCTTCCCCCCACAAGCCCCCACATCCAGACTCCAGGGGCTAGGAGCATGTCCTGGGGTCTGACCATGGACACCATCTGGGGTCGAGGCTCCCAGCCAGCAAAGAAATTGACAGGGAACTCCATCCCCGAGAGGAGGTCATCGCAGGGAGGTACACACTGGAGGCCTCCTGTGCCAGGCCTTTCAGGGCTTCCACGGATGTCTGGGGGGCGCCCCGCCGCGGTCCTGGGGTCGAATTCCTCCTGGATAATTTCTACTGGAGGTTACGCCCCGGTTTTAGAGCCAGAGCAGCGCAGCCTCCCCTGACAGGAGACATCTCGCACTTTGGCCACTCGCAGACAACAACGCCAGAAGAAAACGGTTATTTGGGGAATGGTTGTCTCGGTTACGCCATCCCGCGGTGTCCTCTGCTCCATCCTAACCCGTCGGTTTTCTAAGCGCAGGAGAAAGACTTCCAAGCTTTTAAACACTTTGTCTTTATGAAAATTCCGCCCCATCTTTTCCTTGCTACCTTGTTACTCTGTGATGTTAAATCCCATTTCACAGATGGAGAAATTGAGGAACCGAGCAGGCGAGCGCAGTTTAAACATCTTTTCCAAGGCAGCCGGGGACCAGCCCGTCGGGTTCTCAAAATCTCAATCCCGGTGATAAGTTTCGATTTGAAGAACACGTGCGGTTCGCGACTTTAAAACCGCATCCCCATGTAAATAACATTTTAAACGAACTCTCCCCTCCAAAGACCCTTTCCCTCAGCTTTCAGCGGGATGCCCCTGTTTTACAACTTTAGTTTGAATCTCCAAACAGCTGGGCATTCAAAGGGTTAAACTGGATCAGCAGGGGGCCAGCTGCGGGCGGCGGAGTCAAGAAAGGGTTAAAAACATCAACGCCATTTATTCCCCAGACTGGTTCAAAAGGGGCAGCAATAGGATCGGGGAGCCAGGGAGCACCCCCCAAGGAATGACTTTTTAAAATTCTAGAACTTTTAATTCCGACCAAAAAAAAAAAAAAGTGTCCCAGCTCGAAAGTTCTTTTAACCTTTTCTTTTTTCATTTATTATTTTTTTTTCTACATTTCTCCGCGGGCTGGTTTATAAAAGTCGCCCTCTCCTTTTGGGTTCGAGAAGCTAGGTTCCCCCCTCCGGGCAGGGCGCGGGGCGGGGGCCGAGGGGGCCCCGGGAGTTTTCTCCGGGGCCGGGTTGGGACGCGGCTGGTGAGTCCCGGCTCCGGCCCCTGAATTGGGGGGTCCGCGTCTGCCCCAAACGCCGCTTTCTTCCGTTTTCCATGTCATTTCCTGTACTAATAAGATGGTGGTCAAAGCACGGGAGGAGAGGAGCAGCGAGTCGCCGCCGCCGCCGCGCCGAGGCTGGCGCTGAAACTTTGCCTCGCCGGGGACCAGCGCGCCCGCAGCGCGGCCGCTCCCGCCGCGGGGGCCGCCAGCCCGGGCCGCGCCGCCTCCGCCGGGCCGCCCGCCGGGCCGCCCGCGCCGCTCGGGCCCCGCGGCTGCCGCAGCATTCCCGGGCACACGATTTGTCCTTCTGTGACTGGCCCATGTCACTCAGCATGTCCCTCCATTAGGCAGCCTGTGTCAGGACCCCTTCGTTTTCAGGCTGGGTCATCGTCACCACATGGACTAATAAGCACAGTCTCAGCTCATGTGAACTGTGCTGCTAGGAACAAGGCGCGGGCGCGGGCGGGGGGGGGCGGCTCGCCCCGGCCCCGAGGTGGGTTAACCCTCGGCAGGTAGGTGCTGCCGCTCCCGCCGCCGCCGCCGCCGCCGTGGGATTCGGGGGCCGCCCCTCCGCCTCCTTCCTCCCCGCTAGCTCCTGGCTCGCTCGCCTTGTTACAATGTAGCCTTTTCTCTGCGCCGACGTGCCGCCCGCTGACGGACGTGGCCGCCGACCAATGGGAGCGGCCGTTCGGGCCGAGCTTTCGGAATGAGAACGCGGTGACACGGGCGGGGCGGGGCGGGGCGGGGCGGGGCGGGGCGCCGAAGGCTGGAGTGCTCGCCGCAGCTGCTGGCCTAGTTCTCGGGGGCACTTTGGCCTCGGCGCCCGGGGGCCGATTTGGGGGTCAGGGTCCTGCCGGGGTGCAGTGGGGCCTCTTCCCACGCGCCGCACGATTTCTCGCTAAACGTGGCCGCGCCGGGGGCTGTTTCTTTAATACATTTTCCATCTTAGTTGCGGTGTAGACTCTTAGGGAAATGTCCGGAGTGTAGTCTCCATCCCCCACTCGCAATCCCCAAGGTGCTCTGCTCTGCAGGCACTTAGCGGCCGATGACCTTTCTCCGGTCAAGGCCAGCACGCCCTAAGCAAGTGACTGCAAGGAGAACACAAATGTCTCGAGCGCTGAGCAGTGCTGGCGGAAAAGTTGCTTGTTTTTTGTATGGGGTTGGGCGATAGGGGCTTAAGATCCCAGGGGTGGGCTGGGACTTCAGGGAGAAGAATGTTAAACCTCTCTTCTTAGACGTTTGCTTCATGTGGAGAAAGGCTGTGGTATATAATTTAGAGTGGTTGAAGGAAACACACCCAGTTCTTTGTCCGTGGGGGACAGGAGGCAATAATGAGAGATTGCTCTCCATGCCTGGAAACCCTATAAAATGGGGATTTTATCTGTGCTGGGGCAAAAGAATTTTCCATGAAGCATGGTGCCTCTGGCACCCAATCTGGCTTTGCCCACATTTCCCCTTGAGAGGAAGGAAGGGGTTAGGGTTGTGAGGTCCATGGGGCAAAAGTAACAGGCTGTGTTTCCTTCCAGGGGGAGTGGGGCATGATTTTCACCCACCAACGCTCTGAGAGGTGGGCAAGCAGATTTCTGTGTGGGCACGTGTCTGGGAATAGAGCCCAGGGCTGTTGCTTTAGTTTAATGAAAAGGGGCTTCTCCACTGGAGTCCTTTCTCCCCTTCATACTAGACTTTGGACTTGGCACGGTTATACTTTTGACCTCTCTGGGCCTTGCTTCTCCATCCCTAAAGTGGGGCTAACAAAGCCTGCCTGGCCAGTCAGCTGTGAGATTATATGAGATAGCACAGAGAAAATGCCACCCCCGGGGGGGGGGGGGGGGGCCACACATGATTAAAGAAGTGTTGTTCTTTCTGCCTGGGATTATTGCAGAGCACTCTCTTGGGAATATCAGGATGGCCCAACAAGCCCCACCTAGGTCCATTCAGTCCCAAACTGACGGGGCCTCCAAGGAGCAACTGGGGCAGGGTCTACTCTCCCTTTCCTAGTGACATATTCAAAGATGAGGGGCTCCCCTCACTGGTCCCAGGAGCCCTGATCAGCCATCACAACCATCACTTATATACTACTCTGACCTGAGTTACAGTTCTGTCCTCCAGACCCTTTGGATTGATGTGTTTCATAAATTTGTTCTCCTTGGTGTCAAGTTAAGACTACAATCATCTGAATCTTTCCTCACCTGGACTTAAGTTGGGTGGGGCAGGGGAGGCGAGGTTTCCCTGGTTCTAAGTTATCGGCAAGTATGAAGGAAGTAAAGACCACTGAACGAGGAGTCGGGAGTCATTCCTGTTTATTCAGCTGCCTCCTCGGTCTGTTCTCTTGACCATCTCACAGTTATGACCAACACACGGATTCCAAGGCTGTCCTATCATCTTCCTCCCTAAACCTCCTCCAGGGCTCTTGTCTTGGCCACGGCTACCACCATTCTGCTAGTCGTTAAGGCAGAAACCTTTGTGTCTCTGTTCCCTCACTGCAATCCACTATGTCTCCAGATCTAGGGAATTTTAACCTATAAATTGAATCCGTACACTCCTCTCCGTCTTCTCTTCCCCAGTGTCTTGGTCAAGCCACCACTGTCTATCCCCAGGACAACAGCACTAGCCTCCCAACTGTCCACCTGTGACCTCCCCTCCACGCCAGTCTCAGGATGGCAGTAAGAGTGATCTGTTCCAAAGAAGATCACAGCAAGCTCCCCATTTTTGTGTAAAGCACTGAGAAGTCTTCCCAGTGCTTTTGGGATAAAGAACCAAATTGTTACCATAATCTAGAAGCCTCTGAGTAATCTGGCCCCTACCCTTTCCTTGGCCTCATCTCCCACCTACTCTAGATCCCTCTGTACTCCGTATTCTCACCTGCACATGCTGGTCCCTCCTTCTGGAATACTGAAACAGTTGTGACCTAATGAATGAGTTAAGGCTGGGGAAGGGCAAGATGGAGTGGGAGAGTGTCTGGTGGTCCTTAATGCCACCCCCTAAATATTTCCAGTTCATCCAAGCACATGTAGGATTGGATCTATGTCCCCTTGTGTTGGGTGGGGCTGTGTGACTGGCCAGTGAGTTGTGAACTACAGTGACACATGCCACTTCTGGGCCAAAGCATCTAGTTGCTGGTGTGAGACCCTCATGAGTGCTCTTTTCCTGTGGTGTGGAAACTGGCAGGAGGTGGGGTGGTGGCTGCTTCTGCTAGCCTGGGTCCCCGTGTTGCTACCTGAGTGGAGTCCCTTAGTACCCCATGATGGACATGGAGCATGAGTGATAATTAAGCCTTTGTTGTTTTAAACCACTTAGATTTGGGGGTTGTTTGTTACTGCAGCATAACCTAGCCTGTCCTGACTGATACAGAGAGTAGGGGAGCATTCCAGGCAGAGACAAGTATACACACACAGGAAAAGCTCATCCTCAGCAGCCAGGGTGAGCTTTTTTGACAAATAAATCTGAGTCTATCAACCTCTGCCTGAAAAACCTTCAGGGACTCCCACTGTATTTAGGAGAAAGACAGAAATCCTTAAGTTGCCCTCCAGATGCTATGGGGACACCATCTTGCCTCCCCCTATTTACCATGTTTAGCCTAACATGATGCTATCCTCATGTTGCCCCCTCTGCCCTGACCATGCATTCCACTCCTCTCGTAGGCCTCCTCCTCATCTTTTAGCTTTAGCATCACCTCTTCAGGGAAGCCCTCCCAGATTAGGTTGAACTCCCTATTATGGCCTATCATGGCCCCATGTACCTCACATTTATAGCACTCGTCTTAGTAGCAATTTTACATTTATTGTTGTAATGATTGCTTGCAGTCTCACTCTTTCATCAGACCGTAAGCTCTGCGAGGGCAGGGCCTGGGTTGGTGTGTGTGTGCCGCTGCATCTCCAGTGTCTGTGCATGAGAGCTGCTCACGGAATGCCTTCTGATAAATCCCTGAGCGTTGGCTGGGGGCTCACAATGCGCTGGGGGCTAAGGACAGGATTAATAAACGCTGCTTCCTTGGAGTATGGGCAGGTGGGTCCAGCTGCAAGGAGGTGTCAGGTGTGGGAGGAAAAGTGGCCCGTAGAGTTCAGATCCTAAGCTCCCCATACTTACAGGTGTCCATGCCCCAGAAGGACCATGTTTCTAGAGTGTACGAGGGAAAATTCCAGAAAGGCCAAGAGGGTGAGATTTAACAGATCCTTGTGGTCTCTGATCTGTGGAGTATATGATTCAGTGAAGGGACCACACAGTAGGAGATCTAGGGCTGATGGAGATGAAGATAATGATGATGAAGGCGGCTAATATTTACTGAGGGCTTCTTGTGTGCCAGGTGTGGTCCTAAGCATGTCACGTACCCTACACAGAAAACAAGGTAGGTATTATTATTTCCATTTCACAGATGGGGAAACTGAGGCCGCAAGAGGTGATGGAAGGGATCCATGGTTACACAGCAGTGTGGCCAGGATTGGAACGCTGGCAGTCTGATGCCATCTCCCTCGGGATGCCCTCTTAGAGTGAGGGCAGGGAACCCCAGACCCACCAAGGAGAAGCCCCTTTGGAAATGTCACATGGCATTATAAAGTTTCCAGGAGGTAACATCCACCTAACGTTGGGGTTTGAGAAAAGGGGTTCCTGGCTCAGAGGTGCCTGGTGGCCTTGGTGCCAGGGCATCTGGTGCCTTTCCACCCCTGTTCTGGCCTGGGAGTCCTTAGAGGCCCCAGAGCTCCATGTTCTTAGAGTGGGGCCTGGGAGGGACTTCCCTGCAGCTGGCCCCGGGGCTGCGCCGGAAAAATAAGCCATGCAGAAAGAAAAAAAAAACAATGAAGAAAAAAGAAAAATGTGCTGTTATTTTTAAAAAGCCTGTTTCCTATTGCAGATTTGTATCTGCATTGGAAAGGCCAGTGTTCACAGGGGCAGTCACACTCATGGTGGCGTCGCTGGGGCTAAGGCTCTTTAAGAGGGGAGGCCTGCGGCATCCTTCAGTTCTTCCTTCATTCATCAGGTGGTCAGTGCACACAGCGAGGCACTGTGCTGGGCTTAGGGGTGCAGTGTGGAACCCAGTCCTTGCCCCTCCAGAACTCACAGACCAGTGGGAGAAGGTGGGCAGTTAATTAGGCAGTCACAGTTTATAGCAGAAGGATGCAAGGGAGACAGCCATCGACTCTAAGTCAAGGAAAGCTTCCCTGAGGAGGAGGCCTTTCAGCTGCGTTTTGAAGGATGAGTAGGAGTTGGAAAGAAAGGGGAGAGGCATTCCAGCGTGGGATGAGGTTTGTACAAAGGCATGAGCACACGGAATGGCTTGGAGAGGCTTGGGTGGTTCATTTGGCTGGAGAGTGTGGGTAAGGGAGGAGGTGGAGTGAGATGAGGCTAGAAAGAGAATAACCGTGATGATAATAGTAATATGACTAACACACCAGTCCTGATCCTGCCTCAGGGCCTTTGCACTGGTTGTTCCCGCTGCTAGAACACTCTTACCCATTATCTCCATGGCAGGCTCCCTCACCTCCATCAGGATTTGCTCAAATGTCGCCTTCTTGTGGGCACTTTCTTATTTAAAATGGCAACCCCTGCCCCCTTATCCTCCTCTGCTTGCCTGCTTTTTTTTCTCCTTAGTGCATAGCACATATAACATGTCCTGTGTTTTACTTATTTATCAATATGTTGTCTTTGGCTGCCTCCTTTAATTATGCTGTAAGTTCCCGGAGAGCGGGGAGTTGTGTCAGCTTTGTTCAGTGCTGCATGAACAGTGCAGAGCACATAGTAAGGCCTCATATTTGTGGAATGAATGAATGAATTGAGCACTTACTATGTGCAAAGTGCTTCAGAACACATTTTCTATTTCATCTTCCCAGCAGTACCCTGATATTGGTACTATTATTTCTCCATTCTACTGACACTATTATTTCCCTTTGGGAGACCAAAGCTCAGAGAGGTAGAGTAACTTGCCCAAAGTCTCCCAGTTGGTAAGCAGCACAGCTGGGATTTGAACCCAGGTCTTCTGGCTCCTGAGCCCTCCCACCTAACCCCGATGCTCTATCCCAGCCAGACTGTGAAAGGTTATGACTGCCATGCTGAGGAGTTTACACTCTGTCTGTGGGGCCTCTGGGAACCGCAGAGGGCTTTATGACGAGAAAGCTGACATGGAGAGCAGGTTCAGGTCCCAGGAATCAGCAGCAGCAGCAGCTTGGGTGTGAGGCTGGAGGCAGGGAGGCCTATTAGGAGGCTGTTACAGTAGTCAAGGTAAGAGAGGATGAGCATGGGCATGGTGATGGCCATTCCAAAAGGGAAGGTGGAGGAAAGAGGTGAGGACTTGGTCCTCCACACTGAGGCTCATTGCAGATGGTTTGGGGCACACTTCTGGGGGCTGCAGGCTTCCTAGAGTGCGTCTGGCTTCATTTCTGAGTAGCCATGGCACCCCCAGAGAAGACGCAGCAAAATGCCTTGGGCTGACCTCTAGGTGGGGGCCACTGAGGGGGAGCGTGTGGGCAGGGACAGTGCTCTGCCCTTGAGGCGGGTGTGGCCTCAGATTCGTCTGGGGGTTGCACAGCAGGAGTGATAATGGTGCTGGCCTCGCAGAGGCTCCTGAGGAAGCTGCACCGAGCACCAGTGTGGAGTGGGGACGCCTCTGGGGCCACCTTCTCGTGTGTGAGGTCATGACCACAGGGGAGGCATGCCCTAGGGCACGGAAATAATCTTGTGCCCCTTTCTGGGGACAGCAGTGCCTGAATGTGAGAGAGTGGATGAGTCATGGGCGGTCTCTACTTGAAGGTGACTGGAACGCACCTTCAGACACTTACCCACCCCCACAGGCTTGTGTTCAAGGCCAACCGCGCTTGGGCCTCAGTCTCCCTTTCTGTACGTGGAGACGGTAATGTCAGTCCTGCATTACCTTCCGTGGAAGAAAACTTTTTCCTCCCTGTTTGCAGGACCACGTGTTAAGAGGAGCACGTGTGGAGCATCAGGGCACTTGACATTGGCCCCGTGAGGTCTCTTCTGCATCCATTTCTGGATGAGGAAACTTGGGTTCAGAGAGGATACGTGACTAGCTTCAGGTCCCACCCACAGTCATAATCTAATCTTTCCAATCACCTGGAGAAACCCACCTCAACAAAGGAGGCTTTAAGGGTTGCCTCCTTGTGTTATGTAACAATTCCCAACAGGTCCCCTGGGTGCTTTCAAACCAGGATTTGATTTATAAGCTCTTGGTTTACACAGCCGCCCGGCTTCAGGACCCTCTCCCCACCCAGGGCCCTCATGGACCAGGTCTTGCTGGCGCATCCGGACAAACTAAGAGCCTCCTGTGAAATGACTCTGGGCCGTGAGAGCAGAGGTGAAGGACAGAGGGCTGCTGACCGTCCTGCACCCCAGCATCAGCCTCAGATCAGGGGTGGGTGCTGAGGGTGAGGACCCTGTTTGCAAAGTGAGGCAAACCTGGGCTTCTGGAGCCTTCAGTGCCTTCTAGGGCTTTCCCTTCCACCCTGTTTCTTGCCCACGCCACCTGATCCATAAGGGCAGCCCAGGACTCTCTTCTTGACTTCAAACTCCTCCCAAATCCTTTATCATTAGTCTCTGAGGCAGGCAGAACAGCTCTCATGACCCCCATTTTATAGCTGAAAAAACTGAGGTCAGAGATGGGAAGTGACTTAGTGGAGGTCATACAATTGAGGGAGTGACCGAGCTAAAATTCTAACCCCACGTCTAGCATTTCTTCCTCCGCACCCCAGGCCTCCACTTCCTGGAATTAGAGCAGAATGGGGACCTCTGAGAGCGTTGGCCTAGTCTTGGTGCCCTGCCCTCCAAAAGGACAGGCTGCCCGGCCACTGCTTGAATACCTGTAGTGACAGGAGCTCACCCCGGACAGAGGGGACAGAGGCAGCAACCCCAGGTGATGTGCGTGAAGGAACTCGGGGTAGGAGGGGCTGGTGACCAGTGGGCTCCTTCTCCTGGGCAGGGCTGGGGGCGAGAGAGATCAGCAGGCAGGATATCAACTTGTCTTGGGCTGGGCTGCAGTAGACGTCACTGAGCAAGTAAGTATGGAACCTCGCCCACGATGTCAGCTTTCCCAGAGTGGCTTCTCCCACTATCTTGTACTTTCCCCAAGGAAAATTGCTGAGGACCAGGAAGGGATCCTGCTGCCCGATGCCCAGGGGTTGGAGCTAGCCAGCTTGAGAGGCTCCAGGATGGCTGAGGGGCATGGAGAGCAGCCCACCGGACCCTCAGCCCCAGCAGGGAGTGAGCCTCTTGTAGGGACAGCCGACCGGGACCCAGCTGGGGTGGACTCAGCGTTGTCATGGCCCAAGGTACAGGGCAGGTGGGCTCTGGGTGGGTGAGGGTGGAGTTGCAGGCTGGGGCTCGACCCCACCTCACAGCCCGGCTCTTCACTGCTCTAACCCAACCCAACAGGGGGCATTTCCCGGGGTGGTGCAGGGCCCCTCCTCAGACCAGCTGTGTTCCAGAGCGGGCTGGTATTTGGAGAGGAGGTGAAGAGGCTCAGAGGCTAAGGTGTCCCAGGGAGGCGGGCAGGGGGAGAAGGGAGAAGCCCCTTAGCCTGGGTTGGGGAGGGCAGGGCGGTGAGATCACCAAAGCAGATCAGCAAACTCAGCAGCCAGGAAGAATTCACTCCCAAGAGAAGATGTTGGGTCTTTCGGGGAGGGTGAGCAGAAAGGGAAGACCCGGGTCAAGAATTTCAGACTGGGTAATCCCAGGTCTTTCATACACGTCAGTAACAGCCAAACCTGAATGGGGCTTATAGGTGTGTGTGGGCTCTGCCTGAAGCAGGGTGCTGCCTGACTCATGCTATTAGCCTCAGTTTACAGAGGAAAGATGGAGGCCCAGAGAAGTGAAGTGACGTACCCAAGGCCGCACAGTTACGAAAGGCTGAGCCAGGATGTGAACCCAGGTCTGGTCTGATTCCGGAGGCTGAGCTCTTCACCACCGCGTGGGGCTACCTCACTGTTGCTGCAGTGGGAAATGCTGTCAGGAGCCTGTGCTGGGGGTGGGATGGTGGACTGGAGGGCTTGCAGATTCCAAAAGTCTGCCCCTGTGACGCTGGGCAGTACAGAGAGAGTACAGTGTGGGCCAGCTTTATTCTGTTGCATGGCAGTGAATTCCACCGTTCTGTCTTCCAGCCCACTTATCCGTTCTTCGGCCTCAGTAATTCTGCTATTGATTCCTTCTAGTGTAGTTTTCATTTCAGTTATTGTGTTGTTCATGTCTGTTTGTTCTTCAGTTCTTCTAGGTCTTTGTTAGACATTTCTTGTATCTTCTAGATCTGTGCCTCCATTTTTTTTTCTGAGATCTTGGATCATCTTTGCTATCGTTACTCTGAATTCTTTTTTGGGTAGATCCAACGTGGGCCAGCTGTGACATCAGGCCAGTCACCCTCTGTGTGTTTCTACATGCGCACCTGAGAAATGGGGATGCCTAGCACAGGTAATGCACCTGTCACAGGGTTGCTGGGACCTTCCCATGCAATATTTGAGTCAGTAGATGTTCATGGACCACCCCTTTGGGCTCTGGAGGTCCAAACATAGACATAATTTGATGGGCCCTGCACCGGGAGCACAGAGCCCTGCCACTGCCGTGGAGAGGGTGGTCTGCAGACTACCGCCCATCCATGAGCTCTGTGTTTCTGGTCTGCAGTGAGACAGGTACAGACATTAGAGTAAGTGTTGGGAAATTCATGTTGCAAGTTGACGCTGCCACGCCACTTTTTATTGTTAATTTACAAAAGCATCAGTGGGCAGCAGATTGGAAAACTTAAAAAAAAATGTTTCTTTACCATAAATAGTTTGAGCAGCTCTGGCCCAGATCCTAACTGTGATTGAAGGTAGGAAGTGCCCTGCTGCTCAGAGACAGGGTGGAGAAGGGAGCAAGTATTCTGCCTTGGCAGTGGGGGAGGGAGAGCATGGGTAGGCTTCCCAGAAGTGATGTCAAGCTGGACTTTGAAGGAGGAGTAAGAGTTTGCCAGGTGGAGGAAGAGGGAAGGACATTGTCAGCACTGGGAACAGTATGTGCAAAGGCAGGCAACGTGAGGAGCCCAGGGTTCAGGGAACGGCAGGTGAGCAGGGTGTTTGGACAAGAGATGGCTGAATGGTGCTGGAGAGGCAGGTTAGGAACAGCCCACGAAGGCCCTGAAGGCCAGGCTAAGGAGTTGAGACCTAAAGACTGTCCTGGAGGCAGAGATCCTGAGGTGGGAGGTAAGGTCACGCTGAGTAGGTGCTTTAAAGGACTGAAGGGGCCATCAGGTGGAGTTTCCTTTTGGTCTTCACCCTTGAGGAAGGCTGCTTCTTGGTACGCAGTAGGGTAGGTTGCTAGTAAGCAGACCCCATAGCTCTGCTGGTGCCTGGCTGCCCTGGGAGTCAATCGTGGCTGGACAGGCAGGCTGTCCTCTGGCATGAGCAGCGGGCCTTCCCGGGCTGTCCTGGCCAGTGGGGTGGCATCTGGTGGTTGGGTGGCCATGGCTGAACCCTCTTGTCTCCACTGCCCTAAGCTGCCAGCGCTGCGAGCTCACAGGGGCTGTGGCAGCCATCCCCTAGGAGTCAGTGTGGGCCGGAGGAGCGAGGCCTGAGGTCTGTAGCTGAGTTTGGGGGTTGGCCAGGCGCCAGGAGCCTGGTGTGTGATGGCTTGGGTCCGTTTAGGAGGTGAGCAGTGGACGGCAGCCTGAAGTTGCTTCCTGCATGAACCCTCTGATGGGCCAGCGCTGAGCTGAGGCCCGCCCTTGAGACCTGAGGGGTGAACACTTGGTTGAGGTGACGAGGGAGAGTTGATGTCCCCACCTGGGCCAGCTGGCGGCAGCAGACAGCGCAGTGTCGGGGCAGCGGAGTTGCTGCTGTGGTCCTGAGCTCCGGCCCAGCCTCCTGTTCCGAGAGGAGGCCACCTGCCCTGTCCTGGGGCCCCTGGGAACAGACCAACGTGTGCCTGGGCCTGCATGTGGCCACAGGTCCACGGAGAGCGTGGCGGCCTGCCTAGGGGGGAGCTGTGCGGAGCGCCCCTCCCATCAGCCCCACCTACGCCCTCCTCCCTGGGGCCCTGTTCAAGGTGGCCCAACCTCTGGCTCCCTCCCTGCAGCTCCCGCGGGCTGCCTGCCATTCAGCGGGGAGTCCAGCTGCCTGATGGGGCTGGGGAGGCGGAGGCGTTCGCAGGAGTCATTGGGGGTGCTTTGGGGGTTTTTTGTAGATATTAATCCAACTATATATATATATATTTTTTAACATCTTTATTGGAGTATAATTGCTTTACAATGCTGTGTCAGTTTCTGCTTTATAACAAAGTGAATCAGTTGTACATATACATATGTCCCCATATCTCCTCCCTCGTGTCTCCCTCCCTCCCACCCTCCCTATCCCACCCCTCCAGGCGGTCACAAAGCACCGAGCTGATCTCCCTGTGCTATGCGGCTGCTTCCCACTAGCTCTCTATTTTACGTTTGGTGCTTTGGTTTTGACAGTGGCCTGTGTCATGCTTGGAGGCTTCTGTCCTCAGACCTCCCTGGCCCTCTGTGCCATGGGCTGGCCCCACGCTGGACTCAGTATTGCCACAGCCTTGGGTCTCCCTGAGGCAGGAGGGGGCAGCTCTGGGGCAGCTGGACCACCTCAGGCTTCGTCCTGCTGCCCCGCCCTCTCCCAGAGCTGGCACTTTTCACTGTGAGTGCCAGGTGGCACCTTCTTGCTTCTCGGCAGCCCCTCTCCTCACAGGACCCCCGAGCCAGCTCTGCGTGGCCCGTACTGCTTTGCCTCCCAGGTGGAGTCCTCCAAGGCCGGCCCTTTGCTCGCCCCTTCTGGCAGTGACGGAGCTTTGCTCTTCCTCTCCTTGATTCCCATTGTGGGTCTGTCGCCCGCCCCTGCCCCGGCTCCCTGGGCTAGCGGTGAGGCGAGGACTCGTTGGCCTGGCTCCCAGGACCCCCTTCCCCCAGTTTCAGGTAGAAACTGGACTCCTCCCTGGCACCTGTCGGTGGCTACCTGCCCTCCCCGCAAGCACCCTGGCCCTCGGCCCAGGACAGTAGCCAAGAAAGACTCCCCTGCCCTTTTGGACTCACTGCTGTCTTGCAGCAAGTGTGGCTGCCTTTGGCGATAAGGTGTTGCTACCTCCTTTTCTGTCTGCGGCATGGATGAGGCTGTGTGTCTTGTGGGAGTCCGTATGGTTCACAAAGGGGCTGCACGGATGATATTTCGTCTACACGGCAGGCTTGGGAGGTGGATACTGTGAGCCCATTTTGCGGATGAGGGAGTTGAGGCTCCACAGGTTCAGTGACTGTGTTAAGGTCTGTAGGAAGTCAGGGGCCAAGCTGGGACTATATCGCTTGACTCTTTTCTTGACGTTGTATCTGTTTTGAAGGTAAGAGCTTCACTGCTCCTGGCTTGTTATAGTGCCTGACTAGGGCTAGGGGTCTGGCTGGGGCTAGGGATCAGCCTGTTGGGGATTAGGGCTCCTCATGTGACCTGGGCTGTTGCCTGGGCTCAATGGCACAGTCAGGGGCGCTCAGCCCTGTAAGCATTTCACATCCACTTCCCCCTTCCTTCCTGAACTCTTGTCCCCAACGTGAGGTCTTCCCAAAGACATGGCCCCCGCCCTGGGAGTCTGAGGCTGACGCCAGACATGCTGGCCAGGGGCTGGGGGCTGCTGGGACAGAGGGGCCAGGGCTGGGTGTTATTGGGAGAAGGGGAGGGGTGGAGCTGGACAGCTGGAGGTGGACTTGGTAGCTGGCCTGTGTGCCTCTGACTGTGTCACAGTGAGCGTCCACAACTCCTGGCCTCTCCCTCCTCCAAGGTCTGATTCTCTGTGCTTCCTTAAAGCCACTCACGATGCGGGGACAGTAAGGGCTTTGCTCTACTCCCCTGATGAGGCTGTGACGCCCAGAAGGACTGGACCCACCTATCCTTGTGGTAAATCCCTCCACCCCAATGCACATGCTTGCACGCTTCCAGGGACCAGTAGCTCACTGTTTTCCAAGACAGCTCGTTGAGTCTTTTTTATGTTGTTTTACTACGTTTTAATTATATTAGGGATATACGGATACATTTTTGCTGTAAAAAAAAATCAAATAATATTTAAAAAGCGAAATATAGTCTCCTTGATAACCGTAGCATTCCAGCCTCCTCTGCAAGGTTAATCATCACTGTTATTACTTCGGTATATATCCATCTAGATGTTTGTCTATGCACCGCACACAGAACCTATAGGAATATGTCCCATTATAGCATGTGCGTGTGTGTGTGTGTGTGAATGCATATGTGTGTTTAAACAAATGGTTTCATTCTTCAAACTGCTTTTCTCACTTAACTTTGGATCTAGGAAATCTAGTCATAGTTTTACACAGTGAGCTTTTTACCATATTGTTTTTCTTCTTTTTTAAAAAAACGAATATACAGTAGTATATCAATGGAGAGGATCGTCATTTATTTATCCATTCTCTTACTGCTGGACATTTAGGTTAATTCTGATTTTATTCTTGTGCCTCTTTGGTCATATCTGTAGCAGCTACTGATGGGTTATGGGAGCCAGTTGCTTTTTTTTTTTTTTTTTTTTTTTTGTGTGCGCGGGGGGTATAACTGCTTTACAATGGTGTGTTAGTCTCTGCTCTATAACAAGGTGAA
>NW_006783088.1:4474155-4481850 GCF_000442215.2 Lipotes vexillifer | reverse complement strand
TTTTTGCGGTACGCGGGCTTCTCACTGTTGTGGCCTCTCCCGTTACGGAGCACAGGCTCCGGATGCGCAGGCTCAGCGGCCGTGGCTCACGGGCCCAGCTGCTCCATGGCACGTGGGATCTTCCCAGACTGGGGTACGAACCCGCGTCCCCTGCATCGGCAGGCAGACTCTCAACCACTGTGCCACTAGGGAAGCCCGCCAGTTGCATTTTTAACAAATTATTGTGCAGTATTTAAAAATCTGTCCCCTGAGGCTTTGCACAGAACCAAATGTCTCCCTGTGGGTCTCCCACTATTCCTGAATCCCTTCTTTAGCCAGAGAGAAATTCTGCTCCTGTGCCCTCTGCCAGTCCCCAGAGAGCTGGAAACAACGGCCATGGCCCCTGGAGTCTTTTCTCTTTCACACTTGGGTTTTTCTACCGTTACTCAAAAGGTGTGTTTTTGAATGACTCCTCTCTCGGGTGGCTGTTGTGATAAGTGAACTTTGGAATCCAGATGCCTTGGTTCAAATCCTGGTGTTTCTGGGAAATTGACTTAACCTCTCGGTGCCTAGTTTGGTCCTTTGTGAAATAGAGATGACAATAGCATGCATACCATGGTGCTTCTGTGAGGACCAAGTAAACTAACATGTATAAGGTGCAAAATGCTCACAAAATCCTAATAATATTATTATCCTGGGGTCTCTTGTCTGCGTTAGGTCCAGGCCCACCTCCGTGGGCAGAGGGCCTGTGTTCCCGTGGGCAGCCTGGGATGGCTCCGGTCTTTGCGACAGCTTCATCCCACTGTCCACTGATTTCCCAGAGGAGGCTGCTGCCTGAGAATGCAGTGGGTGATCCGATTTCTGCCTGGCTTGGTCCTGTAGGTTCTGGATCAGGGCCTACTGGGAGGGAAGGAGGTCAGCCTGACCCTTTGCTTAGTGGTGGTGGCCAGGAACCTGGTAACATAACCCCACACCTCGGGCAGATTTACCGACTCTCAATGGGGCCTGTTGTGGCCGGGGATTTGATCTCCCTTGGCCTGCAGGGTGGGCAGGAGAAGAAAGCAGCTTGGGGCCAAGCTCTCCCCTGAGAGCCCTGGGGCCCCCCTGGGCCACACTGGCTGGTCCAGGCCTGGGTTTACCTTTCAGCCCGTGGGGCATATCTCCGCAGGTGACTGTATATTTAGTGCTGGAAAGGATGGCCCCTTTGCTTTTTTCTCACACTTCCATCCCCCCCCGACCCCCTTTCAGGTTCGAAACCACCTTTATGCCACCAACTAACCAGCTCTGCACAGCCACCCTCTGAAGTAGGCGGCCTGGTCAAGGCCATTTCACACATGTGGAATCAGAGTCCCAGAGACGTCAAGTGACTTTCCCAAAGCCACACAGCCGCTGGCAGGGTTGGGAATGTACCCAGGCCGTCTGGCTCCTTGTTTGGTTCTTTTTCACGAGGCCACCCAACGTGATATCTTGGCGGAAGGTGCCCAGAGGGTCAGCCCTGCTTGACCTCTTGCCCTCTGGTCTGTGGCATGTGTGGTCAATGAGCACAGAGGGTTGGGATTATTTCCCAAGAGGTGAGAAGTACCGTCGCTGGCCCGGGGCCCAGCCCTTCCCCAGCACCAGCCACAAACCCTCTCGGTAGCCAGAGGTGGCAGGGGACAGAGTGTGGCTGCTTCAGCTGAGGCCATGTGCCCTGCTGGGGAGAAGGCTCGCTCTCTGGGCCTGTCCTGGGGTGTGCAGCAGCAACCCTGGGGACTCTGGGTACTTCCCCAGGGAGGCAGGAGAGCAGCCATCATGGGGTACATTTTATTCTTGGCCCCAAGCTGCTTTCTTCTCCTGCCCACCCTGCAGGCCAAGACTGGAAGAAGCAAGGTTCAGAAAGGTCCAGGGGCTGGTCTGAGCTGGTGGCTGGCAGAGGGGAACCTTGAACCCACCTTCTGATTCTTACCGTAGACCCTCACCAGTAATGATGCTGGGTCGCACCTCGGACATTGAGCCGGCCTAGCCTTGAGTTAAGAGCATGGCTGCTGGCGTCAGAGGGAGGTAGGCTTGCGTCCTGGCTCAACAATAACTGTTCGTGTTTATTGAGTGCTTACTATGTGCCAGGTGCTGTTCTAAGTCTTGACCCATAACACTTCACTTAATCTTCAGAATACCCTCATGAGGGAGACACCATTATTATTTTCCATTTACTGAGGAAACTGAGGTGCAGAGAGGTGACTTCTCAAGGACATATGGGGGTGAAGCTGAGACTGGAATCCCAGCAGAGTGGCTCGAGGTTGCCCATGAACCCCACAAGGCCTCTCATGGCCAGGAGGGCTACACATGCCTGTCTCATCCTGGCACTGTGCATGGCGCATGGTGGTCCTCGGTATACACTTGTCGAGTGAATAATTGCGTGAATGGATGTGAGACTTTGGACAAGCGAATCAGCCTTTCTGAGTGTCAGTGAAGTGAGGACCCAGCCACCTTTTCTCCAGCGTTGATGGGAAGGGTCCAGTGCGGTGATGTTTGAAAGTGCTGTGCTCAGGGCCGGCCCACAGCAGCTGCGGTCACTCTGGGGAGACGGTGCCTCTGAGCTGCTCTGAACCGCCCTGGGAGTGGGGTGTGGCTCTGAGCTGTCTCACTGGCGTGCAGCTGCCCAGCCCCGGGGACAGAGGCAAGTTCCCTTTGCGTGGGTGGCTGTGGGGTGTCACCCGTGGCTGGCCTTGGGCTTCCTCTGGGCAAAGCCAGGGGCCAGAGGGGCAGAGGGTGAGCACCGTGACCGAGCTCGTGCGGGACCCCTGCTTTCCTGTGGGACGCTCACAGCCTGCTGGGTGGTTCACACACACGTTTTTCTTGTCAGTTCCCCGCGCCCGTCTTTCATCCAGGCTCAGGGAGGCGAGGTGACTCACGCAGGTTCCCACAGGCGTGGAGTCTCACCTACCGCCTTCTGAGGGGCCCTCTCCAGTTCCTCACTGTGGCTTACAAAACTGGGGGCAGATGCCTGAGGAAGAACCAGATCAAGGGCCCCTGGAGGTCTCGGGTGACTCCCGCCTCAGCTGCCCCTGCACGCTGGGAACCCCCATTCAGATTTGCTCACTTTGTGAACAGCTCTGACAGTAGGCTCTCTGCAGTGGGACACAGGAGATGTAGTTCCATCCCAGCCTCTGCCATAGATCTGCTGTGTGGCCTTGAGTAAGTTCCTACCCCTCTCTGGGCCTTGATGTCTTGCCCCATGAAGTGGGACCATGGGGCTCACCGATACCTGCTGTTCTGTCCTTCCCTTTTAGGGGTAGGGGTATGATTTACGGCTCAGGGCCCAGCCTGGCATTTTCTCAACCCCTTTTGAAGATACTAGGATACTGGGGACTCTCCACCTTGCCAGTTGGGACAACTGGGCTTGGAGTCAAGGACCAGGTCCTCGTCCTAAATAGTCCTGAGACTGAGAAGCACATGGCAGGATGAGGTGGGGCTTGCCAGGGAACCCCACCAGGTCCATTCCCTTGCCCCACCCTGAGAAACTGGGGCTCGGCAGACAGCACCCCATGTGGGGGGAGGCACTGATTCTGGGGGCCGTGAGATCTGGGTTTGAATGTGAGCTTTGCCACACACCTTTGGCCACTCACCTGGCCTCTCTGAGCCTCAGTTTCCTCACCTGTGAGACAGGAGGTGAAACTTTCCCTCCAAGGCTGAGGTGAGGGTGAAACGCACGCGTGTCTCCGCAGCCACCCTCTGACACTCAGCAGGTCCCTAATGTCACGAGCAGATCTGTTGAGGGGGTGGAAGGGATCAGAGAAAGCTCCGGAAGCCTCGCCAACAGCCCTGGAGGCTGAGTCCAGAAATAGAAGACCCCAGAGGCAGAGGCTCCTGATGGCCAGGCTGGTCTCTGCCAGCCCCCAGGAGGCCACACTGAGCTGGCAGCGGGGGCCTTCCCTCCCTCCTGGGGCTGTTGGCTGTATAAATTACTCGGCAGCCTCTGGGCTAATTTTACCTTCTTGGTTTTCATGAATCATTTCCCATCCGGGGGCGTGTGAGAGAAATGGAAACGGCTCTGCCAGCTGGATGACCGGGCGCCAGCCGCAGTGAAACGCCTGTGCCGAGAGCCATGCTTGCATACTCAGAAGCAAGCACAAGGACACCCTGGGATCCCTGAAAGGGCCCCCGAGGGCCGGATCCTTGCAGCTCTGTCTCTGTGCCTTTGGGTTATGATTTGGAGTAAATGAGCCACAGCAGGTCCTGGGGCTGGAACTTGGCTAAATCTAAATGAATTTGGAATCAAGTGGTTATACCATGATACCATGATGGACATTCAGGTGTGTTTTGACCTCAGTGCGGGAGTGGTTTAGCAGAGAGACCCCTGTGACCCGCTAGGGTGCTGCTTCTTTGTGGCCCAGCTCTGGGAGTTTTCAGGAATGCTGAATTTTCATAGTCACGGAATACCAGAGCTGGTAAGTTCAAGCCGAAAATCAAATCTAACCGCCTCTGGTAAACTGAGGCTCAGAGAGGGGAAGGAATTTATCTCAGATCAGTGAATCATGGAAGAAGTCAGGCTAATAGTTACTTACTGACTGCTTACCATTTTGCTCACGACAACCCTCTGATTATTATTATCCCCATTTTATGGAGGGGTAACTGAAGGCCCAGAAGGTGAAAATAACTTCCACGGATGACAGTTGTATGTGGTGGAGCCACAATTTGTGCCCACTCCAGAGCCCACACTGTTCCCGACTTCTACACCAAGGTGCCTCTTGGAGTTGGTTTATAAGGTCGCTGTGAGGTGGTCCTGGAAGCTCCCAGCTCACACTCTCATGGCCCTGGGGACTTGGGAGCAGCCAGAGTGGACAGAGGCGGGGGGCCCACTGTGGTCCCTCCCCAGCACCCTCCCCTCACCTGAGGCTGGATTCTCAGAGGACAGCGTCTACACAGCACTCTGGTCTCTGCCATGCAGGCCACACACTCAGCAGCCCAGCCCAGGCAGGGGACGTCCCTGAATGACACGGGCTGGCCGGAGATCTGGAAAGTAAGTGCCTTGCCCATTTGGCCACCATCACGCAGCTCTGGCAGATTGTTGCCACGTGAGACCCCCTACCTAGCGTTGCTAGTCCTTCTGGTTTTCCAGAAAAGCTGAACATCCGTAGTTTTACACAAAATCTTATGTTTCTTTAAAGTTGGCAACTAAAGCCAAAATAAAAACTGGAAAAAAAAAAAACCAGCCACTAGTTTGTAAGCTGTGGATCCTTTCCTCTGCTGCCTCTCTACAGACCTGTCTCTGATTAGAGCAAGGCTTGTTCTAATCATCCCTCAGGGGCCACCTCTCCTAGGAGGTCCCTTCACTCCCTGACATGGAAGACCCTACCTCACGCTCGACTGCAGTTTATCACCCTCTACACTGCCACCTTGGAGTAGTGGAAAGGGCATGGGCTTTGACTCGGAGAGTCTCCAGACAGTTACAGTGCATCCTTATCCAAGCCACTTAACCTCTCTGAGCCTCCATTTTCTGTCTGAAAATCAAGTAAAGTAAAAGTGTACTCAGTAGATTGTTGAAAGGACTAAATACAATCAGACAGAATTTCAAGTCTAACAGGATTAGGCAAAAGTGGAATTTACGGGCTCGGCAAAGTGAGAAGTCCAGGAGCATCTACGGCTTCAGGCACAGTTGGATCCAGGGCTCACAAAGTGTCATCAGGACTCGGCCTGTCTATCCTACTCTGCTTTATTCTGTACTGGCTCCACTCATAGGCAGGCTGCCGTGTGTGGTGGCACCATGGCTGGCTGCCAGCAGATCCGTACTTACATTCTATTTTTTTCAGAGTTCCTCTTCCCAGCAGATTCCTCCAAAACCCCAAAACTGCAGCTCATGATTAACTGGGCCCTTTCCCCTTCCCTACCCCATTCACTATGATGGGCAGATATAAGCACTGGTGGGTTGGCCTTTGGGCCAACCAATCAGAGTGAAGCATTTTGAAAAGGGGTCTCCCCAAGGACACCAGGGGGCTTGGTGCCAGAACGGGTAATGGATGCTAGTGGGGAAACCTACAGACATTCTACCCAGGCTGCAAGCCTCACGGGGTCAGGGACCTAGTTCACCCTAGGTTCCCAGCACCTAGGACAGTGCCTGGCACTCCATAGCATGCAAAAGTCAAGAGTGAATAAATGAGTATCCTCCACGGTATGTGTAGAACACCGGGCACAGAGCCTGGCATCAGCCACATCTGCGCCCCTTTTTCCTCCAGGACCAGGATGAAGGTCTTCTGTCCTTGGTCCTTGCAAGGTTCACCCCCGCCCCCCCGCCCCAGCACCCTGCTACAGAGTGTCACGGTTCCGCAGTGTCTCCTCTGGGCGGAGCTTGTCAGCCCAGCCAGAGAAGCCCCAGGACACTGTTTGTTTGGTCCAGCTTGACATACAATCATTATAATAATTAGTGATCACAGCGCCTCGCATTCACAGGTATCCTCTGAAATCATCTCATTCTTTGTTTACTTCTTTATTGCCTGTGTCCAGATAATTTATGCTTGTTACTGTTTCAAGATTGAGCTGCTGGTAGAGCTTCTGTTTCCTCAAATATAAAACGGGGATAGACTCCACCCTGCAGGTTTGCAAAGAGGATTAAGTGAGATAATAAAAAAGTGGAGCACCTGGCCAAGACCTGGCACAAAGCACGTGCTCAAGAAGGGCCAGGCTCCCTTTGAATCCCCTCAAATCGAGGTCCTAGTATAAACCCACATGTGTGAGCCTTTCCATGACTATGTGGGAAGATAATTAATTCTTCATAAATGGCCACTCATGGTACACACACACAGACAGACACACCTACACACACACACATAGTTAGGAAAGAACTCCAATCTCTTGATGTGGATGCTACATGTGGCCAAGACTCCATGGATCAGCAGGACAGTTTCTTACCCCCAGCACAGGAGGGAGACAGCAGGATCATGCGCACGGTAGCACCGGTTACTGTGCCTCCAAGTCCCATCGGGTGACACGATGGACCCAGAGCTCTTACACTGCACTGGAAGAGCTCAGGGCAGAGGGCTCGGCACCTTTTGTAGCAAGCGGTAAAAAGGCTGGTTCCCCTTCCCCGGGGAGCAAGCAGTTGTATGGTAGTATTCATGCTGTGGTCACCGTGACCTACTTAGTTACCTATGTGACTAGCTACGGAAATGGCTCACAGTCAGAGGTCAGAGAATGGTGAGGGCTTACAGTCTGATAAACTCAGCAGGGGATGCTCAGGACCCATGGCGGACCACCCCTTCCATCTCTCTCTCTCTCTCTCTCTCTCACACACACACACCCCTTACTTGTCCGAAGATGGGATGGTGGCCTGGCCGCCTGGTTCCCTGTTGGAGGTGTTCAAGCGCGCTCAGTGCTGATAGACACCGCGGCTTCCAGCCTCTTGCAATTTAGACTAGCGCTTCTCAAACTCAACTCTGCATGCAAATCACTGGGGGAACCTCCTTTTTTAAGGCACACTCTAATTCAGGGGGTCTGGGGTGGAGCTCGGGACTCTGCTTCTAACAGGTGCGGTGTGATGGCCCTGTTGCTGGTCTGTGGGCCACGCCGGGAGAAGCGAAGATTTAGGTGACCTTTGAGCTTTCTTTTCATTCTGAGATTCTGGGCAGGACTGGGTGAACAGCCAGTGAGAACGGCAGGGCCCGATGGAACAAGGAGGGGAGGGAGCTGAAGGAGACTGCAGGAGAGGTGAAGGCTGGCACCAGGCCCACGGCCCCCCCCCCC
>NW_006783088.1:4470429-4474019 GCF_000442215.2 Lipotes vexillifer | reverse complement strand
CCCCCCCCCGCCCCAGGGCCGTGCAGCCCCTCCCTGCACGGGCCTTTCCCTCTGGGAGTCGTGGTGCGGACAGTAGGACCCCTTTCCTTGTGGCCAAAACACCGCGTGATGTTTCACCAGGGTCCCACCTGGCTAAATAGAGGCTCCAGCTCCATGGGTGGGTGGGTCGGAAGGACTGTAGATAGAGGCAAGGACGCTAAGAGCGCTGTGGAGAGGGGCAGGGAGAGCAGGGCGGGGGAGGGGCTGCGAGCACAGGCTGGAGGGCGTGGGTTTGTATCTCTCAGAGTCTTCCTCTGGGAGGCCTCGTGCAAGTCACTGCCTCTGGGCCTCCCGTTTCCTCGTCTAGAAAGGAGGGGCCTGGGTGCGTCCTTCAGCTCCAACAGCCTGTAGGAGGCAGTAAG
Organism: Lipotes vexillifer; assembly: GCF_000442215.2. NCBI lineage: Eukaryota > Metazoa > Chordata > Mammalia > Artiodactyla > Lipotidae > Lipotes > Lipotes vexillifer. Next base: position 4,473,618 of record NW_006783088.1, on the reverse strand, counting down.
ATTCCAGAGCACACCTTCCCCAGCCCTGCCCCTTAAGAGGCAGATTGCTTAAAGTCACACCCCTGCAGGTTTGACTTGGGGGCAGATTTGCTTAAAGACTGTGTGGCCCCTGCGTTAGCATCACAGGGGTAAGGAGCCGGGGACACCAAAGGACAAGTCTGGTCTCCCAACATCTGCCTGCAAGCGATCAGTGCAGGCCGTCTCTGATTGTCCTTCAATGAACGTACACATCCAGGCTGTTTTCCATCAAGACCTTCCCTTCCTCCCGCTTTGGCGTCTGCAAGCGTGGCCTCCCTGAGTCCCTGGTAGCTCAGCCCAGAGACCCTACGCCGCTTGCAGCCTGACCCAGCGCTCCCAGCACGGCCCTTCTCCCCCAGCCTTGTGTGGATGACTTGGTGCTTGGAATCCTGGAGCCGGGTGGGACTCAGGGAATTTGTTTGGACTTCAGGGTCCCCCTCCGTGGGGACAGCAGGTGGCTGGAAGGAGCCCCGACCCCCACCCCTGCCCACCCTCCCTCCATCAGCAGGTGCAGTCTTCCCTTCTGTTCCACTCGCTGGCATGCTGGGAGGGGAGGTGGCAGGGTAGCCTGGACTTCTTTTTTAGACGATTAATACTGATATGTACTCTAAAACTTTTTTACTCTACAAAAGAGATAGAAGAGTATAATAAACTTCCAGGTACCTATCACCCAGCCTCAACAATTGACAACTCCTAGGCATTTCTAATCTATTTTTTAAATTAGAAATGCATGGATCTGGTGTAAAATTCAGTGAGAACTTTCCTCCCTCAGCTGGCAATCCCAGGAACAGCAGCTGTCATAGCCTAGAGCTATTCTGTGCATACATAAGCACATATGAATGTGTATGTCCTAATTTTATTAAAACGGTCTGTTTATTTTATGTAACACACATTTGTATAGCCTACTCAGTTTGTGTCAGACACCATTCTAGGTAGATAAGAAATACTAACTCATTTAATCCTCATAACAGCCTTACCACGTAGGTGCTATTAATATCTCCAGGTACAGAGAGGTTAAGGAACTCCCCCGACAGCACACAGTGGTTGACGAAGTTGGGGGTTGAACTTAGTCAGCCTGGTCTCAAACCGCCATTTTCTGCTGCCTCTCAAATTATACAAAGTCTTCTTTACCAAGGTTTTGTTTTCACCACGAATTATGTAAAATCCATTCAACATGTGTGCATTGTGTGCTTCACTTTGCACCAGGCATTCTGCTAGTGGCAGAGGATACAGCAATGAACAAAACAGATAAATATCTCTGCCTTCCTGGACTTTACATTCTTGTCGGGGAGACAGCCAGCCAGGAATATAAATAAGTACGGCATATATTTGACAGTGAATAGTGCTCTGGAGGAAAATGAAGCAAGGAAGGAGGGGTAGAAAGCGTAAGGGGGCTGCAATTTTATATAGGTGGCCAGAGAATGTGATATTCAGCAAAGGGCTGAAGGGCGTGAAGGAGTGAGCCCTGTGGGTCCCTGGGGGAACAGCATTCCAGGCAGAGGGAACAGCCAGTGCAAAGGCTCAAGACGAAGCGTGTCTTGTTGCAGGCTGGCAAGGCAGCCTCTGGGGTTGTGGTGGGCGTGAAAGGGGAGTGGGAGGAGATGAGTTCCAGAGGGCGTGAGGGCAGACTGGGTCCAGCTGGCACGCCACTGAAGAGCTTTGCTCTTTGCTCTGCGTGAGGCGGGGCTCTGAGGAGGGTTTTGAGCTGGGGGCCATCTGATCTGACCTAGGTTGTAATGGGTTCACCCTGGCTGTGGGGTGGAGAATGGACAGTAGGGGCAGAGTGGAAGCAGGGGATGGAGTTTGTTCCGTCAGTTCCTTCTTTGAAACAGCTGCCTGTTGTATGGATATGCTATCAGTTATTTAGCCAGCCTCCAGATGGACACGCTGGTTGTTCTTTGCGCTTCCAGACAGTGCTGCAATGAATACCCTTACACATGTGTCTCGGAGGAACTCCTAGAAGTGGAATTGCAGGATCAAAGATTATGTGCATTTTTGAAAGGTTCCCAGTGCCAAACTGCTCTCCCTAGAGGTACCAGTTTTACACTCCCACCAGCAGTGCATGAGAGAGAGAGCTCAGGTTATAGCTGCAGGTCAGGTCTTGGGCTTAGGGGAGAGGGGTGGCTGGGGGTGTAACGCTGCAGCCCCTCCCTTTGCCCCTTTGTAGTCCAAGGCACCGTTGGGGAGGATGCTTTACAGAGGCACAGCCAGAGTTCTGATCCCAGCCCCAGTGGACCTGCGGGTAGGTGGAGCCTGCACCTTTGGCAGGGTAGGGTACCAGTGAGGATGGCTGTGGCTGCGTGTAACAGAGACCCTGTCCTAGTCAGGCTTGAGTAAAAAGAAGAAACAGGAAGTGCAGAAGTAGGGCAGATATCAGGACCCGTTGATTTAATGCCTTAACCGTGTCATTTAAAGTCCCCGTCTCTGGTATGTTTTCCGATACCGAACAAACCATGCGCTGAAACTTCGACAGCAGCTGAAACTAACTATCCAGAACGAGCACAGATCCCACAGGTTGGCGGCCCACTCCCTCAAGATTGTTCCCACTTCAAACACCACCTGCAAGTCCTGGGCCAACCATACTTCTGACCAACAAAAATCAGGGGTTTCCACGTCCCCCTCCCCAGGTTCTATAACTCCCTAGAACAATTCACAGAACTCAGGAAAGTGCTTTACTTACTATTTTTGGTTTATTATAAAGGATACAACTCAGGAACAGCCAGATGGAAGAGATGCATAGAGCAAGGTATGGGGAGAGGGGCGTGGAGCTTCCATGCCCTTTCCAGACGCGCTACTCTCCCAGCACCTGGATGTGTTCACCAACCACGAAGCTCTCTGAGTCTTAAGAATTTTTATAGAGTTCGGTCTTTACCCCCACCCCCAAGTCAGTGGATGGGACTGAAAGTTCTAACTCTAATCTCTTGGTCTTTCTGGTGATCAGCCCCATCTTAAGTCTATCAAGGGGCCCCATCCTAAGTCACTTCATTAGCATCAACTCAGGTGTGATAGCAAGGGGCTCCTTGTGAATAACAAAAGACACTCCTATTGGGAAATGCCAAGGGTTTTAGGAGCTCTGTTCCAGGAACTGGGGACAAAGACCAGATATATTTATTACTATACCACACCTTTGCGCTGCTCTGCCATGCTAGGTCATCCTAAGGGTGATTCCTG
>NW_006783088.1:4461951-4470361 GCF_000442215.2 Lipotes vexillifer | reverse complement strand
GGGGTCTTCCACAGGACATGGCAGCCATTTGCAACAAAGGCTGCGTGCTTTCCCCCCGAGGGTAGGGCAGTAGGTCCAGTGAGGAAGGTGCAGCATCTGAACAAAGTCCAATTCCATTAGTGGGAGGAAAGGGGGAAAGGGATCCAGGTAAGCCACTAGCAGTATCTGCTGTAAGAAGCAAACTCATAAAAAAAGGTGCCATCCTTCACCAGCTTCTCCATTTGACTCACGAACCTTTACACTGTTTCTTCCAACTCCTTATCAAAGTCTTACCATCATGGAGTAAACATATTACCTCTAAAAGGTTCTGCAGGAGGAACCACCTTGGGAGAATGTGTTCTGCAGGCCTCAGCCAGCTGTACCACCCATGCTCAGTGGAAACTGCCATGCAGGTAAAGGCCTGAAGCCAGATCCGCCATGACTGAGGCAGGAGCCTTACCTGGCTGGACCGCAGTTCCTCCAGCTGCAAAATCAAGGGCTGGATGGGGTTGGAGGTCCCGCCACGGGAGTTCCTCGCCCTGAGGGCCCCTGCAGACTTTTTTCTTTGTTATTATTAACATACATATTAAAAATGCACATATTATAAGAGCATGGCTCAATATATTTTCACAAACTTAACACACCCAAGGGGCCAGTACCCAGATCCAGAAATAGAGCATGGCCAGCACCCTAGAACCCCCTTTTCTGCACATTTCTATAATAATTCTTTGCAAGGATAACCAGTAACACCTGTAACCACCATAGTTTTGCCTATTTTTAACTATATAAATTAAACCATACGGCATGTACTCTTTGGGGTCTCGTTTCTTTTCTCAGTATTATGACTCATCTGTACTGCAGCATGCAGTTGTGGTCGTCTCACTTCTGCACAGTATTCTCTCCACCGAGCTATGTTTCGAACATAGAGAAGCGTAATGAAAATCGCACGGCTCCCTGTAACCAGCAGGACAAGTGAATGAATGTGCCAGATTTCTTTGCTTTTGCTTAGAATAACAGCAAAGAACCCATGTGTTCACCCTAGTTATCACATAACCTGTGTGTATTAGAAAAACTAGGAAAATGAATGAATTATCATACAATACATGCAGTATGTTTAGTAGACAAAATCTTTCAAATGGGAATCATAAACGATTAAAACAGAGTTGTTTCACGGTTGAAATATTGGGGCTCTTATTGCTCAACTGGTCGATTGATTGATTCCTTCATTCATCCAATGTGCATCAAGTGACACATATGCCTGCTGTTCAGTCTTTAATTTGGATTCCTCCTTCCTCCCAAATAATTGGTTAGATCTCAGTATCTAATGACAAGTGGGTAAAGATGGAAGAACCTTAGTTATTATCTTCTCTGGCAATTTCTCAACTAAATGAGTATGAAGATTTCCTTTAGAAATTTTTTAAGTGACTTTTTTTTTCTCTTTAGCAAAAAGAAAGCAGAAACTCTCTTTAACATAAGCCCCACAACTAACCACTAGTGATATCCCAATATGTATCCTCCCAGATCTGTGTGTGCAAATCCATATAGCTAAATATACACTTTTATACAGAATTATTTTGTATCTATCTTTGCAACTTTCATTTAAAAAATAGACTTTATTATTATTTTTTAAAATAAATACGTTTATTTATTTGTTTTTTGGCTGTGTTGGGTCTTCGTTGCCGCACGCAGGCTTTCTCTCTATTTGCAGCAAGCGGGGGCTCGCTTCATTGCAGTGTGCGGGCTTATTGCGGTGGCTTCTCTTCTTGCAGAGCACGGGCTCTAGGTGCACAGACTTCAGTAGTTGTGGCACGCGGCCTCAGTAGTTGTGACTCGCAGGCTCTAGAGCTCAGGCTCAGTAGTTGTGGTGCACAGGCTTAGTTGTTCTGCGGTATGTGGGATCTTCCCGGACCAGGGCTCGAACCCGTGTCCCCTGCATTGGCAGGCAGATTCCCAATCACTGCACCACCAGGGAAGTCCCTAGACTTTATTTTTTAGAGCAGTTTTAGGTTCACAGGAAAATCGAGCAGAAACTAGAGGGTTTCCCTATGCTCCCTGGCCCCCACCCCCAGAACCTCCCCCACTATGGACAGCAGCATTAGCCTGAGGACTAGCCCAGACTCCAAGAGCTGGAGGTGTGCTTGGACCCATCAGTCCTCGGCTATGTGGCCAGTCCAGTGGCCACCCCAGCAGGCATTCAGCTGTTGGTTATACAGTTAAAACCAGAGGCAGGTACATTTGTTCCAAATGTTGAAGCTGCACTGACATCATTATCATCCCAAGGCCACAGTTTACATTAAGGCTCACTGGTGTTTTACGTTCTGAGGGTTTGGACAAATGTATAATGACATGTATCCACCATTATAGTATCATACAGAGTAGTTTCACTGCCCTAAAAATCCTCTGTGCTCTGCCTATTCACCCTCCCACCCTCTTACCCCCGGCAACCACTGATCTTTTTACTCTCTCCATAGTTTTGCCTTTTCCAGAATGTCATAGAGTTGGAATCACACAGGATGTAGCCTTTTCAGGTTGGCTTCTTTCACTTCATAACTTTCAGTTTTTCTTTAACAGTATGTTGAGCCTGTTTCCGTGTCAATAAATATTCTTCTAAAGCACTGTTAATTGCTGTGTAATATTTCATTGTGTGTTATGTATTAACTTCTCTCTTGTTTTCAAGGTTTAAGTGGTTTCCTGTTTTTTTGCTACTAAAAATAGTGTTGCAGAGGAAAGCCTTGTGGGTAAATCTTTGCACACAACTTAATTATGTCCTTAGGATCAATTCCTAGATTTGGGACTGCTCCTACAAAGGTTTTGCTCATTTCAAGGCTTTTCATATGCATTGCCAAATTGCCCTGCAGAAAGATTACACCGATTTCTATTCTAACTAGTAGGGTATGTAGGGTATTTCCCCCACACACTTGCCAACTCTGACCAGTATCAAGATTTTTAATCTTTGCCAGTTTAATAGAGGAGAAATGATATTTATTTGTTTTAACTTATATTTATTTGAGTATTAGAGTTTTGTGGTTTTCCATAAAGCATATTGGCCATTTGTCTCTTTTCTTTTGCAGATTTTGCTTTTTCATGTTCTATTCCATTTTATTTTTCCATTGGGATAAGCATCTTTATAGTATAGATTTATTAAAAGTGTTTCTCTATTAAGGGCATTGACTACTCGTGAAGGCCCTCTTTTATTATTATTATTTTTTATAAATTTATTTATTTATTTTGGGCTGTGTTGGGTCTTCGTTGCTGCGCGCGTGCTTTCGCTAGTTGTGGCGAGCGGGGGTTACTCTTCGTTGTGGTGCGCAGGCTTCTCACTGCGGTGGCTTCTCTTGTTGTGGACCACAGGCTCTAGGTGCGCGGGCTTCGGTAGTTGTGGCATGTGGGCTCAGTAGTTGTGGCTGGAGGGCTCTAGAGCGCAGGCTCAGTAGTTGTGGCGCACGGGCTTAGTTGCTCCGCGGCATGTGGGATCTTCCCGGACCAGGGCTCGAACCCATGTCCCCTGCACTGGCAGGTGGATTCTTAACCACTGCACCACCAGGGAAGCCCAAGGCCCTCTTTTAATGTCAAAAAAATTTCACCAACAGGCTCACCTGATGTGTGCTACACTTTTAAAATAATAAATAAAATGGACGATAAGAAGAACTAATATCTATAGAGTACCTATTATATGCCAGGCACTGTGCTCTGTAAAACAGCCCTAGGAGATAGGATCTGATATCTGTCCCATTGGACAGATGAGAAAACCGAGGTGGAGCAGGTAGTGAATTTTCTCAAGGTTACACAGCTTGTTGAGTGGCTGTGCTGGTATCAGTTGGTTAACAGAACACATGGTGCCATAGGGCTTCTATGAATCAATAACACTGTTAAATAAATTTGCCTTTAGTTCATCGCAAAAGTATCTACATACATTTGCAAATCTGTCTTATGCATAAGTTCAAGGCATATAATCTGTTCTTTCCATAGGCAGAGCTTGCTGGACATATAAATCCAACAACTCCCTGTAATAATTCCATGCTTTCCCCCAATTATCCCCATGGTTTACTGTTAAGAAACATGTTGGAACTTTCACTTTTCAGGAAGGGGAAACTGAGGCTCAGGGCCAGGCAGGAACTTGCTCAGGATCACCTAAAAAGTTTATGGCACAGGGCCTTCCCTGATGGCGCAGTGGTTAAGAATCTGCCTGCCAATGCAGGGGACACGGGTTCGAGCGCTGGTCCGGGAAGATCCCACATGCGGCCGAGCAACCAAGCCTGTGTGCCACAACTACTGAGCCTGCGCTCTAGAGCCCGGGAGCCACAGCTGCTGAAGCCCGTGCGCCTAGAGCCCGTGATCCGCAACGGGGGAGAGGCCACCGCCATGAGAAGCCCGCGCACCGCAAGGAAGAGTAGCCCCTGCTCGCTGCAACTAGGGAAAAGCCTGCACGCAGCAACGAAGACCCAACGCAGCCATGAATAAATAAATAAATAAAAGTTTATGGCACAGTCAGGACTGAGACCCAAGGCTTGGGATACCCAGCCCAGGTCACTGTGTAACTCGGGTCAGCCCCCTCACTGTGTGTCCCTTTGTCATCGGGGAGACAACACAGAATGCTGCGGGGGTACAAGAGGAGGCCTGCCAGATTCTCCTGGTGCTAGCCTCTAGGGTACCCAAGTGGGTACAAGCCCCTGGTCCTCTGGCCACACTGGCTGCCGGGCATTCCAGGACCCTGGCAACCTGCCAAGAGTGAAAACAGAGCTGCAGGCTCCTGAGCCGCATTCTGCCCCCTCCTCTTGGGTCTGCATCTCATTGCTGGGTTTGCAACATGCCTAATCTCTGCGGGTGCAGACTCAGAGGAGCCAGCTGAGAGGGAGCATTGCCAGCAGCCTGGAGTCCTCTATGAGGCCTGCTGACCACCCCCCCACCCTGCCCTCCCCTAAGCCCCTCTCTGGGCAAGCAGGGCCAGAGCAGTCTGCAGAAACAGTTGCTGGAGCTTCACCTGGCTGGGGCCTTACCGTGCCCGCTGAGCTGGACCTAATGAAGGACACAAGCCTGTGTTCTCCCTCTCTTCCCAAATGGAAGTTCATTCAGTCCTGCCACATCCCATCTTCTCCCTCCCTGCCCCCATGGCCTTCACTACAGACACAGAAAGGAGTTGTAATACACACCAGTTATGTAAGTGAGAGTTGATTCTGGTTCTCCAGGCAGCTGGACCCCTCCAAGAATGAAAAGAACTTAATTGTGCAGCCCGTCAATAAATAGGTATCAAATAATGAGTACTTTGTAACCCGTCGTGTTACCCTTTTTGCCTTAGCTGCCAGGAGGCTCAGAACTGAATGGAAAGCTAGATCACTAAACATCTTACCACAGATTCTGTGTATAATTGGCATCACTCCTCTCCATGAGGTCTCTGGTTGTTCAACTGTCCTGTGGAGTATGAGTTTATGTTACAAATCGTCACAATTTTTTTTAATGGGATGAAGGTGGGATGTAAATGAAAAATAAGACATGAAAGTAAGTGGCCCACAGACATCTCTACTTTGAGATTCAAATGAATGCTTTTTTTTTTATAAGGGGATGTTTTCCCCAGGACCATTTAAGACTTAGAAAAATGTCTGTGTGCCTCTTCCCTCTGTCTCTCTGAGTCTCCCTCTCTCTTTCCACCTTTTTTCTCCGATTTCCTCTCCTCTCCCTCTTCCCCTCCAGCCTTTATTCCCTTACTATTGCCTACTTCTCCCTCCTTTCCTTCCCCCCCAGTCTCTCTTCCCTCCATCCCCCCTCTCCTTTCTCTTCCTGCTCACCCCCTTGCCTCTGGCAGCCAGTTTAGAGCCAGTAAGGGATGAATATCCCTTACAAACCCTTAGCACTTGGCTCTTTCCAAGACCTTGACCCAGCCTTTGTCTCAGTGATTTCTCTGGGGCAGTTTTGATTACTTCCATTTTACCAAGGAAGACACTAAGGCCTAGAGAGTTGAAGTCGTATGCCCACAGTTTCACAGCTTATGCTTTACACTTATTATCAAATTCAGGCTCCAGGCCTCAGGAGTCTAATCCCATCATACTCTCACTGTCCCTCACTGCCTCTCGATGCCAGCCTCCCCCACCTTGCGTGGCAGAGGTCACGAGAAAGTACCCCATGGAGAGGGTTCAAAACAGTAACCCACCCACCCTATCTCCCGCTCTGAGGTCTCTTACAGAGTTGAGATACTCAAAGGGGCCAGAAGGACATATTGGTGGGAGACAGTGAGCTATGAAGGGTCATTGGGTCATGAATTAACTTGGCAAATATTTATTGAGAATATGCTATGTGATAGGCAAGGCTGAGACCCGGGTAAGGCAAGCAAGCCACCTAGGGGTGCAAAATTGAAGGAGGCACTCAGTCTCAGGTGCCAGTCCTGCAAGTGCATGACCCTGAGAATGGGTGCCTCCTTAAAGTTTATGCCCTAGCATATGGCTTGTCTTTCACTTGCTCTGCCCTGACGTCAGGCACTCACTGTTACAAGTGCTGGCCATTCAGTGGTGAGCAAAAAGGTCTGCCCTCTGCCCTTGGGGAGCTTCTAATCTATTATGGGAAACAGATATTCATCAAATAATCATACTAACAGAAGACTGCTCTAAGAGTGACAAGTGCCATGAGGAAAGGGACATGGGGCTAGAGAGGGTATTATGGATGGGGGGGACAGTGAGGGCTGAAGAATAGGTAGGAGTTTTCCAGGTGTGTTCCAGGTGGAATACACAGCAAGTTCACAGGCCCCCCTGGCAGGGTGGAGCATGGCATACAGGTGAAGCCGGGGGAGGGCAGAGGGGCTAGAACAGGAGAGCTCAATGCAAAATGGTCCCAAGCGGTCAGTTCCTGTGATAGTGCCAGAGTCTGCAAATGACTGACTTAAAATAAATCCAATCCAAAGGAGAGAATTCAAAGCCACTCCTTAATGATGTCACACATACCCATCTTCCTGATGAGCTTTCTTCAGTGGATGTATAGAGACGGTGCCTAGCTCCCTAGCTCCCTAGCTCCCTCCAAACACGTCTCTGTCTGTTTAATACAGCAACGTCTGTGATAGAATCTAACACTTGATACATTTTCCCGATGAAGAAATGGAAGCACAGGGAAGTCAGACAGCCTGCTGCCCAGGTCAGCTCGGGCTGTCATAACAAAATGCCATAAACTGGCTGGCTTACACACCAGACACTTATTTCTTACAGTTCAGGAGGCTGGGAAGTCCAAGATCAAGGTGCTGGCTAATTTTGTTCCTGGTGAAGTCTCTCTTCCTGGCTTGCAGACTGTTGCCTTCCTACTGTCCTCACCTGGTGGAGAGAGGGGGGGCGCTCTGGTGTCTCTTCCCCTTCTTTAAGGGCACCAGCCCTATTAGATTAGGGCCCCATCCTTGTGACCTCATTTAACCTTTATCACCCCCTCGCAGGCCCTGTCTCCAAATACAGGCACACTGCGGGTTAGGGCATCCAACATAGGGATTGTGGAATTTTTTTTTTTTTTTTTCTGAGGGGGCACATACAAACATTCAGTCCTTAACACCTGCCCAGGGTCACATAGCCAATAGCTGGCGTTTGAACACAAGCAGTGGGCTCTAGGAGCCCAGGCTCCTAAACTCTAGACCGGCTGCCTCAGGATGTGTTGCGTGTAAATGTTGTCCATGCGGTTGAGAAGTGCTCCTTAGGGCAGGGGTGTTGTGACCGTTTATAAATCCACTGGGTCCGGCCCCCACCTGGCAGCTGCACCTATGGGCTGAGTCCTGAACCCACCCCAGGGTGATTCGGGTGATACTTGTGGAAGAAGACTGGACTGAGGGCGTGGCGTGAAAGTGAACCAGTCCTGAAACAAAACGCTTACATTTCGGGGTCCTGCTCTTTCCCATTTACTCAGAGGAGGCCCTAGGCTCCAGTGCAGACTTCCCCAGGAATGGGCTGCGTGACCTTGGGCGAGTCACTGGACGTCTTCCAGCTCTAGGTTCCTGCCTCGCTGACTCCCAACCCCTGCCCACCTCCCGGGTGGCTTGGGGGCCATTTCGTGGGCTATGAGGTCAGCCAAGCACCAACCTTGGGGCCCCTCGCAGACGCCGGTCCCCACCCTAGGCCGCGCAGGTGGGGAAGGGGCGGGCTTGCGGTGCGTGGCCGGCGGCTTGGGTGTCGCTGGCGCTCTGGCCGCGCCGCAGGCCGCGCTGCCGCCGTGCCGAGTGGGCTGCGGAGGCTGGGAGGGCGAGCGGTGGGCCGCGGGGCCCAGCCTCCCCGGCGCTATCATCCTCACCAGACGCCCGCGAGGCGCCCCCCGGCCCGCGTGGGGGCCGAGGCCCGCGGGAGGGGCTGGAATTCCTCCCAGGCGGGGCCCCCTCCCGCCGCCCCTCCCGGGCGCCCGCTTCCTCTCGCTCCCCGCGCGCCCCCCTCCCGGCCGCCAGCCAACTGCGTGCCCCCGGGGCCGGCAAGAAGCCACA
>NW_006783088.1:4453401-4461529 GCF_000442215.2 Lipotes vexillifer | reverse complement strand
GGATGCCCCGCGGGCTTCAGGAGCTGGGGGTCCCAGGGGGGGCGGTGGGGGGCTGGGGCGGGGCTTCTCGGCCCAGCCCGGGCCTCCCCCGCCCCCCTCCGCGCGCCCTCAGTCCCCGCCGGCTCGGAGAAGGGGGCAGGCCGTCACGTTTCCCCACACCCCTCCCGCTGCCGGCGGCTTTGGGGCCCCGGTGGGGAGCAGGGGGCTGATTAGCCGAGGAGCAGGGGTGTGGCCAGCGGGGCCCCGGGTAGTGAGTCACACACGCTGCTCGCCCAGTCCGGGGGCCGAGCGCGCTCCCAGCCCGAGCTGAGCGCTGTTCTGGCCAGAAGAGTGTCCCCGGGCTTGGCATGAGGACCCTGGGGTGCCAAGGGAGGGGCTGAAGCCCAGCGCGGTGGTGGAGGAGGGCGGTAAGCTGCGGGCTAGGGAGACTCCCCTAGAGAGAGCTGGGTGGGGCTTGGAGTCAGGGCCGGCCCACACGGGGTCCCCCAGGCCCCGCCTGTACCTGCTCTGAGCTGGCAAAGCGAGCCTGGCTGCATTCCCTGGCAGCCCCTGGGTGAGGGGCTGTGCAGCCAGGCGCTCAGGGCCCATTTCATCTGCCTGCCCCCTTTGGCCCCAGCTGGACTTGAGTCGATCCCTTCCCTGCTCCCCATTGCAGAGTTTTGTGCAGAGGCTCCTGTGGGTCCCTCGTACCCTTTGCCCTTTGGTCTTGGGGAACAGGCTGTGCTTCCCAGCCCTGCCTCCTGTCCTGAGCTACTCCCGGCCCCTGACCCCATGGGGCTGGTGGCTCCAGTCGTCCCCAGGACCAGCCCGGGATAGAAATGGCATTTCCTCTTGGCCGGGCTACAGCTGTTTTTGTTGTCTGTGTTCTCAAGCGCTTCCTCTGGGGATGGCAGGGAGGGTAACCAGACTCCAGGAGACCCCCGCTTGCCCTCTCTGCCACTCACCCCTCTTCCCCTGTCTCTTTGATCCTCTTCCGGTGGTGGTCCCGCCTTCGCGTCCCCAGGACAGAATGACTGAGAACATGAAGGAGTGCTTGGCGCAGACCAAGGCAGCCGTGGGGGAGATGGTGACGGTGGTGAAGACAGAGGTCTGCTCACCGCTCCGCGACCAGGAGTATGGCCAACCCTGGTGAGGCCCCAATGTGGGGACAGGCGAGGGAGAAGGGGGGGGGCATTGCTGGGCTGGGTTGATGGGAGACCCTGGGAAGACATCCCATGCTTTACTCATCTTCCATACTCTGCTCTGGGCAACTCCTAGGACCAGGGGTGAGCACAGGCTCTAGAAAAACCCAAGCAGTGGCCCAAGAAAGCCTGAACCCAGGTCTCAGGACTCCTACCTTTCCAGTACCCACTGCACTGAGCAAGCAGGTGGGCTGGGGTTCCTCCACCTGCCTCACATCCGGCCACATCCTCGGTTTCCCTGCCCACCAGCCTCTCACTCTGATCGCTTTGTGCTTTCTCTACTGGCCCCTGTCCTGGCCAGCTCTAGGAGACCAGACCCCTCCGCCATGGAAGTGGAGCCCAGGAAACTGAAGGGGAAGCGTGACCTCATCATGCCCAAAAGCTTTCAGCAAGTGGACTTCTGGTGTAAGTGGAGCTTGGGGCTACTCTTGGTCACTCTGCGTGCCCTTCACCGCCCCCCCCCCACCCTCCATCCCATCTCTGCTTAGGGAATTTGCAGTGAGAATACTGAAGATAGACACTCACCTATTATGTACCAGACACAGGTCCAGGCCTCAGTTAATCCTCACCATTAGCCACTGAGGTGTCCATTATTTGGTCCCATTTTCCAGGGGAGGACACTGAGACTTGGTGAGGGTTAAGTACCACCTGCGTCAGGTCCCACAGCTCACAGATGCACAGCTGCAATTCAAACCCAGACCTATTTGACTCCAGTCCTGATCTTTCTTCTGTTTTTTCAAACTGGCTTCCTTGGTGTTGGTGGGTGTGTCCTTTGAGTCCCCAGGGAGGGGAGTGAGTTATCACTACTGAAGACTCAGGGGCCTGTGACTGGCTGGGGTGGAGCCAGGGCTGGGACTCCTGAGTCCCATGCTGTGTACTTTCCACTGGCTTTCGCTGTCCTCAGGGTGGGCCTCCCATCAGCCCCTCAGCCACCTCCATGGGGGTCCTACCTCCCAACTGAGGCTCTCTTTCCTCTTTCCATCCCTCCAGTCTGCGAGTCCTGCCAGGAGTACTTTGTGGATGAGTGCCCGAACCATGGTCCCCCGGTGTTTGTGTCCGACACGCCGGTGCCTGTGGGCATCCCAGACCGGGCGGCCCTCACCATCCCCCAGGGCATGGAGGTGGTCAAGGAAGCCAGTGGGGAGAATGACGTGCGTTGCATAAATGAGGTCATCCCCAAGGGCCACATCTTCGGCCCCTATGAGGGGCAGATCTCCACCCAGGACAAATCAGCTGGCTTCTTCTCGTGGCTGGTGAGTGTCTCCCGGCCTGTGCCTCGGAAAAGGGTGCCACGAACATGGAAGGAAACCAGCAGGGGGAGCCATACACTGGCCCAGCCTGGCCCAGAGCTTTTCTGCCATCACTCCTGGATACGTGGGTGATGGGTCTTGCTGTCCACTTGCCCCTGTGACCCTTGGTAGCCAAGGGCCATGCGGAGGAGCCCCATCTGGCAGTAGTCAACAGAATCAGTGGTGGGGCAATTTCTCCATGAATCCTCATGCGTGTGTCTGGCGGGCCATTCTATGACATTTATGAAGGGTTTACCCCAGCCCTCCTCTGGAGTGGGTGACCTGGAGCTGGGACTGTGGGGTTGCATAGCGTGACGTTCAGCTAAAAAAGCAGTAATATCCAATGCTAGAGGTAAAGCTTCCAACAAGACAGGCACGGTCCCTGCCCTCTGGGAGTGGACAGTCTGGTGGGGAGCACAGGCAGTGAACAAATACATGCGCATGTGACAAATTGCTACTGAAGGGGGAATACAGGACGCTCTGGGTACACAGGGAGATGGCAGCGTTCACAGAGCTCTGGGATTTGGGGCCTGGAGCCTGAGTTCATCATGTCAGCCAGGTTTGCTAATTACTATCTAATGTGACCTCGGATGAGTCATTGAACCTCTCTGTGCCAGGATAATCATAGCTGATGGTGAAGATGAAATGAGTTAATGCTGCAAAGTTCTTAGAATCGTGCTTGCCTTTAGTAAGCACGCAGTGACCGTCAGCTATTATTGTTGTTCTTGGCCTACTTGAGGGGTTTGGTCAAGATTTCCTCTGGTCTGAGACTTGAAGAATGAGTAGCAGTTAATAGAAGGGGGATGGAAGAATGCTCCATGTAGGCAGAACAGCTGAGAGAGGAACCTAAGAAGTCCGGTGGGGCAGCAGCAGTGAGCCTGAGAGGCAAAGCGGCGAGAATTGGCAGGAGAGGGAGGTGGGAACCAGATCATGCTGTGTTTCATAGGCCATGACAAGTGCATCCTTCATCCTGTGGGTCAGGGGAAGCCATCGGAACGTTTCAAGCAGAGGTGTGACATGGTAGGTTGCAGAATGGAGAATTGGGATTCTAGGTAAAAGGCTGGAGTGGGAGTTCACATCTGGAAAGATGGTGGCTTAAACTCAAGTGCTAGAGGTGGGCACGTTTGAGAGAGATTTAGGGGAGAGAATCCCCAAGATTCGTTGATAGGATGTGAAGGTGAGGAAGAGGGGTTTTCAATTCGAAAAGGAAGGATTATCAGATAATGATGACTTTCAGGCACCCAACTTGAACACAGATAGGGGGGCATGGGACAGTAGAGAGAGGCAGGCTGGGGGTAGGAAGATGATTCATTTATCATTAAATAAACACCTCTTGAAGGTCTGCTTTGTGCCAAGCACTGGGCTGGCTCTGGGGACGCAATGGTGGACCAGATCAGACATCAGTCCTGCCCTCATAGAATTTACTGTGGGGAAGATGGAAGAAATTAAAGAATAAGATAAGCATCAATAAATGTAACATTATGGGGCTTCCCTGGTGGCGCAGTGGTTGGGAGTCCGCCTGCCGATGCAGGGGACACAGGTTCGTGCCTTGGTCTGGGAAGATCCCACACGCCGCGGAGCGGCTGGGCCCGTGAGCCATGGCCGCTGAGCCTGCGCGTCCGGGGCCTGTGCTCCGCAACGGGAGAGGCCACAGCAGTGAGAGGCCCGCGTACCGCAAAAATAAATAAATAAATAAATAAATAAATAAATAAATAAATGTAACATTATGGGTCTGAAAGGTAATGGAGAGACAGTGGGGCTAGGAGAAAAGTGATCAACCAAGGGATTTGATGGGGCCAGATGTCGAGGAAGGCTTCCTAATAGTTGCGCTGTGATTGAAGGAAGAGAATTCCCACCAGGTGATGATTGGTGAGGGGCATCAAGATGGATGGAACACCATGAGCAAAGGTCCTGTGGCAGAAGAGAGCGTGGTACGTTTGAGCAACTGGGAGGTCAGTGTGCCTGGAGTGCAACAAACATGGGCCTGGAAGAGACAGCGGCTGGGTCATGTAGGGCCCAGTGGGCCAAACTGGGACTTCCGTTCTCCATTTTAAGAACAGCGAAAAGCTTTCATTTATGTTTTGAAAGGGTGACTTTGGCTGCAGGCTGGAGAACTGATGGGGTAGAGGCATTGGTCAAGAATGGACGTCTGCACCCCAGTCAGAGGACTGTGTTCGTCCCAACAGTGGAGGGTTGAGCTAGGGTGGGGCAGAGACATGGAGACAAGTGAACTGGTTTGTGAACTATTTCAGAGATGAAAGAGATTTGACTTGGGAAGAGACCTATTGGCCCAAGTAAGGGAGAGGGAAGTGTCATGAACAACTCCTGCAGCGTTCCTCTCCCTACAGGTCAGGAATGGTGGATTTCTGTGAGAAATGGGGAACGCCAGAAGGGGACTGGGTTGAGGGGAAGACCCTGATTTTGGTTTTGGGCTTGTTGAGTTTGGAGTGATGCCTTGGATATCTTGTTGAGTGATGCCAAGATATCCAAGTAGTGATATCAACTAGGCAGCTTTATATATATGGGGTCAGAGCTTGGAAAGGACGACTGGAGATGTTACTTCATGAGTCACCTGTGCATAGGTGATCAGTGGGGCCAGAGGGCTGGAGGGCAGCCCCCAGGAAGAACGGGCTGAGCGACAGGTGCAGCAGCCTAAGGACTAAGCTTTGAGGAACTTCAACGGTGAGCGGTCCAGAAGGGGAGCTCGATCCTGCAGGGAGACAGAGCAAGAGTGGCCTGAGGTGGGAAGGCCAGAATGTCCAACAATGTCCAACTCTGCTGAGAAGCCAAGCAAGAGAAGGGCTTGAAAGCATTTACTGGATTTAGTGCCAGGGAAGTCATCGGTGACTTTAGCAAGAGCTGTTACTGTAAGCCAGTGCTTGTCAACCTGGGGCAATTTATACCCCCCACCCCCTTTCTGGGGTAGTTGGAAGTGTCTGGATATTTTTTTTTTTTTTTTGCCATCACAACTTAAGATGGAGACATGCTACTGGCATCTAGAAGTAAGAGGCCAGGGATGCTGCTAAACCTTTTATAATACATAGGACAGCCTCCTACAACAAAGAATGATGTGGCCTCAGTTGTCAGCAGTACCAGGGCTGAGCAATCCTGAAGAGGAGTAATGAGATGGGAACCTCATCAGAGTGGAGGTGACTGGTGTAGTCACTTCTCAGAAGTTTGATTAGAAATAAGTGGAGGAGAGAGACAGGAAGGGTGATGGCTGAGGGAAGACTGGGGTCAAGGGAGTTTGAATGAGACATATTAACTTCCTTAAAAAACCCAATGGAGGGAGTCCTGCTGAAGAAATGATTGAATATACAGTAGAGATAAGGCGTGATGGGTAAGCTTTTTTCTTACCTAAGAAGGTTCACATTGGAGACACTGGCTGTAGAAAGGAGGTGGGCCAACATTTTTTCTGTCCCTGGAGGGATATCCTGGAGATTTGGAGCAGGTGAAGGGAGGTAACTATACTAGGCCAGACAATGGCTCTCCAAAGATGGCCATGTCCAGATCCCTGGAACTTGTGAATGTGTTATCTTACATGGTAAAAGGAACTTTGCACACGTGATCAAGTTAAGGACCTTGAAATGGAGAGATTATCTTGGCTTATCGGGGTGGGCCCACTGCAGTTACGGAGCATCTTTATGAGAGGGAGGCAGGAGAGTTAGAGACAGAAAGAAAAGATTGGAAGACCCTATGCTGCTGGCCTTGAAGATAGAGAAGGAGCCAGGAGCTAAGGCATGCAGAGTCTACAAAGGCCAGGAAACAGATTCTTCCCTCAAGCCACCTGAAAAAAACTCAGCCCTGCCAACACCTTGATTTTAGGATTCCTTACTTCCAGAAAAGGAAGACAATAAATTTGTGTTGTTTTAAGCCACCGTGTTTGTGGCCGTTTGTTACAGCAGTAGTAGGACACTAATCCGGTGGGCTTATGTGTTTGGGGGGACATCTGCTAAAATGTGCAGAGAGGTGGTAGCCTGAGACTGAGGAGAAGGCGAGTTCAGGTTAGGATGGGTAGAGATGGAGGTGCCCTCGAGATGCCCAGGTGGCGCGGTCCCGAGGCACGTCGGTGTGTGTGGGTCTGCAGCCGAGGGCAGATGCCTGGGTATGGAGGGAAAACCAAGCATATAAATATATGCAGCTGAAGCCCTGGGAAGGGTTGAGCAGTGGGGTCAGTGCTGCAGAGGGTGAGAAGCTTGAGGATCGAGAGCCCATTGGCACACAGGTCTTGGGGTCCTTGGCAGGGGCAGTTTCACGGGTGGAAGCCACATTGCCGTGGATTGAGATGTGAGTGGGAGGTGAGGAGGGGGAGCCAGCAAGGGTAATTGGCTGTTTTCAAAGTCTGGCCGCTCATTGAGCAATTATTATATGCCAGGTGTATACCACATTCTCCCTCAAAACAGTCCCACAGGTGGAGGTGGCTGCCCTTCTTGTTCAGATAAGGGAACCCGGGACTGAAGAGGTCAAGCAAGCAGCCCCAACTCCCGTAGCTAGTACCTGGCAGACCTTGGGTTCCTTCAAAGACAGCATCCCTCCATGATGCCTGGGGCTTTAAGGAGTTCCATCGTGGGGAGACATGCCTAAGGACGGGGAGCAGTGAATGTGGTTATGTGTCCAAATTCAATCTATCCTCACAGACACAGAGCAACTCCCATGCACTGGGCACTGAGCAGGAAGTTCTGGAGGTAACACAAATACAAGAAGTTTGCTCTCTGTTTTTTGTTTGTTTGTTTGTTTGTTTGTTGGCGGTACACGGGCCTCTCACCGCCGTGGCCTCTCCCGTTGTGGAGCACAGGCTCTGGACACGCAGGCTCAGCGGCCATGGCTCACGGGCCCAGCATGTGGGATCCTCCCGGACCAGGGCACGAACCTGCGTCCCCTGCCATCGGCAGGCGGACTCTCAACCACTGCGCCACCAGGGAAGCCCTGCTCTCTGTTTTCACAGAGCTTTTGGTTCAGCCACAGGGAGTGGGGACTGAGGTAGATGGGAAGGCAGGAGGCCTATTCCTGACCCAGAGTTTTGCTGGTGATTATGGTGCTGCAGTAGGCTGTAGGGTAGGCAAAAGGGGTGGGCAGAAGGGGAGTTGGTTTTGGCTGGGAAAATTGGGGATGGGTTTTGAAGGATGGGTAGGAGTTCAGCAGAGGAGGCTGATGCCTTCTCAGCCTGCGGGAAAGTCTCAGGGGAGAAAAATCTAGTGTCATGCCCAGGGAAGGGCTAGTAGGGTCCCCTTCTTTCCCATCAGAGTCTACCCTTTGGGGCAGCCCAGCCGGGAAAGGTTGGAGTCTCTAAAGCAGATAGCTTCCCCAGGTTCGTGGCCTGGCATGGGTCCGGGTCCGGAGAAAAGGGATAATAGGAAGCTCTGGAGTTTGCAGCGTGGTCATAGACCAGCTCCATCTGGTCGTGGCCTGTCGTTCAGGGGCAGGGCCAGAGGCAGCAATGTTGCTTCCTTGGAGCTTCCTTCCACGGGCCTCTGAGCTGCGGCATGAGCACGGGTGCAGGGACAGTATGGCTGGAGGTCGCAGGACCACGTGGAGGCTTTGACCTTTGTGATGCAAAGAAATGAGAGGCCTGTGTGTGTGTGTGTGTGTGTGTGTGTGTGTGTGTGTGTGTGTGTCTGTGTCTGTGTGTCTGTCCTCAGTTGGGGCCTCCGCTGGGAA
>NW_006783088.1:4431058-4453272 GCF_000442215.2 Lipotes vexillifer | reverse complement strand
AGGAATGAGGAACAGCTCTGCCTGCTCAGACGATGGGTTGGCTGAATGGTGCGAGAGGGGGAAAGGTGGGCTGAACCACGGCCCTGACTTTGGACCAGGATCCGGAAACTCCACATCCTAAATAAACTGCATTCATCTGTCAAATCCTGTCCCAAAGCTATACTTGTCTGTTCTTGACCTTCTGCCTGCCTTCCAAAGCTCTGGCCTCCAGCCAACACAACACATTTCCTTCCATAACTCAGTATGTAGAGTCTCCTCCAGCAGAAACGATGGTGGTGCTATAAGGATAAGCATAGCCGTTAATGCTTATTGAGTGCCTACTACGTGTCTGGGTCTGTACTCAGCACTTCACAGGATGATCTCATTTGATCCTAGCGATGCCCCTGTGAAGCAGGTATTGTTCTATCCATTGCACAGCTGAGAAAACTGAGGCCTGGAGAGGATGAGTCATTCTGCACAAAGCTAAACGGCTAGTGAGTAGCTGAGCTGGGGTTCAAACCTGGGCAGTGTGCCTCCAGAACCCACCTTCTCATTCGGCCTCCTGGTCCTCTCCACCTCCCTTACTTGTCGGGCCTATGCCTACATCCTGGCCTTGGTCGACTCTGTTCCACTCATCCTTTCTGCCCAGTACAAAGTCCCTCTCCATCTCCCCTCAACCTGGAGGAAAGCTAGTCCCACTGCGTACAGTGTGCTGCAGGGACAGGGCCCGGGTTTAGATGAACCAAATGGCCATTTCCACTTTGCATCTCTCCTTCATGGCCTGGCCTCCTTGGAGGGAGTTTTGCTGTCACTTCTGACTGTTTAGAAAAGAAATTCCCCTTCCTCTGCTTACTCATCTCACTGGAAATCATAGACTCCATAAGTCATTGCCAAGGTTGCCAGGCTGCCCTCAGGCACTGCAGGCCAGAGACGATGCTGCAGGCACGAGATGCTTGGGGAGCGCCAGGCAGCCATATGGTTTGGTAAAGAGGCAGAGAAAGAGGAGGCCAGCACAGGGTTTCTGTTTCAGTTTTTCACTGAGACCCAGTCTGGTTCCAGAAGGGATTTAGGGCAGCCTAGCAGCATATATCAAATATAACATGATAGCATATTAAAACTGAGAGAGAGAGAAGAAAGAAAAACAAGGGTGGAGACCCTAAATGGAGCCAGGAATGAGGCTAAAAATGCATACCATAATGACCTGTGTGTGCACTTTTAGCTATAGAAGGTCCAAATCCGGCAGCCACTGGGGAAAGGCAAGCCTGCTTAGCTACCAGTGCTTTCTGGCCATAACTCGAGAAGTCCCAGGTAGCTCCCGAGGACGTCTCCTTTTCTGGGTAGAGACTGGATGGGAGATTTCCCAGGCCTCCTTATAAAGAGGACACTGTGTGGTGGGATTTTTTCCCCCACAGTCAGCCAGCCTCTCTGCCTGCCAGACTCCTACTGTTCTGGGGAGAAGCAGACGTGAAATGGGGTTTCAGTGTTTTCCATTTCAGCTTCCATCGTAAAAATGGAGATTTATTTTAAAACTTGAAATTGGATGTGCAAAATCTCATGACGCCCTCCAGAACAGAGTCTGAGAAATCCCGAGTAGCTGGGATAGATGAGGTGTGAGCAGACAGTTGCAACAGTGCAAGATGTCAGCGGGAGCAGGGGGTGGGGTGGGGCTCAGAGAAGGGAAGAGCAAGGGGCTGGTCCAGGAAGGAAAGAAGGCCCATTTGAAACAGGTTGGGCTTCTGTGTGTGTGTGAGAGTCTGAGCAAGTGGGTTTCATGCTCATTTGTTAATTTCTGTTAACTCTTTATTCTGAAAATTTCAAACTCTACAGAAGTATGAGAATAGTATGATCAACAGCCACACACCCTGCATCTAGATTCGCCCGCTGCTAACATTTTATAATAATTGCTTCAGTCTCTCTCCATATATCTACCTATAGGCACGTGCACGCACGCGCGCGCACACACACATTCTTTTTCGTTTGGTTTTTCTGAACTGTTTGAGACGTAGTTCTAGACATCAGGCTTCGTGGGCTATGCAGTGTCTGTCACCGCTACCCAGCTCTGCCTTTGTACCATGAAAGCAGCCGTAGACAGCACATGAATGAATGAGCGTTGCTCGGTTCCAATAAAACTTTATTTGTAAGCACTGACATGTGAATTTCATATAAGTTCAAATGAAATTTGAGTTTCACAAGTTTTGAAAATCAAACAAATGAAATTATACGAAAAAAATTTTTCAATTATTAAAAAAACAACAAGCAAAACCACACTTAGCTCACAGGCTGTATAAAAATAGATGAGGAGCTGGATTTGACCTGCCGGCAGTAGTTTGCTGACCCCTGTCCTGTATAATCGCAATATAATTATTATATTCAGGAAATTTAACCATGGATACAGTAACTGTCTCAACTACAATCCATATTCAGATTTCCCCAATTGCCTTGCGTAACGGCCTTGGTAGTTTTCCCTCCATTCAGGACCCACTCAAGCATCACACATTGCATTTACTTGTCATGTCTCATTAGTCTCCTTTATTCTAGAACAGTTTCCCTGCATTGCGTTTTCTCTTTCATGATATCGCTGCTTTGGAAGAGTTCAGGACAGTTGTTTGTAGAACGTTCCACAGTTTAGATTTGTCTGATTGTTTCCTCATGATCGATTCAGATTATAGATTTTTTGGCACAGAGGATGTTTTGTCTTTCGCACTGCAGATAGCAGGAACACGTGATGTCCGTTTGTCTTCTCTTTAACCCAGTGCTTTTAGCAACTATTGATGATTCTTGCCTGTATCAATTATTTTTCATGGTTCAGAATGATTTTTAACCATTCCTTCTACACTTATGACTTGACATTCTTCTGTTAGAAAAAAAAAAGTGCTCAACTTTCTCCCCCACCCCATTCCTTAAAGTTATTTTTAGTATCAGTATGGACTCAAGGATTCTTTTGTTTCTTCATTGTGTTCTAGTCCATTCCCGTCATTATTCATTTTGAGCTTTAAATTGCCCTAGATTTGGCCAACAGGATCCCGTTCAGACTGGCTTCTTGTCCTTCTTTCAGTACTTCCTTACTTTCTGTGCAAAGAAATTCTTTTGTTTTGTTTTTTTTGCCCTGCCACGTGGCACGCAGGATCTTTAGTTCCCTGACCAGAGATGGAACCCGTGCCTCCTGCAGTGGAAGCTCAGAGTCTTAACCACTGGACTGCCAGGGAAGTCCCAAAGAAGATGTTCTAGCCATCTCTCTTAGGAGCTCTAATTTGTTTTAGTGAGAAATGGTATTTAGAATTCAAATCTCTGGGCACTAGGTGTGTGCATTGCTCCTGGGGTGTCCTTGCTTCTAAGCCTGAACTAGGTTTTGAGGGATGTGTTGAAGTGAGTGGCCAACAGAGTCAGGAAGTGAGGGAACACGGAATCACGAGCAGTGGGCATAGCATGTACAGAGGCCCAGGGACACATGCGTAAGTTGAGGTGCGGAATGGTAATGGGGTATAGCAGAGGTACAGGATGTGCTTAGAAGGAAAAGTGGAAGATGATGCTAGAAAAAAGTTGCTTTTCTCATGTTCTAAGATGTTATGGATCTTAAAACACTATTGATTCAGTATCAGCTTTTCCAGGAATAAAAATATGTACCTCAACCCTAAGATTCCTCTTAATATCAGAAGCATTAAATGGCTTGGCTTGTATAACTCTTATAAATGCTGGTAGTTTGGTTACTGAATCATGAACCAAACCAAAGATATCCACCCCCCCAACCCCCAATATAATATGCTAGTGAACTAGTTTTGGGTGGAACTGAGTCTTTAATTCTCAAACTCTATTATATGGAACAAAAATAAAGCATGAAAAACTATTCTGAACTCTTTTGAATTTTCACTATAAGCCAGCTTCTACCTTGACCTTCAACATTCCTTGTCTCCTCAGCACTTCCACTGCCGTTGTGTTTCTCACTTTTGTTATATTGAGGCCACTTTTTAAAATATATGTATATATTTTACTATAGTTACCGTGCTGTACATTACATACCCAGGGGTAATTTATTTTGACCACCTTTCCTGCATTTTGACAACACCCCTCCTCCCGCCTCTGGCCATCATCCGTTTTCTGTATCTGTGAGTTCAGGGTTTGTTCGTTTGCTTGTTGTTTTAGATTCCACATATAAGTGCGATCATACGGCATTTGTCTTGATCTCACTTATTTGTCTTAGCACAATGCCTTCAAGGCCCATCCGTGCCATTGCACATGGCAGGATTTCCTTCCTTTTTATGGCTGAAAAATATTCCCTTGTATATCTATCCACATATTCTTTATCCATTCATCCGTTGATGGGCACTTAGTTTGTTTCCATTTCTTGGCTGTTATAAATAATGCTGCAGTGAACATGGGGGTGTAGATATCTTTTTGTGTTAAGTTTCCATCAGTTAAATACCCAGAAGTGGTATTAGTGGATCATATGGCAGTTCTATTTTTAATTTTTTAAGGAGCCTCCATACCGGTTTCCATACTGGCTGCACCGATTTACATTCCCAAAACAGTGCTCAAGGGTTCCCTTTTCTCCACATCCTCGTCAACACTTGTTATTTCTTGTCGTTTTGGTGAAAGCCATTCGGACAGGTGTGAACTGGTGTCTCGTTGTGGTTTTAATTGCATTTCCCTGATGACTGGTGATGTCGAGCATCTTTTCGTGTGCACTCTGGTCAGGTGTCTGACTTTTATTCTTTATGGGGTCCCAGTGTTACATTAATTTTATTCTAAAGTTACTTTAAAAGGTTTAAACATAAAAAACTAGATAAACACATTTCTTATAGCTTTGAAACAACTATAAAACTGAGACAGACTTAAAAATGTAAAACGAACAGAACTATACAAACCAACATAATTCAAATGAACAAAATCAATGTCCTGTGTTGGAGAATGTTTTACTGAAACTAGCGTGCTGTTTATATAGGGTGAATACTACTTAGACACAGCTTCTTCCGCATTTGGCATGCCTGTGCTTTTGTGTGCCACGTGACACTTTTCTTTGTTTGTCTCTATTTAAAACACTGGGAGATCTTTCATTAATGCAACTGCCACGATGTTTCTTAGTCTTTGCCAGAATGCATCATTTACATATTAAACTTCGTGTCTGTTCTTTTTTCATTGGCTCATGGCAAGTAGTCATAATTGGTGTTGTACAGTCAGCTGTTACGATGTGACAAGCAGTGGAATAGAATGGAGCTCTGTAAACTTTTTGTGTTAAGGGGCCAGATAGTAAGTATTTTAGGCTTTGTGGCCCATACGGTGTCTGTCACACTGCTCAATCCTGCCATTGCAGTGTGAGAGCAGCCGGAGGTGTGTGTGTTCTAGTAAGACTTTGTTTACGGAGACTGAAATTTGAATTCCGCGTAATTTTCACATGATGAAATAGTCTTTTGATTTATTTTCAACCATTTAGAAATGTACAAACCAGTCTTAGCTGGTGGGCTGTACAAAACAACTGGGGGCTGCTGGATTAAGCCTGCAGGCCCTGGTTTGCTGACCTCTGGCGTATAGAACAACAATCATTTAGCCTTGCTTGGGTACCTGCTGGTTGATTGCAGATCCTCATTGATTCTGGTGTGTCCACTGGTTCCCTGCGGTTGGGCTGATTTAGTTGGGCTTGGCTGCTCACCGAGGGCCAAGTCTGCTCCAAGTGTGTCTGTTCTGGGCCCAGACTGAAGAGGCAGAGGCTCCCTGGGGAAGCTCTTCTCATCCCGGAGGCAAGCCCACCCTCACAAGCACGTTTCAAGCCCGTGTCTGCATCATGCGTGTTAACACCCCATTGGCCAAATAAGTCACGTGGCTGAACCCAAGGTCCAGGAGTGGAGAAGTAAGGGCCACCTGTAAGACAGAGTCTAGTGCGGAGTCACACGGCCAGGGTGATAGGGAGGGGCGAGAGCTGCGCCAAGAATTCAGTCTACCACGGGTGCCAACTCAGTCACAAGCACAATGCTCTTTTTTCATTTTTTTTTTGGCTGCGCTACAGGGCTTGTGGGATCTTCGTTCCCAGATCAGGGATCTAACCCAGGCCCCCTGCAGTGGAAGCGTGGAGTTTTAACCACTGGACCACCAGGGAGTTTCCACAAGCACAATACTCTTGTGGGGCAGAAATCTCATGGGGATTCCCATGTATTGATTTTTTTTTTTTTTAATGAAAACATTGAATTAAACATTCTTAGAACTTTTGGATCTTGAGAACATATCCAAAGACCCGACTTTGAGAAACACTCATCTCTAGTGAACTTTCTGGCTTTAATAATAGGGGTTTGGGGGTTTCCTGGTGTTTGAAAATTCCTCCAGGAGAAGTCTTGTCTGATTTACACCCCCAGAGCCAAATTCAGCACCACTTAAACCCCAGTGGGTCCTCAGCAAATGCTAGTTAGGGTTGGTGGGCAAAAAGCATCATGATCATAGCAACAACAATTGCTGTTGTTTGTTGGGCACTAAAGGATTTGTGTGTCTTCATTCTTGTATCCTCACAGCCGTTCTATGGGATAGGTATTATCATCCCCCTTTTACAGATTGGGAAACGGGGGCTTAAAGGGCCAGGTTACTTGTCTGAGGCCATGCAGTGTGGAACCAGGTCTTCGAACCGAAGCTTGAGCTCCTAATCTCCAACACCGAATGTGACTGTCTAGATGCCCACGTGACATCTGTCGGTCTTCCCACTGCCACCGACACACCCTTTTCTCTGGGGAAGGCTTTTCAAGCCAGTGACATAAGGTTGTTTCCTTTTCCTTCTCTGATTGCTGATGATGAAGATTTGGCAAATATTTTAAACTGCTTTATTGAGATGGAAGTCATGTACCATACAATTCACCCATTTAAAGTGTGTAATTCAATGGTCTTTAGTATATTACCAGGTATGTGCAGCCATCACCACAGTCAGTTTTAGTACATTTTCATCACCTCAAGAAGTAACTCCATCCTTTAGCTGTTACCCGCCTCTTCCCTTCTTTCCCTTCCAGCCCTAGGCATCCACTACTCTACTCTTTGTCTCTATCGATTTCCCTATTCTGGACTTTTCATGTGAACGAAATCAATCATATACTATGTGGTCTTCTGTGACCAGCTTCTTTCACGTGGCTTAACGTTTTCAAGGTGCGTCCGCGCTGTGACAGGTATCGTTCCTTTTTATGGCCGAATAATATTCTACTGTGTGGATATACCACATCTTGTTTATCTGTGCATTCTTGCGTGGACAGTTCGGTTGTCTCCACCTTTTGGCTATTATGAATAATGCTACTGTAAACACTGTGTACAAGTTTCTGTGTAGACGTATGTTTTCCCATCTCTTGTGTCTGTGCTTCAGAATGGAACTGTTGGGTCATATGGTAACTCTATGTTTAATTGTTTGAGGGGCTGCCAGACTGTTTCCGGAGTGACTGGACCGTTTTACATTCCCACCAACAGTATATGAGGGCTCTGACTCACATTCCTCCCACTTGAAAGAAGCGTGTTTTGGGACTAGTCACCGTTTTCTCTGAGCTCTAGTTTTCTTATCCATCAAATGGGGATGCACAATCTAATGGAACATACCCCATGAGTTGCTATTATTCATGCTTGTTGCATGCCTGGTGTGTAGTAGGTGATGAGCACGTTGCAGCTGTATTATCTCCAGTTAGCTTCACATGGGTTTCAGGACCGGCTGGGGGTGATGAGTGAAATTACAGTTGTAAAACCTGGATGTGGAATTTGGGATTGTATGTAAACATGCCTCATTTACCGCGTCTCCAGGGCCTTTTTGAAATTTGATAAATAGAATAATGAAAGGAAGTACGTACAGTTGTTCCTCAGAATCGGCGGGGATTGGTTCCAGGGACCTCCATGGACACCCAAATCCATGGATGCTCAAGTCCCTTCTATAAAATGGTGCAGTGTTTGCATATGACCTACACATATCCTCCTGTGTATTTTAAATCATCTCTAGAATACTTATAATACCTAATACAATGTAAATGCTGTGTAAATTGTTGTAAATGCTATGTAAATAGTTTATGGCGTGTGGCAAATTTAAATTTTGCTTTTTGAAACTTCTGGAAAAAAGTTTTAAAAATGGTTTTGATCCTTGGTTGGTTGAATCTGTGGGTGTGGAACCCGCAGATACACAGCGCTGACTACTAATTCCATTATCGGTTAAATGGTGGTGCGGGAGGTGTGGGGATGGGTTAGATCATGGTTCTTGAGCCTTCCTGAGTCACCTAGGGGGTTATACTCATATGCTCATATACTCATATACCTAGGGGGTTATACTCATATACCTAAGGGGTTATACTCGTATACTCATATGCCTAGGGGGTTATACTCATATACTCATATACCTAGGGGGTTATACTCATATACTCATATACCTAGGGGGTTGTACTCATATACCTAGGGGGTTATACTCCTCATATACCTAGGGGGTTATACTCCTCATATACCTAGGGGGTTATATTCATATACTCATATACCTAGGGGGTTATACTCTACACTCATATACCTAGGGGGTTATACTCATATACCTAGGGGTTATACTCATATATATTCATAAAATGCTGTGCACATTTTAAGGGGCTGCCCCCCCATTCTCCTGGCCGAAGTCCATCCATAGACAGCAAGTTAGGAACCCAGGCCCTGAATAATCTCAGAGGCCCCCTTTCAATTTAAGTGTTCTTCATTCCGTGTTTCTGGGCATAGCAGGGGCCAGAGTTCAAGTTCGAGTTCAGGCCGTGGCCACTTTATCTCTCTCCGTTTCAGTTAGCCAGCCTGGGAAGTGGCTGGGGACTGAGGTGATGCCGCCTGCCTCCTGGGCTTCTGGGAGGAGCATCTGAGACATGTGAAAGAGCTTTGTCAACTGTCAGTGGCTTCACAAATCGTTTTTGTAACCGCTTTGCTCTAAGAGGAGGTGCAGAGCTGAAAATCAGAACGTTTTATGGATTCATTGGATTCCTGGAAAGTTGCAGGCAAATCAGGTTTTTAAAAATCCAATCTTGGGCTTCCCTGGTGGCGCAGTGCTTGAGAGTCCGCCTGCCGATGCAGGAGACGCGGGTTCGTGCCCCGTTTCGGGAAGATCCCACGTGCCGCGGAGC
Organism: Lipotes vexillifer; assembly: GCF_000442215.2. Lineage (NCBI taxonomy): Eukaryota > Metazoa > Chordata > Mammalia > Artiodactyla > Lipotidae > Lipotes > Lipotes vexillifer. The sequence goes on along the minus strand of NW_006783088.1, from coordinate 4,444,210 downwards.
GGCTGGGCCCGTGAGCCATGGCCGCTGAGCCTGCGCGTCTGGAGCCTGTGCTCCGCAAATGGGAGAGGCCACAACAGTGAGAGGCCCGCATAACGCAAGGAAAAAAAAAAAAAAAAAAATCCAATCTTGCCAGCAGCTGGCTATGGCACCATTTAGAGGAGTCCGACAGTGAATCCTCGATTGTGGCAGACGTTCTGCCGCAAAGCAGAATGTTCCTCCCTGTTAAAATGCCAATCTTCGCATCAGTATGCGAAAGATAATGATTTGCTCAAACCAGCAGCAAAGCAGGAGGTCCACCGGAGAGGGCCCCAGGACACGATCCTGGTTGATTCTGATGAGGTCATTCAGGGGAACCTGGGGTGACATCCATCACTCTGCAGAGCGCTTAAGAGCAAGGGCTGTACCTGCAGAGTCTAAAGTCTATAGCTGCCCCACACATTTCCTTTGTGGCCTCAGGCAAGTTGCCTACTGGGTCTGAACCTCAGTTTCCTAGTCTGTAAAATGGGGATAATAGTTGTAGCTACCTTCATAGAGTTGTGAGAATTCATGAGATCAGAGTACCTGGCACAGTAAAATTGCTCCATCAACGGCAGCAGGTGATGTTTTATTATTGATGTCTTTGTTAATTATTACCATGGTCAGAAATAGTGTTCTAGTCCACATGGACCCATGCTTGACCCAGGGAGCCAAACCTTATGTTTTTTTATATTATTTTCTGAGGATCTGTCCACATAGCATCATAAAATTCTTAGAATTTTATACGTCATTTAGGACAGACTTCCACTCAGTGGGGAAATTCTTTCTTCCGCCTCCCTGATAGCGAGTCATCCTGCTACTGCTTAAATACTCCCAGTAACAAGAAACTCACCACCTCACAAGGCTGCTTGTTCCATTGCAGGACGGTTCTGCATGTTAGACCATGTATCTTAGGACCGTTCTGCATGCATATTCCTCGCGCCGAGTTCAGGCCTGTGTCCTCTAAGTGGTCCTGGTTTTGCCTGCCCTCCCCCACATTGTGGTCCTTCCCACATTTGATGATGGATCTGCTTTCTCTAGCCTCTTCTTCTCCAGTGTAAGGGACCCTCTTACCTTGCAGGTCGTCCTTCTCTGGTCAGGCCCAGGTTATCAAAGTCCTTCTCACATCACAACGTTCAGAGTCTGGGCTGGTCCAGGAAGTGCTGGGTTCAGAAGGGCCAAGGAATCGACCTTGAAGGATGAGGCAAAGGAGGATGCTGGGAAACCAGTGTTCTTGGGCTTGGTCCCGAGCATCTGGCCCTGACCGGGCCTTCGTGGACCATCTCAGTCGCAGGACTTGGGGCCCACAGCCCGCTGTCTACTCAGATGGCAGGGCTCATCAGTAACATGTGATGTGCTCTAAATACCCTCTGTGACCCTGCACGCCCTAGAACCCCCTCGCCCTCTTCTCCAAGACTGCAGCTTAGATCCCACACCCTCCGAGAAAGTCCTCCACTGACCACCAGGTACAGGGCTCCAGCTCTGCGCTCCCGTGTTCCACAGAATTCCCCACCACACTGCTGACCACGGGACAGCACAGTGGCCTCTCTTCTGCATCCTCTGGACTGTGAGTTTTGTGAGAGCAAAGACATTGTCTTCCCAGATCACCATTTTATCCCCAGAGCCTGTCACTGTAGCTGCTCCCTTGGTGATATTTGCTGAATGAATGAATGCTCGATTGGAGAAAATCCTGACTGACAGGGCAGATAAGCCAAGAAACATCCCTCAGCAAACCTGGAGACCTTAGGGGGATCTGAAGCCAGCAACAGAGACCTTAGGCAGCTCCTGTGTCCCTCACGGCTCCCACTCAGGCCTCTCGGCCCAGCTGAAGCTGCCAAAAGTCTGATTACAGCTACTGTTGACCCCTACCACCCAGAATTAATCATAACGAACATTTGGTCCCTTTAATAATCACCATTACGGTCACAGTGCTAATAGCGACCTCTTATGGAGTGCCTCCAGATCAGTCATTATGGCAGTGCTGCAAGGTTGGTTTTTACCCCTTTTTACAGGGGAGGAAACTGAAGCCTGACCAGGGAAGTCACTTGCCCAAGACCACCCAGCTTGTCAGTGGTGACGCTGAGACTCTAGCCGATTCCTCGGGCTCCATGACTCTCACTACCCGCTAGGTGCTCTTGCTACTGGCTGGGGGGGGCTCCACATGCTTTCTTCCCCCCCCCCCCCCCCCCCCCCCCCCGCAGAGAGAAAGGAGCAATCAGAAAATGATAATGAAGGGTGATTAGCATTATGATAAAGTACAGGGTTCCATGAGATTCCAGGGGAAGGTCCCTGTAGACTGGGGTGTCATCTGGGGAGATTGCCAGGGGAGGCATGTTTTCTCTTTTTCGTCTGAGAGCTTTAAGCCACGGAGACGGTATAGTCTTGTAGCTAGACAAACAGAGCAAAAGCTTCATCCTCCTTCCCTCTGCCCTCCCCTCTAGAGGTAACCAGAGGTGAGAGTTTGAAATGCATCTCCCAGACTGTCTATGCACATGCAAACATACGGAGTGATGTGCTGGCAAATATTTAGCAACCTACTGCTTGCTGATGGTTGTACTGCAGGATACATGTGCCAGTTTTCTTGATGTCAAGGCTCCCAGCATGGCTGGTTTCAAGCTGCCAACATGAAGGCATGAAGTGAGTAGCTGGGAAGAGATATATCATGACAGTTATTCTATAGTATTTCTACCATGCGGATACCGTAGATGCCAATACCCTCGAGAACATTGATATCGTAAAATATAGTAAAATAATTAGGAAACTTTGGGTATATATTACCTTTGTAAAAATAGAATGTGTTGAATTGTAAGTTTATATAATTTAATGTTTAATGATGGCTGTGTTTCACAACTGGTTCATGAGATTCTGGAAAATTTCGCAGTCAGCTCTCGTTAGCCAGTACGAGCCAGCCCCAGCACGCCACTCATTTCCTTTTTACTCAAGTATTAACAGTATATAATTTGGCTCTTCATCCAATCCTTCATTCATTCAACCAGTGTTCTACCGTGTGCCGTGCCCCGTGTTAGGAACCGGGGCCAGGCCACCGTCATGAGCAGATAGCCATGCACTTGGCCGTCACCAGCTTATGGTCTAAAGAGAAGGCAGTCGATTACCACATTGGCAAGTAGACAAACCCTGCAGTTGGGTCTCTAAAAGGAAGCAACAGGACAGTGTTATAGAGATAATACTGGGAGAGGCATGTGGAGGTCAGGGTGTGGAAGGGGAGAACCTACCTGAGGCTCAGGTCAAGAAAACCTTCTTCTGAGGAAGTGACAGAAGCCGAGACCCTAAAGATAAGAAGGGACCAGCCGTGCACAACTTAGAAAACGTTGCCAAAGTGATAATACCTTCACTTGGGTGCCATTTCTGTAAACTGTACAAACATGCAAAATGGTTCTGCACATTGTTTTTAGAAGAAATCCTTGTATAATAAAATTGAGAAGGTTCCCTTCCAGCTTCAGGTCGGAGGGAGGGTGGGAAAGAGAATGAATTGGAGGCAGAGATGGTCTTCAACAACATCTATGTATTTTCCTGAAGCAAGAGGAGACAGGGGTCCGGGACAGAAATGGCCGGTGATCATTTTTGTTGGCTCTCGCTGATGAGTACAAGGTGGTCAGTTACATTACTCTTTATAATTTCTGAATGCTTGAAATATTTCATGAATATCATTTTTTTTAAGAGTGGGGAAAAGAGGTGGCAGGCAGCGTGAAGTCTCACCCTTACAGCGTTGTGGCTGCCGAAAAGTGAAGGGGGAGAGAGGGGCCTGAGAGAAGTTGGGAGGTAGGCAGGGACCAGGTCGTACAAGCCTTCAAGGCAGTGAACCTGAGTATGAATTTTATTATAAGTACAGTGTATGCCTTCTTGAGCTGGTGGGTGACATGATTTAATTTACATTAATAGATTCCTCTGGCTGCTTTGAGGAGAATCAGTGGAGAGTTAAGAATGGCATCAGGGAGGTTAGTAGGGACCTCTTGTAGTTGTCTGGAGGACAGCTGATGATGGCAGGAAGCAGTGGAGACAGCAGCAGTTTTGAAATTTGGTTTGGAGGACTTGCTGGGGGATTAGATATGTGGGGATCAAGAGAGGGGGGCATGACCCCTATGTTCATAGCAGCACTGTTTGCAATAGCCAAGACACGGAAGCAGCCTAAATGTCCATCGACAGATGAATGGAGAGAGAAGATGTGGTACATGTACACAATGGGACATTACTCAGCCATAAAAAGAATGAAATAATGCTATTTGTAGCAAAATGGATGGAGATTATGATACTAAGCAAAGTAAGTCAGAAAGAGAAAGACAAATACCATATGATATCACTTATATGTGGAATCTAAAAAATGACACAAATGAACATATCTACAAAACAAAAACAGACTCACAGCTATAGAGAACAGACTTGTGGTTGCCAAGGGGGAGGGGAGGTGGGGGAGGGAAGGATTGGGAGTTTGGGATTAGCAGATGCAGACTATTATATATAGGATGGATAAACAACAAGGTCCTACTGTATGTTACAGGGAACTATATTCAGTCTCCTGTGATAAACCATAATGGAAAAGAATATGAAAAAGAATATATGTATGCATAACTGAATCACTTTGCTGTACAGCAGAAACTAGCACAACATTGTAAATCAACTGTGCTTCAATAAAATTTAAAAAAGAGGGAGGCATGAAGGATGACTTTCCTTTTTTTTTTTTTTTTTAGCAGCTTTATGGAGATATAATTCACATACTGTATAGTTCATTCATTTAAAGGGTACAATTCACTGGGGTTTGGTAGGGATGACTTTCTTTCTGAAACCTGAGTGGATGGTGGTTTCAAATACTGTGTTGGGGAAAATGAGAGGAACAGTCTTGGGGGTGGGGACCTGAGGTGAGTTTGAGCAGCCAGTGAGATATCCAAGGGGTCGTGTCACATGGGAAATCAGATATTCACACCTGGGGCTTGAGATGAAAATCTGTGAGTAATGAACAGATTGAGAGTGTGGAAATGGATGTGAATGTCCAGAGAAAGAGTATAGGTAAAGAAGATGTGTGTGGAGGGGGCACGAGGGCTTGCAATTCAGGTGGACTGAGGGTTCACGCTTTGAGCCCCAGCCAAAAAAAAAGAGAAGAAAAATTTTAAAAAAAAGAGAGAGAGAAGGAGAGAAACATGAAGTGATCACAAAACTGAAAACAAAGGCCCGTAGGGCTCTAGTCTAGGGCAAGCAGAGGTGACCATCAGATTTAGCTCCTTTAGGGTACTATGAAATAGAAGTGCCCCAGGTGAGGTGGAGAGGGGAGCCAGGTTGACTGCTTCAAATGAGAAAAAGCAAGAGGTAGGCAGACAAACTCCTACTCAAGATGAGCCTCTGGACCAAACCTCCAGAACTAATGAAGAAAATTAATGTTACAAAGACAGCCTTCAAAAACAAAGACAAATGAATTCACTCTAATTAAAATAAAAATGGTAGCGTATTCTGAAAATGAATTTAAAATAACTAGGATCTGAATCAGGAGTAGGTTTGACTGTGAGTCACTGAGATTCAAAATAACAGTGGCTCGAGCAAAACAGGAATTAAGTTTTCTTCTATGAATACCTTCTGAGCCTGTATTAAGTCCTCAGGAACCAAGCTTGATCCAGCTAATCACTGTCTCAATGCTTGGATTATAGCCTCATAGTCCAAGTTGATAGCTAGAGCTCCAGCCATTACGTCTGCATTCCAGGCAGCAGGATAGTAGAAGCGCATATATCAGCAGTATTTTTTTTTTACGGAATTTTGCCTTTTAAAAAATTTATTTATTTATTTATTTATTTATTTATTTATTTATGGCTGTGTTGGCTCTTCGTTTCTGTGCGAGGGCTTTCTCTAGTTGTGGCAAGTGGGGGCCACTCCTCATCGCGGTGCGCGGGCCTCTCACTATCGCGGCCTCTCTTGTTGCGGAGCACAGTCTCCAGACGCACAGACTCAGTAATTGTGGCTCACGGGGCTAGTCGCTCCACGGCATGAGGGATCTTCCCAGACCAGGGCTCGAACCCGTGTCTCCTGCATTGGCAGGCAGACTCTCAACCACTGCACCGCCAGGGAAGCCCTATCAGCTGTATTTTAAAGAAGTTTTCAGGAAGATGACACATGACACTTCCACCTACATTCTATTGGCCAGAGCTTAGCCAGAGGAGAAGCCAAGAAATGTATTCTGTTATTACAGGTAGCCAGGTATTTGGTTATAATCCAGGGTTTCTGTTACTGTGGATGAAAGGGATAACAGATAATTAACACTCACAGCCTTAGGATCTTGAAAGAAATAAAGTAAGGATAACATCCATTAAGAAGGAAAAGACAGTGAGTTTTTATTTGTTTGTTTGAATTTAAAGCCTCTGCTCTTAGAAAGACACCACCAAAAGACTGAATAAACAAGCCATAGACTAGGAGAAAATATTTGTAAGACATATGCCTGATAAAGGACTTGTATCCAAAATATATTTTTTTAAAACTCCCAAAACTCAACAATAAGAAAAAACCCCATTATTTAAAAAATGGGCAAAAGATTTGAATAGACCCTTCAGCAGAGAAGACAATGCAGCTGACAAATGAGTGCACAAAAAGATATTCAATATCATTAGTCATCAGAGAAATGCACATTAAAACCACAATGAGATGCTGCTTCATACCTATCAAAATGGCTAAAATGAAAAAGCCTGTTCATACCAAGTATTGGCAAGGATGTGAGTCAACTGGTGGGCATGTAAAATGGTGCAACCACTTTGGAAAACAGTTTAGCAGTTTCTTAAAAGTTAGACATATTCTTACCATGTGTCCCAGCAATTCCACTACTAATTATTTGCCCAAGAGAAAGTAAAGCATATGTGTCTATACAAAGATTTATTAGTGGTGTCTCTTAGCAGCTTTATTTGTAATGGCCAAAAACTAGACACAACCCAAATGTCCATCAATAAGGAGATTAAAAAAAAAAAAAAATAGTGGCACATCCAAACAGTGGAATACTACTCACCAATACAGAGAAATAAACTCTGATACACACGTCAGTAGGAGCAAATCTCAAAGTAATTGTGCGGAGTGAAAGAAGGCAGACATGCCTTCCATTTGATTCTACTTGTGTAAAGTCTTGAAAACTGCAAAGTAATTTATGGTGACAGAAAGTAGCTTACTATTTGCCTGTGGACTGGGAAAGGGAGATGTGGAGAGAAGCAGGAGGGAGGGATTACAGGGGCCCTGAAGAAGATATTAGGGGTGATGGATATGCTTGTTGTCTTGATTGTGATATATACATTTGTCAAAATTTATCAAATGGTATATTATGTTAATTATACTTCAATAAAGCTGTTAGAAGAAGAAGGAACACAACATTATGAAACAGAAAAGAGGCAGAATAAGAAAAAATCGGTATGAAGAAGAACTAATTGAAAATCCTGGGAATGAAAAATATTCATTGCATTAAAAGTAGTCATTTAAAATGGAAGGAAAAAATAAAATCAAAAGGAAGGCCAGAAAGAAAGGAAAAACCTCAGTAGACAGACAAACTCTGGACCAGACAAAGTCAAAGAGAGAACGAGTGAATTGGAAGAGAGTTCTGAGAAATTTTCTGAGAGCATCACCCAGAAAGAGAGAGGGAAAATTATGAAAGGGTAGTTGTAAGACATGGAGAATAGATTGGGCTCCTACCATATATGTTTAATAGAAATTCTGCTGGAAGAGACTGGAGAAAATGACTGAGAAGCTGTACTCAAAAGCACAATAGCTCAGAATTTCCCAGAATTGAAATAAGTCCTTATCAAGTAATGTGCTTGACCAGTAATGAGGAGAATTCTAAAAAAGTAAATCTCCATTTCAAAACCACATAGTGAAACTGCAGAAAATCAAGAATACAGGGGAAGTCTTAAAATTTACTATAGACAGATTATCCATGAAAGAACAACACTAGACTAACAGTAGGTTGCTTAAGCGCCTATGGCAGCCTTTTTGGCAGTCTTTATTTGTTGGAAGAAAATAAACTTCATCTGTCTAGAATTCCATATCCAGTGATTCGAAAGTGATGGTGAAATAAAGACAATTTTATAGAAGATGAAGGGGCCCATCGCAAACCCTGAGGCTCCTGAACATTTGGAGACTGGGGAGAGGAGAAGCCCTCCGAAATCACATATGCCTAGTCACCCAGCGCCAGCCTCTGTCTCCCACAGAAACCATAGAGAGAGAGGAAGGGCTGAATTTAACTGTTGGTGCAACATGATGCTATTGGAAATGCCGCTTGTTGGCCATGTTGCTGGGTATTCCATCAAGATAGAGGAGGGAGGTGGGATTCCTGCCCCAGCTCAGGGGTCAGTCCTGCAGCAGTGGGGGGCATTGCAGTGGGAGAGCACAGGAAGGTTCTGTGTGGTGTCCTCGGGCCCTGGTCTGGAGAGGAGTCCAGAGACACGAGAGCCCCCTCGAGGATGCCCATTCTAGACTCTCTTTCTGTCTTCCAGATTGTGGACAAGAACAACCGCTACAAGTCCGTTGATGGGTCAGATGAGACTAAAGCCAACTGGATGAGGTGAGTCCTGCTGTCTGCTGATTTCCCGGGAGCCTTGCCCGAACTCTGGAAAGGAGGCCAAGGGAGCATGTTGGGCCTTTAGGGTCTCCAGTGGTAGAGGTCCCTGAAGGCCCCGGGACTGCTCTTTGCAGGGACGTGTCTAGCTCTGGGGGACCAACCCTCCAGCTCCCACAGGCTTCCCTCAGGGGGCTCTGGAGGAGGCCTGTGGCCAGACCAGTCATTTACTGGGACACACTTGTCAGTGTTTCTGGAGGCCCTAGGCCCCAGGCTCCTGACAGCATTCCCATGGGGGGGTGGGGGCGTGTCCCTGCCACAGGACTGTGACACCTCTCACAGGCAGACTCCAGCTGGAGGGGTGCAGGAATCATCCCAGTGCAGCCCCCAGCCATTGTTTAAAAGCCCCCCAGAGAAAAGGGCACAGTCTCTAGCTCAGTTTTCGATTGCTAGACTGGTTTTGTCCATTGCTTGGGACAGAAGTTTGCGCCAGAAGGATCCTTCACGGCCAGCCAGAGAGAGCAGGGGACTGGTCCAGGGTCACCCAGAGGCGGCCGAGCTGAGCTGGGGACCGAGGGCGCTCCCTTGGGTTCTGTGCTGCTGGCCTGTGTGGTGTGCTGGGGGGCCCTGCCTTGGTGGGGTCAGCCAGCAGTGTGGGAGGTCGGGCTTGCCTCATCGTCTCCTTGGTGGCCTCTCTCTGGGATTCAGGAGCTGTGACGGGGGTTAGGAGCTGGGTTGGGAGGGAAGGGAGGCCTCGGAGGGCTGGACTCAGGGGCAGAACCGCGCCGTGGATCAGGCCCACTGTCGGTGTTTGTGCAGTTCTGTGCCCCGTGGGGCTGGGGGCTGGGGGCTGGGAGGTCAAGGAGAGATTGTGCTTGGAGGGAGGGCAGTTAGGGCCTCGCTAAGAGGGAGATTGCTGGATTTAAGCCCTGAGACGTGCCAAGCAAATGAGGAGAAATTGGTTTGAGGTGGGGAGGCCGTGGTGAGCTCTCCAGTCCCCTTCCCCGGCGCCCCACTGCCCACATGGGCTCCCACCTGAGGCCCGCTGATGTGTGGGCTGCAGCTTGCGCTGTCCGGGGCACTTAAGGATTCACCCTCTTATTTGTCGGGGCCACTGTCCTCATCGTCATTTAACAGGTGCAGAAGCAGAGGCACCAAGGGACAGGCGGACCCCAGCCTTGCGCTGTGGGGACAGGCACCCACTCCCCAGCCCCCTTTCACAGCATCAGGTCAGCCGTGCCCTGAAAGTGGCTCCAAGAAGGTGGATGGGCACCTCTGGCCTCTTCTCCCCGACCGCCGGGTGCAGGTCAGCTTAGCACATGCAACTCACCACCCATTCCTGAGCACCTGTGGCGAGTCAGAGCCTGTACTGGGCGCCCTAGATGGATGGGCCCAGCCCTGCCCCCCTGGCCCTCCCAGGACTCACACCTTCCGCCGTGGAAACTGCTTTTTCTAATAAGGCTGTTTGATGGAGGCACGGACAATGCGCTGGGAGGGCTCAGATGAAAGCAGGGGTGGGGAGGGCCTTTGAGCTGGGCCTTCAAAGGGGCTGGGGTTTCATTTGAGGACATTATGAGCAAAGACTCAGAAGTGGGAAGTGGGGACCAGGTGTCCGGCAGGTCGTCAGATGGGCTGCATGGCCCAGACCCCTGGGCTGTAGCTCTGGTCTGGCTCTAGGCAAGCAAAGGAGAGTGTGTTTGAGTGCAGTCTGGGTCAGGCCTTTCTGCACTGAAGCTTTGGCCGGGACAAGGCTTTACTGTAACCGCAAAGAAGGGGATTCATCATCTGTACGAACTGAGTGGACATCTAGCACCCAGCGATTCTGACTTAATCAGGCTGGGGCTGAGCCCAGGACATTGGTAATTTTTAAAGCTCTCCAGAGTGATTCTGATGCGCCGCTGGTGTTGAGAACCACTGCTCTGTTCTGATCTCCATGCTACAGTGCTAAACTGAGGCCCAGAGCAGGGCAGGGTCTTACTCAAGATCACGCAGTCAGTGGCAGAACAGAACAGATCATGCAGTCAGTGGCAGAACATCTCTGAACGTCTAGGCCGGTGTTCTTTCTGCTTGTACACAAGGGACCAGGCACAGCATGGCTTCCTGGGCCTTGTGTGAGACGGGTTCAGCTACTGCCATCTTGCTGGCCTGGGATCTATCCTGTTCCTGCTCCAAGACCCATTCTGATCCAAGGTGGCGCCAGGGTTGTCACAGATGGTGGGCCCTCATCTCATTAGAGATTCAAGGAGTAGGTTGGGTTTGGGTGTATGGTTTGTTGCCAGGGAGATGGCCTTCTGGTGGTAGTTGGAGTGAGCGGAAGGCCAGTTCATCCTGGGAACCCTCCTTTCCCCTTCATATATGGCTTCCATTTGTACAGCTCCTCCTAATTTTCAGACACTTTCACTAGCACTGTCACAGCTTAGGCTCTTGCAGATGATCGAATGGAGTTGGTTAATTTCCTCAAACCCGAAGTGGTAGGCCAGGAAGAGGATGGGCACCCGCGTGATGAGCGTTGACTCGATGGCAGCACTGTGCGGGCGCTCTGCCTTAATGAAATCAGTGGCCAAAACAACCACAGGCTCTTTTGTCCCCGGGAGGCATTTGGCAGCACCTCGAGACATTTTTGGTTGTCACACCTCTGCGGGTAGATGCTTCTGGTTTCTGTCGAGCAGAAGCCGAGGATGCTGATAAAGACCCTGCATTGTCCAGGATGCCCCCTCCCCCACCAACCAAGAATTTCCTGATCCCACATGGTGAGATTAGGAAGCCCTGAATGAACTCTTCCTGGCAGGTCTTGGAGGTGGTACTGGGGGAAATGGGGTTTGCACAGGAGACTCAGCCTCTCCTCCAAAGTCTGTCTGAGTGCAAGGCCCAGGCGCCAGCCCCGGGCCCTGCCACTGTCTTGGCCAGGTGACAAAGCCTCAGACTCCTTCTCCTGCCTCCTGGGCTGTGATATTCTGGGGGGGAGGTGAAGGCTGAAGGCTCTTTGTGCCCTTGTGTCTTTCTGTGGCTTTGGCACCTGCCAGAGGAGTGAGTCAGGCTCCCTCCATATCCTAGGTTCTTCTCTTGGATGCAGCTTTGGGACCTTGGGCATGAGTTAGAGAGTGGACAGAACCACACTGTGGAGACATGGAGCTGCAGAGCCAGAGTAGGTGCCAGGCCAGAGGGGTCAGGGCTGCGCTGTGCCCATGCCCAGGGCCCCTGGCTGCTCTGTGCAGATGGAAGCCGAGGTTATTCCTGGTCTCCATCAAAGTGGAAGCTGTCTCCCGATGGGTGCTCATGGGGTCCTCACATTTTACCCATGAGCTGCCAAAAAGCACAGCAGCCCACCCCCAAAGGAGCTGCTGCCAGCCAGCACTCCAGTGGGAGGGGAGCCTGTACACACCCAGAGGTGGGGACTGGGGAGACTGGGAAGGGGAAGAGCCGCAGGACAGAACAGGCTTTCTGTGGCCACGCCCTAATCATGGGCGTCACCAGCGAGGCCACACCCCATGGAAGCCCACTGTAAATAGTGTCACTGTTTAAGAGTCTTCCTCCAAGCCACCGGGCTCTATGGCCCTAGGTAAAGATCGCTTTGTAGAGGCAATGGCCTCACCCTAACCCCAATAAGGATCCTTTATTCCCGTTTAGGGCTTTAAAGCTCTTTTACATCGCTGTGCTTTTGCCTCCTTAGTAACAAGCCCCTAGGTTGGTGCAGTTGTTACTCGGGTTCCAGATGGAGTGAGTGGGACCAGGAGAGGCTGCTGAGCGGCCACGGCTCTCACAGCTAGTCAGAGGCGAGGCAGGGCCTGAAACTGAAGGCGTCCGGCTCCGTCCAGCACTCCCATCGAGTACGCCGCGTCTCCTCCTGCCCTCCAAGGAGCAGTGGAAGGGGCCTGTCGCTAGGAAGAGGGTGTGGTGGTGGTGAGCGGGCGAGGGCGCCCAGGTGCCTCCTGGCTCCCCGGCTGGGGGCCGGCAATTAGGAAGGAGGAGGCCTGCCGCGTTGACGGTCATTTACCCAATTGTGCTTTGTGGGATATTCAACCCAAGGAACGTGGTGCCCCTGGCTGAGCGTAAGAGGAAGCCCAAGTTCTCCAAGGAGGAGCTGGACATTCTGGTCACGGAGGTGACCCACCACGAAGCGGTTCTCTTTGGGAGGGAGACCATGCGGCTGTCCCATGCCGACAGGGACAAGATTTGGGAAGGCATAGCTCGGAAAATCACCTCCGTCAGCCAGGTCCCCCGCTCCGTCAAGGACATTAAGCACAGATGGGATGACATGAAACGGAGGACCAAGGACAAGCTGGCCTTCATGCAGAAGTCCCTGTCGGGCCCAGGGGCCGGGGGCCGGGCCCCCGCCATAGTGCTCACTGCCCACGAGCGGGCCATCGAGTCAGCGCTGCTCACAGCCCGGTCCGGGCACGGCTTCCCCAGGGTGGAACTGGATGGCACCGACAGCCCTTCGACCAGCTGTGAGTACCGCCCGATTCCCCTCCCCAGGCTCCCCCTGCCTGTTCCCCACCCACTCCTGGCGGAGTCCCCTGCACCCTCCTTCTTTCTCCTGTCCCTCTCTGCCTCTCCCAGTCTTTCCGTCCTTCCCTCCTTCCCCCACTTCTGTCCTCTCTACCTCTTTC
>NW_006783088.1:4430591-4430857 GCF_000442215.2 Lipotes vexillifer | reverse complement strand
AGAGGGCCAGGGGCGGGGCGCCGCCCCCCCCGCCATAGTGCTCACTGCCCACGAGCGGGCCATCGAGTCAGCGCTGCTCACAGCCCGGTCCGGGCACGGCTTCCCCAGGGTGGAACTGGATGGCACCGACAGCCCTTCGACCAGCTGTGAGTACCGCCCGATTCCCCTCCCCAGGCTCCCCCTGCCTGTTCCCCACCCACTCCTGGCGGAGTCCCCTGCACCCTCCTTCTTTCTCCTGTCCCTCTCTGCCTCTCCCAGTCTTTCCG
>NW_006783088.1:4427674-4430581 GCF_000442215.2 Lipotes vexillifer | reverse complement strand
TCACTCATTCGATAATATTTCCTGAACACCGTGCCGGGAGTTGCGCTGGGAGCTGGGAAGACAGACATGGGCATAAAACCTACCCTAGGGCTTCCCTGGTGGCGCAGTGGTTGAGAGTCCGCCTGCCGATGCAGGGGACATGGGTTCGTGCCCCGGTCTGGGAGGATCCCACATGCCGCGGAGCGGCTGGGCCCGTGAGCCATGGCCGCTGGGCCTGCGCGTCCGGAGCCTGTGCTCCGCAACGGGAGAGGCCACAGCAGTGAGAGGCCCGCGTACCGCAAAACAAACAAACAAACAAAAAAACCTACCCTGCCCCTGCTTTTGGGAAGTTCCTTAAACTCGTGAGAATAAACACACTTTAATTAAATAATTGCGCAAGGAAATTTGAAAGAAGGCATGAAGGACAAATGCAGGAGGTCCTGAGAGTAGGGCTGACTACTTGGGTGTGCGACCCATCGTACTCAAGGCCGGAGCTGGGCTAACTGCTCCTCGGTTGCCTTCCTGAAACTCAGACTAGTTTTTGAACGAGGCGCCCGCATTTTCGTGTTGCATTCGACCCTGCAAATTATGTAGCGGCCCGTCTGAGCGCAGGAGTGGTGGACTGGCCGTCCACCGAGGCTGGGGAAGGCTCCTGGGAATGACAGTTGAACTGAGACCAAGGGTGAGGAAGAGTTAAGCCTGCCGGTACGCGTGGGCCGTGGGGCGCAGCGCAGGGGAGGGGAGGGCCTCGCAGGCAGAACAGCATGTACGAGGCCCCGAGGCCCTGCATCGGGAAGGCGCTTGGCACGTTCCAGGAACAGAGAGGAGCCAGGGAAGCCCCGTGTAGCAGGCGAGGGGGAGGGGCGCGAGAGGAAGCCAGCCAAGTCCCAGGCCCCGAAAGCTCAGTCCTTTCTGTCTGTCTATTCCGAGTGTCTTTATTTCTGTGTTATTTCCACACTCCCCTCCGCGGTGCCATGCTGCCTTCTCTTCTCTCTGCACTCTGCCTCCTTCTGCCCACCGCCCCCCGCCCCCCGCCCACAAACCCCCGCCCCAAGGCTCTCCCTAGGACCCATCTCTCTGTGCTCTGGGTCCCCTCCGCATGGCCCCCTCCACCCCTCTGCTCCCTCAGCACTCGTCTCCCTCTTTCCCCTCTGCTTCCTGTGTCTCAGGATGAACTTGGATGCCAGGGGTTGCGGGGTGTGGAATCTCCTGGCCTACACGGGGCGTCCTTTGGGGCTGTAGTGCTTATCGGGGCTCACCAGAAGGGGGAGAACTCGAGGCCCTTCCCTGCTGGGGCTGCACCCGCTTCAGCTGTGCTTCTGCCCACACCTGCCCCCCACTCGCAGCCCGCGGTCCCAGCTGGAGGCTGTCTGGCTTGTGAGAGACCAGTCGGGCAACAGGGCTCCAGGGACACCAGCCCTCGGGAAGATGGTTCACAGAGACCCAGCCTCCCCTCCCCAGGCCCCTTGCCGCAGGGAGCTTGCTAATTTCCTGTCTGGCTGGGGCTCCTGACAGGTGGCCATTCGGAGTCAGATACTGAGAACTAGGGAAGAAGGGGGAGATCATCCGGTCCGACTTCCATGTTGTCCAGATAAGGCCGTTAAGCTCCAGACACAGAGGTGGCCTCAGAGCCACGTTCAGAAGGAGGACTTGAACCTGGGTCTGCCAGCTCCCGCTGAGTCAGTGCATCCCCGAGTTTCAGGATGATGCTACCTAATTATGAGAAAAGGGAGGAGGCTAGCATCTAGTGAAGTCTGTTCCTTAAATTCTGTCTTGCTCATCCTTCCGTCTCCCCGAGACCAAAGGTAATGAGGTTACCAAATGTGACCTGAACTGGGTAGGGGGCCCAGGACCCCTCCACCGCAGGCTGGTCCAGGCCTCCTTTTCCCAGCTGCTACGGCACTTGGCTAGGGGCTGGGTAGAATGAGGCCCTGAAAGGGAGGGAGTAGCATCACGGCAGCCCGTCCCACTTCTTTCAACCCTGCCCTTCCAGAATGGGTGTCTGCCAAGTGGGGGTCATGAGGCACTAGGCTCTCTTACTGTGCTGGCCCAAGTGAGATGCCGGGACCCTTCGGAGGCATGCGGCTCAAGGCAACGGGAATCTGTCGGTCTTCCTGTCACCTCCCCCGGGGTGGTTCTGAATTCAGCCCCCCAGGTACAGGCAGGGAGGTGTGCCTGTCAGGAGGGTCAGCCTGTATATTTTTCGCTCTTGCTGTGGGAACCAGCTCACAAGAGAGCCGCCGAGACCCACGTGTGCAGGGCTGGGCCCCTCCCTGCGACTGGTCACAAGTGGCAGTCTGTCTGATGGTCCCTGTGTGCCGTCAGGTGCTCCAGGTAGAAGGGGTGTGTCTGCTCGGGTAGCCTGCCTTGGGGCACTGAGAGGATGGCAGGGCTGGTCGCCCAGGTAGATCTGCTCTGCATCGTCTGGGCTTGTCTGTCCCAGAGCCATCCCTTGCCTCCCTTCTCCAGCCTGTCAGCTTCCCCCTCTATGACCTAAAGCTGCAGATTCCAGTAGGCCCACAAGGTGGCCCCAAGCAGCTCAGAAATGGCCGCATGGAGGCGGGAACTCAGGGCGGCCAAGAGCATCATAGTACCTTTTGGCAGGTGTCGCTCTTTGAGCTTTGCAGAGTGCCTTTCTGTCTGTCCTCCTGTGTAGTCTTAACAACCCTGCTAGGTGGGCAAGTGGTCGGGGAGGTAGGTAGAGCAGTTGTTACCTTTGCTTTGCAGAAACGGAGCCGCAGAGAGAGGAAGTGAGCCCTCGGGTTGACGTGCCATCCCTGGGGCTGGGGTCCCACTAGAAAGTCGCTGTTCCTGTACAAGGAAGGGGACCTGGGGACCTGGGCACTGTTCATGCTCACCTGTCTCCCCAGGTGTGCCTGGCCCGAGCACCTCAGGGATCTAGGGGGCAGGTGCTTCTCCACGGGTGGG
>NW_006783088.1:4420132-4427546 GCF_000442215.2 Lipotes vexillifer | reverse complement strand
GGGCAGGTGCCGAACGAGGCTGAGGGGTAGCAGGGTGTGGGGAGGCTAGGTAACTTTGGGGGGTGCGTCCGAGCCCAGGGCTGCCTTCTTTCTCGCAGTTGTAATCAATTGCCCTTCTTTGTTTTTTGTCCCCCCAAGATGATGAAGATGAGGAGACGCCCGGGCCCTCGAGGCAGCCCCTCCGGGGGCCCCTGCAGCCGTCGCCAGAGGAAGAAGCCTGCCTGGCCAGGCCCGCCCTGCTCCTCTCTTCTCCCTCCTCCGACCAGTCCGAGACAGTGGGCCCCAAGCCCGAGGCCCTACCCCGGCCCTCGCCTCAGGCCCAGGCCGCCTGCAGGGCCCCTCGGCCGCACCCCGGCCCACCCAGCACAGGCCTAGACTGGCAGCTATTCCACACCCACGCCCAGCAGACTGAGGTGTTTCGGCAGTTCTGCCAGGAGCTGGTGACCGTGCACCGGGACATGGCAAACGGCATGCAGGCTATCGGCCAGGCCATGGCCGAGCTGACCAGCCGTGTCAGCCAGATGTGCCAGACGCTGACAGAGATCCGGGATGGGGTCCAGGCATCTCAGCGGGCGCCCGACGGGGCAGTGCCCGCAGGCTCCACCCCCCGGGCCGAGGCTCCCCCAGCGGAGCCCCCAGAGGCGCCCCCAGCACCGGCCCACGCGCGGACTACCAGGTCTCGGAAGAGAAAGCACAGTTTCTAAGCCGGCCAGTCTGCGCTGGGAGGAAGAGAGTTGGAGGAGGGGTGTCTGGCCTTGAGACAGGGGCCAGTCTCTTGTGTCCAAGATCGAAGACCCTTGTAGGGTGTTGGGGGGACTGTCATCTCCTCACTGCGTACAGGTTGGCTGCCCTGGGCTCAGCCCTATTCCCTCATCTTCGGCAGGTGCTCAAGATGCAGGAAAAGCTACCTGCCTGATACTTGCTTGGCCTGGAGGGTCAGCCTCCTCTTGGTCTGCACCCCACAGCGGCAGGCCTCGCAGGGAAAGGGGGAGCGAGAGTGGGGGGCATCTGAATGGAATCCCGCTCTCCATCCTCAGAGCTGCCGCATCAGCCTCCCCGGCCCTGAGGCTGCTGCTTTCGAGGAGGGTGAGGCCCGAGAACGGGCAAGCAGAGCTCAGCCCTTCCAGGAGGGGTCTGTCCTCCCCTCCGCCAGGGCTCTGAGCCCCGGTGGGTGGCGCCCCTGCCTTGACCTTCCGCTTGCCCTCGCTCGTGTGCTCAGCTGCCACATGCTTGCCTTTCGTGGAGCAGTGAGAAGAGGGGGGTGACGTCGGAGGAAGGGGAAGACTACCTGGCATTCGTAGAGCACTTTATTTCTCCCTGCGCTCGCAGACGTGTGATCTCAGTGGGTCCTCAGGACAGTGGGAGAGGCAGCCACGTCGGGTACTGTAATCAACTTTATTACCATCATCATCTGCATTTCATACAAATGAAACAGTAGTCGGTCGCGGGGCCAGGACTGGAAGCCAGGTCTGTGGATTTTTCCAGCTCCCCTGTCAGAGACCAGATGTGGGACTTGGGACGCGGGTTGCTCCTGCCCCTGCCAAGCTCTTCGGGGTTTCAGTGGGAGGCAACAGCAGCGTTTAGGGTGCGAGTCCACCCCACCCTGCCCCGGCACAAAGGCTGGCAGCCGGTGGCCAGGGAGAAGGAGGGCCTCGGTCTCAGGATCCAGAAGGCGACCCCTCCCCTGGCCCCTCCAGAGCCCAGCAGGGCTCCTGTCCCGTTCCAGGTTCCAGCATGCCTTGCCTCTGCTTGCTTGGGCTGCGTATGCATTAGCTACACATATCTCAAAGAAGCTGTGTTTGGGTTTGGAGTGTGGGGAGAGAGCTGGGTTCTTAGAGTTAGGGAGGGAGGCGGGGAGTGGCGGATGCAAGCTCAGCTCTGACGTGGGTGCAGCTCAGCTGTGTGTCCTCTTTGCTCCCTGGCCTGAGGCTGACTCATATCCCAACCCTCCAACCTGCCACACCTGCCCCCTAGAGCCATAGCTGGGTGGGGGCTGGGAGGACTGCTATGCCCAGGGCCCGCTGCCGCCATTCCTGGAGTCCTGCTTCTAACGCCAGCCCAAGCATAGCCCCGTGGCGGGAGAATGGAGGGCACCTGCAATGTCCCTGTGTCCTGGGCTCCTTCTCCCAATCTGTGGTTCTCTGGGGGTTCCTGCTCCCCCACACTGAATACTCCTCGGTCCGACAGCCCGATGGCTTGACTATTGCCTGGCATTGCCCTGCCCTCCGATGCTGGAATCAAAGATTGCCTTCCCAAGTATTTTTTGTTAAGATGGCAATAAAAAGAAATTGATCTCACACTTGGAACACACCCGGTCTCCAGGATCTTTCTTTGGTGTATATTCTCTTTCTTCGCTTCCTGTGAAAACCTCGAGGCCCCCAAAGCAGGGGTTAGATGACCGAGGAAAAGTGTGTTGGTGAGGGAGACTCAAGTGCCCCTGGCACTTCCCAGATCTCATCAGCTCTCCGATGCCCTGTGTTCAGCACCCTTAGAGGAAAGGAAAGGAAAGGAATTGATGGGCCGAGGTGGACAAAGCATCCACATATGAAATCGTTTCAGTATGTTTAATTTCTCTGCAAATCGAAAGGGAGATGTTGCTCAATGAATTCTACCTTTTTTTCCCTAAAGGTATGTCAGGGGTCCTGGGGAAAAACCCCACCATTTCTGGCAGGAGACTCCAGAAGGGTCAGGGGCTGTCCATTTGCCAGGGTACTTCAGGGACCACCCTGAGGCACTCACTGATCTGGGTATCTGACTTGTCACAGGTAAGGCCCTGCCCACCTAGAGTTGAGGCTTCTCAAAGTAATTGAAATGGCTTCCTCTGGCTCCCCTTGGGAGTCTCCTCAGCAGGAGAGGGACCCCCTGATCCGTGCATTGCCCTGGCTTACTTCCAGTCACAGGGAGAGGTTCTCCCAGGCAGGAAATACCCATGTCCTGACCGGGGATCCATCCACTTTCTGGAAGATCCCAGCCTGCTTTAACCAGACCTGGGAATCCAGGTCATCCTCTGCCATTCTTGACCAAAAAGCATGGTCATGGAAATCAAGATTTTCCGAGCTCCAGGAGATACAGAAATTCTGTGAAACCGGGCCTAGGGTGTTTCCCACCAAGGTCAGGGTACTAAGCAGTGACTGGCTGGCCTCTCCCTCCGGTCCTGAGGAGAGAAAGGGGCCAAGTTGAAAGCAAAGGGGACAGAGAGATGAAGAGACTTGTCAACTTCAGATGGAAAAGATTTCAGTTTCTTTTTCTTGGCTTCGGTGGGGATTGTGGGGCTAGCACGTCAAACAGGAAGGTGAAACTGGAGCCGGTGGATGGAAATGAATGGGCAGCCAATTTCAGCTTAAGATGGGGACATCGCCCCCCTAAGAGTCTGAGGCCTCCAGCCATGCCAAGGGCTGGCTGCGTGGTGTTCTGTTAGAGTCCGGGTGACCATCTAGTGGGTGGATGCATGACCCAAAGACCTTCCCAGCCCAGAGACCTCAGTGCATGTGAGAATACAGAGCCCAGTCTCTTCTTGGTCAGTCTTTCCTCATCTCTGCCTCAGTGACTGGGGCAGCTTCCTTTCCGTCGGAGGCATAGCCACTGAGTGAGAGTGGGCCCGGCCCTTGTCTATCCCTTCCAACAAAATGGATGCCCCTTGGGTTATTTTTCTCTCTTGAGTCGGAACTGATAGTCATTTCCTGACCCAGCTAGAAAATATGGTGCACTGGATAAGACACAGTGGGTGAGGTCTGAAAAGTGTTGTCTTCGTGCTTATCTAGCCAATACCCAAAGTCAGCAAAGAGTTTGGAATAAAAACAATCCATTATCATCATGAAAGTTTCAGTCCAGAACCACCCCTCCACCACCACTCCCCGCCCACCCCCTTGATTGCTTCAAAGGGTCTGATTTGAAAAGCTATCAAATTAGCACTAGTGTTTACCGATCAGCCTGTGCTATGCATTTTCCATCCCCCCTTCTGACATACTCTGTGCCTTCCCTCCAATGAAGTAATGACCTGGAAACTATTTCAAATAGAAAGATTTTTCACTCCCTGGAAGCCTTCTGTTCCAGGAAGGGCTCTTGTTCACCCGCAGCCGTGTAATGGGACAGGCATGCCTCTTCATACAGGGATTGTTGTGTGGGGACAGGATTCTTGGAGTGGATCAAGCCATTGGGTGTTACTGCAAAATACTTAAAATGGGGTGACCTGACTAGAAGTAATTGGTGTTGGGACTTAGCTGGCTCCATTTAGCTTTACCTCAAAAATGATATAGCGTAAACATCTTCTCAGGGGGAATGGATTGTTCTGATTCACTGAGAGCTGCCATATGTATCTTATTTCAAATGCCAACTTTCAGAACAACCAAATACAACTGGACGCTGAACCGATTTTGATCTTTGAAGACACTTCGTGATCCATACAAAGATTTGGAGCTCTCTTCCTAAATATTTTAAAAAATTTTATTGAATTAGTGTTGTGTGAATTTCTGCTGTACAGCAGAAATTTTATTGAATATTACTGAATATTATTGAATTTTATTAAATTTTATTGAATAAAAATTTTATTGAATTAGTGTTGTGTTAATTTCTGCTGTACAGCAAAAGTGATTCAGTTATACGTAAATATATTCTTTTTCATATTCTTTTCCATTATGGTTTATCACAGGATATTGAATATAGTTCCCTGTGCTATACAGGAGGACCTCTATTCCTAAATATTGATTCTTGTTGGGTAGGAAAACACCAGAAGTTGGAAGGGGAAATTGACTTGAATCTGTCTAAACCTTCTGACGTCCTCACCAAGTTGCTCTTTGGAATAAATCCCCGATAGCTAGGTGTTTCTCATCTACCTTTTTTCTCTTTAAGTTGAGTGCCAGAGAAAATAATTCTAGCTTTTAGAGCCTGACGGCTGTTTAGAAACTGAAAAAAGAAAAGACTGTATTCTTCTTTCCTTGTGCTCTATGATTTCAGTGATTCTTGTTAGAAAAAACATGAATGGATGGTCTGCCTTCTGTGTCTGGGAATAGGAAAGTTTGGATCTACCTCAGTTCCATGCTGTGCTCACCACTAGGTCAAATCCCAGACTCTTGCTAAACTGGGGACTGGAAAATAGTTTGCACATTCAGAAGAAATCTCACGTATGAAGAAAAGGCAGACTTCTGCAGTTGGAGAGTTGAGATTGTATGTGAGGGGCGCTATGCCTGGGGTACCACAAATGTAGATTCCCAATGCTGCTGGCCACCATGACCGTCACCACTGCCACCCTGTACTGGAACTGGCGTTGGTGTATGTCTTCTCCTTTTTTAGGGGGTGGGGGAGAGGGAGTACCAGTAAGAATTGCTTATTGAGGAAGACTTGGAAAGTACAGAAAATTACAAAGAGGTAGAACCATGTATAATGGATAATCACGGTTAAAACAGTGGTGTATTTCCTTCAAGCAGTTTACCCAGGCTCGTTTTTAAAGCATGATTAGCACCATGATATAAATAGCTTTCAGTCCTATTGTTCCCACTCTGCCTTATATCAGGACCATTTTTCCATGTCATGAAAGATTCTTTGAAAACATTTTTCTGTAGATGAGTAACATTCCATTGTACAAATATACCATGGTTTATTCAGTTGTTTCTCTAGTATCAGAAGTTTAGATGTTCTAGCTTTTGCTCCATTACAAGCAGTGGAACAGTCAGCGTGGCGGTGTGCAGAGCTTGCATTCTTATTCCACACCTTAACGTTTTGGTGTTCTTTTTCCAATTCTACAAATATTGTGGAAAAACCCAAATGACATAAAATTTACCATTTTAAGCATTTTTAAGTGTGAAGTTCAGTGGTACTGAGTACATTCACACTGTTGGGCAACCATCACCATTATCACTCTCCATAACTCTCTCCATCTTCCCCAGCTGAAGCTCTGTACCCATTCAACGCTAGCTCCCTATTTCCCCCTCCCCCATCCCCTGGCAACCACCATCCTACTTTCTGTCTCTGTGAATCTGACTACTCATATAAGTGGAATCCTGTAGTATTTGTTGTTTTATGACTGGCTTATTTCACTTAGTATGTGTCGTCAAGGATCATTCATGCTGTAGCGTGGGTCAGAGTTTCCTCCCTATTTGTGGCTGACTAATATCCCATTGGGTGTATAGACCACATCTTATTTATCCACTCATCCATCAGTTGACACTTGGGTTGCTTCCACCTTTGACTATTGTGAATAATGCTGCTGTGAACGTGAATGAACAAATGCTTGTCCGAGTCCATGTTGCCAAGTCGTTTCCCAAAGTGTCGTGCCAGCTTATTGTCCACCATTAGTGGAGACTCTTGTCTTGCCACCTTTACCAATACAGAGCTTACAATGTAAAAAAGTTCTCTGTGCCAACAAGACAATGTGCTGCTTTGTGCCTCTTTTCTTATTAGTGATGCTGAATCCTTTCATTTGTTCATTATCCATTTGGATTTATTTCTGTGAATTATTGTTTCCCTTGGACTGCTCCAAGTACAGTTCTTTGGGCTGTGCCAGTCGGACAGACTTTGATTTCTTCCCTGGCTTTTGAGACAAATCATAGCATAAGGGAAAGAAGTTTGTTTTTGACTACAAATTTCCTAGGCACTTGGATAACACAGAGCCCTAAAACTCCAAATAATTTCCTCTTGCCTGTTTGATCTGTACATCTCCACCTCTCTACAGATACTGCATCATCTCACCTTTTGGAGGCGAGTGAGGTGGCAGGTTGGATATTGGAAATGTCATTTCAGGGAGAATGGGTGAGGTCCATAGATTCTGAGGGTCTGACAGAACTTTAAAGGTTGTCTGGGCATTGCCGAGTTGGTGCTTTACATGCCCACATAGGAGCCGTGAGTTCTAGTGGGAAAAGCATGGACCTCAATGCTCAATCTCCCATTTATTAGCTGTGTGACCTTAGGCAAGTCACTTAGCCTCTCTGAGCCTCAGTTTCCTTACCTTCAAATCCACCCCAAATTCTGGTGCACTTGGTATGGGGTGAGCTTGGGTACTTTTTTCACACTCTCCAGATGATTCTAATGTGCCTTTCCCTACCTCCCCTGTCCCCACTGGACCCTCTATTTTTAAAGATTTTGATCTTCAGCATTTATTAATTGATCTCGTGGGCACCCTTTTCACATGGGTTATTTCTGCTAGGCTTTGTGACATTCTGAGAACAGTTCAAGGATCTCACCCTTACCACCATCAGAGGCCTGCGGGTATGTGGGAATGCCTGCGGTTAAAAGTTAGGGAAGAATAGTTTTCCAATCACCTGTATATCTGGTATTGAACCTTGTATTTACCAGAACCTAGGAGGTAGGAAGGGTAGGTGTCATTTCCAGTCCCAGAAAACAGAGATTCTTAGAGGTTCAAAGCCTTGCTTGAAGTCCACAAAACAGTGAGACAAGGGACTGGCTCCAGCTTGTTGCTTTC
>NW_006783088.1:4406946-4420095 GCF_000442215.2 Lipotes vexillifer | reverse complement strand
GGCGTTTAGCCACTGGCACCTGCCCGGCACCGTGCCTGGTACCGGCAGGCACTCGCCAAAGAGTGGCCCGCGCGTTCTCACCTGTCCCCCTCGCCCCCAGGTACGTGGTCATCTCCCGGGAGGAGAGGGAGCAGAACCTGCTGGCGTTCCAGCACAGCGAGTGCATCTACTTCCGGGCGTGCCGGGACATCCGGCCCGGGGAGCGGCTGCGGGTCTGGTACAGCGAAGACTACATGAAGCGTCTGCACAGCATGTCCCAAGAGACCATCCACCGCAACCTGGCCAGAGGTGAGTGCCCACACCCAAGGGAGGGCCACGCCCACTGCCAGCCCCAGGGGAGGCCAGAAACGCTTCCCTAGGAGCTTCCTAGGAAAACCGATGGGAAATACAGTACACCAGCAAGTGCTGGTGTACTGGGGGAGACCCAGAGGGACTCAGGGGAACTGGTGGGCTAGGTAGGAGCAGCCGCTCTGGCACCGGCCGTGGCCACTCGGTGTGTCCTCCTCCCTCAGACATGGTCAGAAGCCCTATTATAGACGTTTCAGAGGATCAGGGAGAGAGACAAGTCTCCAATGCCAAGCATATAAGTTTAATCAAAATTGATTCTGTTTCCCCAGCTCAAATTGATGGAAGGATGTTGTGAACTGCCACTGGCTCAGTAATAGCAGCAATAATAGGTGACATTTACTAAGTACTTAATATGTGCTAAGCAGGTTTTCCATGGTGTCCCATGTAATCATCCTAGTAGCACCTGTCCGATAAGTGCCCAGTGAGAATTAGATGGGTAATATACGTAACACATTTAGAACGATGTCTGCCTTGACCATCGTAAGCCCTCAGTTGTAAACTTTTAATACTAATGATAGCATGTGGATTATTATCCCCACCTTACAAATGTAGAAACTGAGCATCAGATAAATACAGTGACTCACCCAGAATCCCATGACAAGCAGGGGGCAGAGCTAGGTTCCTAACCCACATTTGTCTGAGTCCAGGGTCTAAGCTCTAACCTACAGTGCTATAAGGCCTCCCAGACAAAACTAGTTTCTTCCCTGCTTCCTCCTGGTCTCATTCCTGGCAAGTCCTAATGATATGCTGTGAAAGAACAATCTCTGTTAGGAGAGGAAGATTGGAGGGAGGTGGGTGGTGGCCTGGTGGGTGGGTATCCATCCAGGCTCCATTCAAATGAGTCATTTGATAGTGGTTTAAAATACTCCCCAGCTCCTAGGCCTTTACCTCTGTACTCCATCCTCAGCCATGCCAGGGCAAACGGGTGAGCCCAAGGTCCTTTTTCCAGCAGGACCTTCCTTACACTAAAACCACATATCCAAAGACCCAGAGTCCATGCGGTCCCGGGAACCAAGCCTATACCCAAGCCCCACCGTATCGTGTTTCCGATCAATCTACTTATTGGAAGTAAAGCTTCATTTAGAGCATGAGGGGAAGAGATGAAAAGGGGGTAAGAGTGACCCATTGGAAGTAAGCTATCTTCAAAACCAAAACAGAGCAAAGCCAATTGTGGACATTGAGTGCACAACTGCTGCCTGACTTGGTAAAAGGTATCTGGTGATTGGATGAGCAGTGAAAGGAGACCCAATAGATACCCTCATCCCTTGTTTTCTTTGGAGCTGGGTGTTAGGCACATACATGCCGATTATACTTGGGAAGGCATGTTTCTGTGACATGATTGCCGTGGTTTCCACTTGACCTCTGGAGATGCCATGTAAAAAAGTGTCTGATGCATAGTACATCCTCCATAAATCTTGGTTGAATGGATAAAAGAAGAAATGAATGAAGACCACCAAGAAATCTCCAAAAGAATCATATCACCAGAAGAAGAGAAAACCAAGAGAAGTCATACCTGAGGACGTGGGTTCCATCCCTTGGCCACGATCTTCTTGAATTCTTCTGGATTTGTAATGTCCTTTTTTCCCCGTGTCTCCTCCAGAGCACCTCAAGCTGCTTCATCCTCAGAGAGCCCTGAGACCCAAGGAGAGCGCTCAGAGAAGGGCATGAGCTTTCAGGAGTGGTTCAAAGGAGCGTGGCAGACAGACTTGAAATGAGATGAACCAAGATGTGTGAAGATACAGGAGGAAGGAGTGTCTATTCCCGGCCAGGCTGAGACGTAGGAAACACGAAGGAAGCTGGAAGCCACCCACGGGGCAGGGCCAGAGCAGAGGGTGGACTTGGCCCTAAAGCCCTTGGGAAGCAGCCGTGGAGCTCAGTGGCCTTTAGACGTGTGTCCCTGTAGCCTGTAGCTTTGGCAGACTCTGATACGGTTAGTGGTGTCTTAGATCTGTGTGCCGGTTCTGCTCTGTAGGGGGCATTCCCCACGCTCAACCACTCAGGGTCTTACGTGGGAGGAGGCTTCTTTGTAATTGGAGGCTGGAGCCTTGGTGAAGTCCAGAGCGTGACTTATTAGCTCTTATTCAGTAGAGACATTAGTTGGAGCCCAGAAATGCTTCCTGAAGAGTATAAATTATTCCTCTGTGGTTATCTTTTAAGAATAGGATGCAGCTAATACATGTATTCAAAGAATTTATGTTTTTTGTCTACTTTGGGTCATTGATTTTCTTTGTGGTGTTTCCCTCATGTTTTATGGAGGCTTTAGAATCAATTTCATAATGCTTAAAGATTTATTTTGACCCATAGATTTTTCCGGGAGCCTTGAGCCCAAAGAAATCACCTGCTCATCCTAGGAAATTTGAATAACCTTGTCCTTGAGTAGGGATGCATGAGGAATCCCCGGTGATGCGTATCCTGGACCTCCTGACATCCTCAGCTATTTGCTGCCTGATTGGTCCATGAGAAAGTGAAAGGGTGGCCTTTGACTTTCAGAGATTCTGATGGGCAAGTGTCTGATCTGCAAGGCGAACGTGTTGCATTTTTTAAAAGTTCTCTTCATCTCCACCCTTTCTGCCCCTCAGATGTTATAGAAACAAGGCTGCGGGGAGCCGCCTGAGTTTCAGGAACATTGGAGCCTTCAGGAGATAAGGTCATTCCTTAGGTGTTCATGTGAGGACAGAAAAGGATCATCCTGAATAGACTGCTCCCTTCTGTGCTGTGACCTGTGGGAAACCTGGAGTCATACACGGGCCAGGGTACATCACCCCGTGCCAGCTGTGGGATGCCAAGGCTTGGTCACAGCACGGAACGTCTGGATTGCACATGGAGAGCCCTTGGCCTTCACTCGGAGGGAGGCCTCGAGCAAACGCAGCTCTCAGAAGCCTAATTACAACATATATTCAGGTCAAGACGTTGGTCAGAGTCACATCCCCCAGGGCCCTGCCCCTGATCTAGGAAGCCTTTGAGAGTTCTAGCTCCATAGACGGCTGTCAGGACCTTCTGAGGGTCCCTCTTAGCATCTGTCCCCCCAGGCAGCATCCATACATCTATAGCAATTTATGCAAATGTGTTGGCCATTTTGAAGAATCAGGCTAACATAATATATTGCTGGGGTGTTCACCGAGGTCTTTGACGTCATTTACATGATAGAAAGAAATAGAAAAGGAAATGTCCTTAGAATTGTCAGGTAAGGACACACAGCTACTGTAGTTTGAGCGCGTGTTGGGTCCGCGTGGGCGTGTTGTGCTTTATCGTGCCGGGGGGGCTGCCATCTTGGAGCTCACAGCCGCTGTTGGTATGCCCGACTTGCCTTTTCTTCCTGCCTCGGTCATCCATGAGAGCCACAGAGGTTCAGGCCGTGCTTCCTCACATAGTCCAAGGCTTCCGGTTCCTGGGAGAATTAGAAAGAACAGTTGCTGTAAGGCAGACTTTGCCCTAACAGGGCTGTCTCCCAAGAGTCAGGGAGGAGGAAGGAGTGGGCCTCAGTGTTTCGTGTGTACCTTTTACCAAGTCGAAGCAGCCATCTTCCGATTGCTGGGACTGGAGGAGCCAGCCTGGAGGGATGGGGACTCCACATGCACTTAGCTGAGCTATGGTACCACCCACCCGGCTAATCACGTGGGATGTCATCTTCTAGGATGACAGGATGGCAAGTTCCTTAACTTCCGACTCCCTGCCCCTATAGCGTTTGCTCAACTTTTAAACATACAGCTTTTGCACGTAAAGCTCCATGGAAACAGTCTCTTTAAAAAGAGTTCTTCCCACTTTTCCGGGTCCTTTGACTCTAGACCCAGTGATCCGTTGAGTAATCCACCTCCCTTTTTGCCACACCTGCTCCATTAGGCCAGACCCAGAGGGATGTGTCAAGCGACTTCCTGAGAGGAGCGCTTCGTTTTCTGTTGGTTTCTCCTCTTTGGGGCTTTTCCCCACTTCCTCACACCCTGGTTTTCCTTCCTAGGAGAGAAGAAATTGCAGAGGGAGAAGTCTGAGCAGGCTCTGGATAACCCAGAAGACCTGAGGGGTCCCCTGCAGCTCCCCGTGTTGAGACAGGGCAAAAGTCCCTACAAGCGTGGCTTTGACGAGGGGGATGTGCACCCCCAGGCCAAGAAGAAGAAAATCGACCTCATTTTCAAGGATGTGTTGGAGGCCTCACTGGAATCTGCAAAGGTAGAAGCCCACCAGCTGGCGCTGAGCACCTCGCTGGTCATCAGGAAGGTCCCCAAGTACCAGAACGACGCCTACAGTCAGTGTGCAGTGACCGTGTCACATGGCCTGCAGAATGTCACCCGGACCCAAGGAGAAGGAGGCTGGAAGGTCCCCCAAGGGGTCTCCAAGGAGGCAGGCCCACTGGAGGACGCAGAGGAGGAGCCTCCGCCGTTCAAGGCCGACAGTCCCGCCGAGGCCTCCCTTGCCTCCGACCCTCACGAGCCGCCCACCACCTCCTTTTGCCCAAACTGTATTCGCCTAAAGAGGAAGGTTCGGGAACTCCAGGCCGAGCTAGACATGCTTAAGTCCGGCGCGCTTCCTGAGCCCCCCGCCTTGCCGGCACGGGCACTGGAGCTCCCCGAGTTCCCAGACCCCGCAGGTAAGTTGGTGTGGATGAGACGGTTGTCAGAGGGAAGAGCACGCGGTGGGCAGTGCGGAGGGGGCCTGGCGCTCCCCAGGGGAGCCACCTTTGGGGAGACCTGGGGCATGGAGCTCGGACATGGGTACCGGCCGCAGCGCACGCCCTCAGGTGCCTCCGACAGGCCGCCTTACAGCTCCGGTGGGGGCTTTGGGTCTTGCCCTTGTATCCTCCTCTTCAATAAAGGAAGTTCTGCCGCAGGAGGGGTGTGTGCTGTGTTCTTGACCCCTTGCCCTTCTCCAGTGTCTTACCCCAAAGCCCAACTCCTAAACCCAATCTTTCTCTCTCCCAGTCTCAGGCAGGCTGTCCCGTGGGGGAGAGCCCCCGGCCTTACCGACCGGGATACAGGGCATTTAGTTGCCTTTGCTGCTTTCTGTTGGCTGCCTGCATCTTTTAGGGATGCTCAACCACAAGGACGGTTTCTCAGTACGCATCCGCAGCTGAGTTAGAGAGTTACATAGCACTTCCTATTTTAACCGCACCCCTTAGCTCAGAATGAGGTGTTTCAGATATTCAAAGCACGCATCTTAACTACACTGCATTCTGATCCCGAAATCACTTGGGGCCCGAGCTCCCTTCACTTGAGGGCAGCGCGCCTTCCTGTGACCGCCTTGGTGGTGGGATGCGTCCCATGTCCTGTCCTTGCTGTGTACCGCTACGGAACCTCTGATGTGCTCTGTTGCTCCAGCAGCTCTGCCCTCCTAGTTGTGCTGTTCGGTTGACACAGAACATTTAAGTTCCTTGAGCACCTACTCGTGGAAGGTGAGGGCAGGCAGTCTGGAGCGTGGTGGCCCCCGGGGCTAATGCACAAAGAGGGTGAGACATGCATGGACGACAAGAGTGCTTATAAATGAATTCCAGGCTGGGATTCGGTCTGTCATAGGGATCGGCTCCTGTTTCACAGAATGCGACACCTACCTTTTGGGCCCTATTTCCTTCATTTTGGAAATGCCTGTGTTTTTGTCCAACAGGTGTAACTGTTTCTTTCCCGTTTGTCTTCCAGCCTCAGAGAGCATGGTCTCCGGCCCTGCCATCATGGAGGACGACGACCAGGAGGTCGATTCGGCAGACGAATCCGTCTCCAACGATATGATGACGGCCACCGATGAGCCCTCCAAGATGTCGTCGGCCACCGGGCGCCGAATCCGGCGCTTCAAGCAGGAGTGGCTGAAGAAATTCTGGTTCCTGCGGTACTCCCCGACCCTCAACGAGATGTGGTGCCACGTCTGCCGCCAGTACACGGTGCAGTCCTCCCGTACCTCGGCCTTCATCATCGGCTCCAAGCAGTTCAAGATTCACACCATCAAGCTGCACAGCCAAAGCAACCTGCACAAGAAGTGCCTGCAGCTGTACAAGCTCCGCATGCACCCCGAGAAGACGGAAGAGATGTGTCGCAACATGACGCTGCTCTTCAACACCGCCTACCACCTGGCCCTGGAGGGCAGGCCCTACCTGGACTTCCGGCCCCTGGCCGAGCTGCTGCGGAAGTGCGAGCTCAAGGTGGTGGACCAGTACATGAACGAGGGAGACTGCCAGATCCTCATCCATCACATCGCCCGGGCGCTGCGCGAAGACCTGGTGGAGCGCATCCGCCAGTCACCGTGCCTCAGCATCATCCTGGATGGACAGAGCGACGACCTGCTGGCTGACACAGTGGCGGTCTATGTCCAATACACCAGCAGCGACGGGCCCCCGGCCACGGAGTTCCTGTCCCTGCAGGAACTGGGGTTCTCCAGCACAGAGAGCTATCTCCAGGCGCTTGACCGGGCCTTTTCCGCCTTGGGCATTCGGCTGCAGGATGAGAAGCCCACCGTTGGCTTGGGCATAGACGGGGCCAACGTCACAGCCAGCCTGCGGGCCAGCATGTTCATGACGATCCGCAAGACACTGCCCTGGCTGCTGTGCCTGCCCTTCATGGTGCACCGGCCCCACCTGGAGATCCTGGATGCCATCAGTGGGAAGGAGCTCCCCTGCCTGGAGGAGCTGGAAAACAACCTGAAGCAGCTGCTGAGTTTCTACCGTTACTCGCCACGCCTCATGTGCGAGCTGCGGTCCACAGCGTCCACCCTCTGCGAGGAGACGGAGTTCCTAGGGGACATCCGGGCTGTGAGGTGGATCATCGGGGAGCAGAACGTCCTCAATGCCCTCATCAAGGACTACCTGGAGGTGGTGGCCCACCTCAAGGATGTCAGCAGCCAGACCCAGAGGGCGGATGCCTCGGCCATTGCGCTGGCCCTGCTGCAGTTCCTCATGGACTACCAATCCATCAAGCTCATCTACTTCCTCCTGGACGTGATTGCCGTGCTGTCACGCCTGGCCTACGTCTTCCAGGGCGAGTACCTCCTGGTGTCCCAGGTGGATGACAAGCTCGAGGAGGCCATCCAGGAGATCAGCCGGCTGGCCGACTCTCCGGGGGAGTACCTGCAGGAGTTCGAGGAGAACTTCCGGGAGAGCTTCAACGGGATCTCCATGAAGAACCTCAGGGTGGCCGAAGCCAAGTTCCAGTCCATCCGGGAGAAGATCTGCCAGAAGACCCAAGTGATCCTGGCTCAGAGGTTCGATTCCCGCAGCCGGATCTTCGTGAAGGCCTGCCAGGTGTTTGATCTGGCCGCCTGGCCCAGGAACAGCGAGGAGTTCATGAGCTACGGCAAGGAGGACATGGTGCAGATCTTTGATCACCTGGAGGCCATCCCCACCTTTTCCCGGGATGTCTGCAGGGAAGGGCTGGACCCCCGGGGGAGTCTGCTGATGGAGTGGCGGGAACTCAAGGCTGATTACTACACCAAAAACGGCTTCAAAGACCTGATCGGCCACATTTGCAAATACAAGCAGAGGTTTCCACTCTTGAACAAGATCATCCAGGTCATCAAAGTCCTCCCCACCTCCACCGCTTGCTGCGAGAAAGGCCGAAACGCCCTGCAGCGAGTCCGCAAAAACCACCGCTCCCGCCTGACTCTGGAGCAGCTCAGCGACCTGTTGACCATCGCTGTCAATGGCCCTCCGATCGCCAACTTTGATGCCAAGCGAGCCCTGGACAGCTGGTTCGAGGAGAAGTCTGGCAACAGTTACACACTGTCGGCCGAGGTCCTCAGCAGGATGTCTGCGCTGGAACAGAAGCCAGTGGTCCAGACCGTGGACCACGGGTCAGAGTTTTACCCGGATATTTAGGGAGCCGGATCGCAGAGTTCACTAAGCTGTTGAATATTTTTTTAATCTATACTCATAAGCTTTGATATATTATATAAGTATATATTATATTATATTTTATATATATATATATATATATATATATATATATATATATATATATAAACCCACACTGAAAAAATGTTAAAAACCAAGGTGACACGTCCACCAGAAGCTACTGGGAAAGGAATAATGTCAGAAACTGACTCTCGTCTACAAAATTTGGCAGCTGCAACACACGTGGAAACTCATTTTCACTCACAGAAGCATGTGCTGGGGCCACACGTGCTCCCACCTCACAGTCAACCAACCGCATAAGCTAAAATGACGGGTCTGTCGTCACCTTTAGGTATAGCTCATTTTGTTTCTGTTCTCGTTTGGGGGTTGAGGGGTTTGGGTTTGGGTGTATGTTCTTGCCTTTTTTTTTTTTTTTTTCTTGTTTGGTTTTATGAGGGGGGGTTTCTTGGCCTCTTCATTGAGCAGCTGGTCCAGCTGAATCGGATCTCTCATTTGGGATAGGGTGGGCTGTGTACTTGGAGCGGGGTATTTGACTTTTCCCTCTCCCACCCAACCTCAGCTTGAGAGATTTTCATTCATTTCCTGACCAGCGTTCCTTCACTGTCTCGAAACAAAAGTGTCGGTCAGACTGTGACACCCACCACTCCCTACCCGTGTCGCCTGTCCTGTCCCTTGTCTGTTGAATCCCTCCTTCCAGACCCCTGGATCCTAAACATTTTACCTGTTATACTGAAGGCAAAATCGCCTTACACCGAGCTTGAAATCCCGGGGACGGGGTGGGGGTGGGGCATGAGCTCCTTGCATTCCTGTTTTACCTGGTGTGGGATAACATAATATAATTCCATTCAGATCCAGGGTATATGGGGGAAATGAAGAGCCAAGAAGTCTATACCCCAGTAGGGCGGCAATTTTTGGCTAAAAACAAGTAAAATGAAAAGTATGTATTCAATTTACATGAATTATTTATACTCTGTCTTTATAATCATATAATGTGTTTGGGGGTATTTTATTGTCCCTTTAATAATCAAGAAATGCCTGCTAGAGTTCAGTGGCAGGAGATGTCAATGCAAGTTGTGCCCTGGGTTATGCATAACTCCGATGAGAGTCTCTAGGGATTGGGTCCTTTTGCAGTAAGGCTGATGACAAGCCCTGCAGCCTGGCAGGAAGGTAGTGGGAAAGTGGGTAATGCATCTGTGACGGCGAACGCTTCCTTTTTTGAACAGGGTAGAGACGTCCTAAAAGAAAGGAATACACAAGAGGTAAGACAGGACTCTCAAGGCATCAGCCTACACACACACGCACACACACACACACGCGCGCACACACACACACACACACACACACACACACACACACACACCGAGATATAAGCTTTAGAAATAGCCACTCGCCTACTCCCTGAGGCAAGTAGTGGTTTAATCTAGAGGAGTCTTGATCAATGCTCTTTTGTTCATTTAATTACCAGTATACCTCGCAAGGGAGTTTTTTAAAAAAATGTGCGTGAGCTGTTAAAAACTTCTGTCCATGTTTCCACATCTGATGTATGCATATCTGATATGCAGAGATCCTACATCGTGGGTGCAGGTTATATTGGGGGGAGAGAGGAAGAGCTGCATTGTCTGTGGTCTGTCAGGAGCCATCCCTCTCAGTTGGCAGAGGGTGGGCAAAGGACGGTGTGATCTGGCCACAGGCATGGCTCCAGCGTCCCCCACCTGCTCGGCTCAGACATTAGAAAACTGTGGTGGCTTCCTTCCTTCTTGGTTTATCTTGTCTCCGAGGGCTCATGCCACCGTTGAGAACCGGAGTGGAACTGTCATCAACACTGAACATGTCACCCCCTCCTTCCTTGTCCTGCCAGACCTTCACCCCCTCCAGATCCCTTCCCCCCCACCCCATGGTCTTGGTGCTAAGATAACTTTAGAGTCATTGCTGCTAGTCGATAGCTTTTCATTATATAAATATATTATATATATTATATATTATTTTTGAAACTTTTTTGTTCGTTTTCAACAGTGATGTAGCATGTTAAAAAAACAAAAAACCAACTGGTTTTCTCCGACTGTCCCACTGCCAGGCCTCATATGCTGCCTTCAACAAATCAATGCACCCCTGCCTGGTGACATTCACCCCTCACCCGCCTCCCCAGTCACGCACATACTTTCCCACCCTCCTCTGAACAAGGAGAGAGTTAGCAGGAACTTGCAAGGAAAGACCCAGAGCCCTTCCTCGTGCTTTGAAGTTCCCAGCTTCATTAGCTTCTCCACTTTAGGCCGATGTCTTCTCTCCCCATCTGCCTCCTCCCATCAGGGCCAGTAACTGTGGTCAAGGGCAAAGCACAAGGGTCCACCTTTCCCTCCCCAACCTCCTCTCCACCACACACCCAAACCACCGTGTCTGTGGGAGCTTCCTTTGAACATCGCACAGAGTGAGATGCGTTGAGGGCAGAGATGGCTGGCAAGGTGGGCCTCCGTAGAGGTCAGAAACAGTAGTCGGGATCCTTTCTTCTAGCCAACAGTTGCCTTACGCCTCCTCCTGCCCCCATCTGCACCTCCCCACCCACTATGTCAGGAGATGGGGAGTCCTCCCCTAGACCACTCATTTGGAAACCAGGAGGAGAGAATCACTGATGGCTGCCTGAGTACCGCATCAGGGCTGCGACTGTTTCCTCTCAGGAGGCCGTGGCCAAAATTAGCTCAAATTTTTAAACAGAGGGGAAAAAATCCTTTAGGCCAATGCCAGTGTCTACCTTGTCTTTTTAGAGGGGCAGGAGCTGGCCACCTGCCTCTGGGCCAGAAGCACGAGGCTGCTAGCCATCACCTGCCCAGCTAGACTCCAGACCTCAGAGAGGATGAGCTCTCTGGCGGGTCCTGAAGTTTGGGAAGGCATCTCTAAAACTCCAGATGCCCATGACACTCTGAAGGCCACTTTGCCTTGGGACAGGGAGCAATTTGGGTGACACACCACTGCAATTGACACAGAGTCTTTACCCCTTGGAGGCTCCAGTGTTTCTATCCTGTGAATGCTGCATGCAATTACCCGTGATCTCCATCCCTGGCGTTTCCACTCTTCTGCGTCCTTGAGAAGGACTCTTGGACTGTGGGGACCCTCAGGGTTTGGCCCAGGGAGCCGCATGCTTGGGCAGTCTAACCTCCCTTCGATAAGTACAAAAAGCCGTGGCTAGGCGGTCCTTGCATCCTCGTCCCTTCGGACGAGACAGAGCCCTTAAACTCAGCCCCTGGCTTAGGAGTGACAACCATTGGCTTAGAATGAAAGGTCTGTGTCTCTAGAATTGAAACTTGTCCTCATTGGGTTGGCTGATTAGTGACTTTCTTCGGTTCATGGAGGGGGCGGGAAGTGAGATCAGGTTCGTGGCCAATTGTGCCAAGTAGAGACATCGCAGAGCTCGGGAGCCAGAAGCCCTTGTGATTAAAATGGTCTGCTTTTCCTCAATGGAGGAAAGAAGCCTGACCTATTGCCATTTTGTACCTATCTGTGAGACCCGAGGACAGCCCAGCCCTGTCTGTAACTCTTGCCATGTCCCAATTTCCAAGTTTCGCCTGCCTGGTTGAATGTGAGAATCCAGGCATCCACGACACCAGCTTTTTTTTTCTTCGATGGCTGCGGGCAGCATCCAGTGGTGCTGGGCAGACCCTCATTTCCTCATCCTCACTGGAGGATGAGACCAGGCTCGACGTCCTGGATCCCTGGATGGTCGCGTTCGGTGCTGGGCCCTGAATCTAGGGTCGCGTTCGGTGCTGGGCCCTGAATCTAGGGCAGCTGGAGCCGCCCCTGCTACCTGTTTCCACGCTGAGTTGTCTTGCTGAGGCCCCTCTCCTTAACTTGCTTATGTTGACGCTTTGATTTGGAGAAAGGACCTTGTAATTGTTTAAGATGATGTTTAAATATTTTCCAGTTGTTTAGAAGTGTTATCAAGAAGGAGAAAACAGGCAAAAGCATGTAGAGTGCTGAAAATGATCGTGGAGAGACTGAAATGGACCAGACGTGGCCCAGCTTGGGCTGTGGGGCGGGCATCGTTTTAGCTGTTCACCTGGAGCCTCATGGGGTCCAGGAGGTGGCTTGGGGGTTGAAAGAGAACTTCTAGATTCCTCCCCGCTTTGTTTGTTCTCCCACCCCCTGTAGGAACAGGAATTCTGTATCTAGAGCTGGTTGTGGTTTCCGGTCTGGGTGGATTTCCAAGTAGAATTTGTGTTCTTTCTTGGTCCCTACACCCAGTTTGGGTAGAAGGCTCTGGATCCCCTCGCCCCTTCAAGCAGCAGGCCCAGCCAGGCCAGCCTGGGACAGCCACAGTGGGGAGTGCCTTTTCCTTAGACAAGAAAGGCATGTTCAGAGGGCAGGTGAGCTTGGGACAGTCCCATTGCAGATGCCGGCCTCCTGGGGAACGTGGTGCTGGGTCATGGGTTCTAGGCTGGCTTCCTCCTCCAACCTCGAGGAGGGAGGATTATGTCCAGAGATACACAGGGCCCTTCTGCTTGGAGGAAGGCCTCTCTACTATCTGTGGACATGGTGCTTTAGTTGAGTGGATGGAGCTGTGATATTTTAAGAAGACTTTGAGGTGATCTTTGTGTGTTAGCCAGAGGGAGGAAAAGTGCCCTTTTGGGAGGAAAATGGTACGGCTCTCCTCTTGGGTCTGGCTCTCCCCATCCCCCCATCCCTTCAAGTGGTATCGCCCTGGAAATACCTATGCAATCCAGTCTCCCTAGGAGAGTGCATGGAAGCAGGGGTATGTGCAGTGTATGATACAAATGCTACAGCATATATATTGTATATATGGACATATGCAGTACGTATACACACAGAGTAAGAGATTAAATCCCGTCTATATATCTATGAATAATATCCTATATATTTATACATTTCTATGTTTAAATAGATATAAAAATAGAGTCTATAGAGAGCTGGGAGAGCAGCGGGAAAGCCTGTCGCTTGAGAAGAGGGAGGAGGCAGAGCCTTTGCGG
>NW_006783088.1:4405651-4406338 GCF_000442215.2 Lipotes vexillifer | reverse complement strand
CGGGGGAGGCGGGAGGGTTGCGGGGGGGGGGGGGCCGGGGAAGCTGAGCAGGCCGGGTTTGCTGGGAACGGGGCCTCCGAGACCCGGAGTGTTGGAGAGGAGGGGAGCCGGGCCCTGGCCCTCTCCGTGCACTTTCTCTTCTTTCCCGCAGGCTTGGTCTGAGGTTGGAAGGAGATACTCAGCCCCTGAGCTCCCCAGTGAAGTGCCCCCTTAGTCCCCGCCCCCCACAAGCCTACGCTTGGGTGGTCACTGCTGCTTGGCAGTAGGATGTGGTCTCTGACCCCGATGGAGGGACCACTGCACAGTTTCCCCAAATACCCTCCCCCTCACAGGAATGAGCAGCATTTGTGGCCATAGGAAAGGTGCAAATTGGACCAAGAGAGGTCCAGGAAAGATGCCACCCGCTCCCCCTTTAGATGCTTTTTGCTGCCCCCTAGAGGCCAAACCTCTGAACTACAGCCGTCCTGGCCTCCCTCACCCACTCCATCGCTGTCTGCCAGGGCAGCATGGCCAGCCAGCGCTGCCCACCATCCAGAGGCTTTCTAGCCAGGGCAGGGGGCATCAGCTAACGGGGAAGGGTGAGAGAGACATATCCGCACACTCATAAATTCAGTAGCAACTCAAGTTCAGAAGGAGGGCTTTGGCCCAGCCCACTTTGCACAGCTGCTGCTGGCTGTACTCAGGACA
>NW_006783088.1:4393769-4405490 GCF_000442215.2 Lipotes vexillifer | reverse complement strand
TTCCCTCTCTTGCACGGAGGCCCAGCGACCCCTCACCCCACCGGCACCGTAACAGGCAGGTTTAGTTCACGTACACTGTTCTGATTCTGTGACTCGAGGCAGAGGCTAAGCCGGACGCCCCAAGCTCATTCACTTCCTCTGGGGAGGGCGCCTCCCTCAGTTTGTCCCTGCTCCCACCCCTAGACGGCAGGGATGTCTGGGGGCCTGAGGGGGCACTGGTGCCACTGGCAGCATGACGAAGGGCTTGTGCAGCCCTGACAGAATCAGAAACCCGTTTCACTTCCAGGTTTCTCTCCATCGTTTCTTTCCCCGGGAGGTAGGGGAGGAGGGGCTGATGGGGCTACAGATGATGGGAGACGGAGGGCAGTGGCATCCTCTGCTCTCTAGACCAGCCTCTGCCTTTTGGCCTTCAAAGGCGCTTGTCTCCCATCTCCGAGCCTCCCCTGACCTCTGTCCTACTCTTCCCTACCATCTTACCAATGTACCTCAGTCCCCAGCAGACATCCCCATACCTACAGTCCGGGGAGGGTCTGTTCTGACAGTGCCCACCTCTTCTCCCCTCCACGTCCACCTGGGTGTCCTTGAGCCACAGCTAGCTGCCAACCGGGCCTCCAAACACCCTCCAGTGCCTGGCTCAAGAGAGACCAGGCCAGGCCCGAGCCTTCCTCCCTCTGCGGTGGACCAGACCCGTGGCCAGGGGATGGGCATCCCCGGGTAGCAATCCCACAATGCACTGTACCTCAGAGAGAGAGCATACCATGGGGCATCAAGGGCGCCGGGCCCTCCCTCCAGAGGAGGACAGCCGGTTACAATACTGCTCACAAAAAGACAAGGGCCAGGCTGCCCTCGGGGCACCCTCAGTCTTCACTTTTGTCTCTCCGGAAGAGCCAGCAGTCTGATTCCGTCTTTTTCAGCCCCGTCTCTCTCCTTCTCTCCACCCCCCACGCTGCTGAACCGTTTCATTTCAATCACAAAGGAAAAACACAGTGGGGGTGGGGGGAGTACCTAGGAGTCTATTATCACATACATATTAATATGTTAATACTTTCTTTCTTAAAAAAAACAACTCTCGATATTATTTTGCAGACTACGCTTTATAGTACCTGTGTGACGGGACCTAGAACACTGGATACAAATAGAGCTATGTTGGTTTATCATAATATGTACGCAGAAACTTTCCTTTTGTCATATTATCCTTGTAATGTAAGGAGATTGTTAATAAAAGCATTTAAATTTACCCACGGAGGTCGAATCTCTGCCTTCTTGCCTCTCTCCCAGCCTGTGCTCAGGATGATTCAGAATGAGTCCCATGCTTGGGTGTCAGGTGAGATGCCTACTGCCTGCCAGGTGGGAAGGAACTGGAAGAGGCCTTTCAAGTCCCTTCCTGCTGTTCTCACTTTTCCCCCATTTGAGTCCACTTCCACCAGGTAACTTACATGCCTCACCCACCCATCAGGCCAAAAAGAGGTGTCACCAAAACCATTTAAAATGAATCTCTCTGCCCTCACACACATTTAGCCCACAAAAACCTCAGATTTTATTGCAGGTGAACAGTGTTCTAATTCTCCCTCCAAATACCTCGCATGATTCTCCACTGGCAGACTCAGTCCCCAGGGAGGGGTCCTTCCCCAGTAGTTTACTAATGGCACTGGTCTGGGGGTGGGTGATAAGTGACGGGTTTTTTTGTTGCTGTTTTTTAAATTTAAAAAATTTTTTTAAATTAATTAATTTATTATTGGCTGCATTGGGTCTTTGTTGGTGCACGCGGGCTTCTCATTGCGGTGGCTTCTCTCGTTGCGGAGCACGGGCTCCAGGTGCGCAGGTTTCAGTAGTTGTGGCTCGCGGGCTCTAGAGCGCAGGCTCAGTAGTTGTGGCGCACGGGCTTAGTTGCTCCGCGGCATGTGGGATCTTCCCAGACCAGGGCTCGAACCCGTGTCCCCTGCATTGGCAGGCGGATTCTTAACCGCTGCGCCACCAGGAAAGTCCCGATAAGTGATGTTTTCCCCAAATTGTTTTAGAAAGAAGATGGGCATACATTCAAGAAAAATATAGAAAAGTGGTTGTATTGTTTCCTCCCAGATGCTGAACCCTCCTCCTCTCAGCCCCTTCTCACCCCAGCCTGGCTTCCTGTCAGGGGCCTTCCCTCTCCCTTTTTCTGAACCTCCGCCTTCTCAGTTCCCGCCATCTTCCTCCCAGCCTGTGTCCCTTCCAGCCCCTAGGTCACCCAGAGGCTTCCTGTTGTGAAGGCCTTTCCACAGTCTCCATAGAATGTTGGGGTTCTCTTCTTTTCCCAGGGGAGGGGGAGTGGGAAGGAAGGAGCAAAGGGGCACAGCTATCCATGTCTAACCAGCTCCGGTGAACCAGGGTCAGCCCCGCCCCACTGCTGGCCATCGGATTTGACCCACATTTGCAGCTGGGAAGCAAGGAAGAGAAAGATGTTCCATCTGCACTTGGCTGTGAGCTCGGTCTCCCCAAAGTGGGGCTTTGGAGGACGTGGCAAGTGGGGAGTCTGGTCCACTCCCTCCCCCCCCTTCTCCCCAGCTGCCCCAGCTTCCCTCTCCAAGCTTCAAAAGACAAGTTCACCCCAGAGAGAAGACTCAGGAGACTGGCCTGAAGACCCAAAGGTCTGCTATGTGACCATTTCTACAGCGATCTTTTGAGAACACAGATCTAGTCGCGGTGTCCTCTCTGCTTAGAAACCTCTTGTTTCCCATTGCTCTCAGAGTTGAATCCAAAGTCCTGAGTGTGACCCATCAGCCCTGTGTTGTCCAGCCCCTGCCTACCTCCTGGGCTCCTGTGCCCTCCTCTGCCCATGCCCCCTGGCCTCCTCTCTGCTCCTCAAGCTCACTGGGCTCTTTCCCACCACAGGACCTCTCAGTACCCTGTGCCCCCTGCCTGGGATGGTTTCCCTAGGATGGTAGCTCTTCTCATCTTTTACGTGTCAGCTAAAACACTTCCTTCTGAGGGGGTCTTTCCTGACCATGCCCTCTAAATAGCCACCCTCAAGGCACTATTCATTGTTCCTCCTGAGATTTTCATTCATAACACTTATCTCACTTTGGAACTGTGTAATTATCGTGTGTGTGTGTGTGTGTGTGTGTGTGTGTGTGTGTGTGTGTGTGTTCTATATCTGGTCTTCCTCCTCTGTATTGTAATGCCCATAAGGGAAAAGTAGAGACTTTTTAATACCACCGTGTGCAGTTCCTGCCACATAGTAGGCACCTAATCAGTGTTTATCGAAGGGATGAATGAGTGAATGTAAATTTCATTTGCCTGATAAAAGTGCAATCTCAGCAATGTTGTATTGGTCACAGTAGAAATCCCAGATTCTTCCACTTTGCCTGTCTCTGTCTCAGTTTCCTCGTATGACTAGGATGCCCCAGCACTTGACACCCGGCTACACCTGGCCTTGACCCAGCCCCTTCTCTACAAAGTGGGGGCGGCTCCTGAGGTGCTTACTTGAGCTCTTCTGCACTCCAGCCTGCTCTCGTCCTTTGGATAATGTTCCACCCCCACCCAGGCAGGGGCTCCGAGATCCCCCAGGGAAGAGAACTTTTCCAGCTCCTTCCAGAGTGGCAATTCTGAGTCCACGGTTCCAGGTGGCATTGTGAAACTACTGCCTACGCATCTGTTACGTTTCCGATAAAAACCCTTGGCCACTGGCTCTAAGTCAGAGCCTGAACTTTAGGGTTAGAGTGGTACCAGATTCAAGTCCCCCCTCTGCCTCTTACAAGCCGTGAGACCTTGGACAAGTCATTTATCTGAGTCTGCATCTTCAGGGCTCAGTACAGAGCAGAGGCTTAACAACATGGTGACCAGGGTCATTATCATCGTTACTGTTACCTCTAACATCAGGTTGAATTAGATGCTAGGAAGTTTAGGGGTCCCTTCTTTCACCCTGAATCCCAGGGTCTACCCTGGATGAGGGGTTGCCTGTGACTTTTAATACAGAGCTACCAAAACCTATGCCACAGCTGACTTGGAGACCTCTGCCTGACTCACCTTTTCCTTCTCAGCCTGGAGAGAGAGCCTCAGGGCACCTTCTTCTGGTCAACAGCTCAACTCACCTGGCTCTCGAGGGAAAAGGGACTGCAAAGAGGGTTTGTTTGTTTGTTTTTGGCTGGAAGAACAGATTTCTCCTCATCTGTCCCTGGTCTGAATCCTGAGTTTCTGAAACAGGATTTCTGCCATCACCCACTTGCCCTGAGCCACCAAGAATGAGTGCTGGGAAATTGGGATGGGAAACCAGGCTCCAGCAGAGTCTGCCTTGAGAAGAGACCTCACCTGGCTGAGGACAAGCCACCAGTAGACTGGTTTCTATGGTAACATCTGGCTTCCAGTCCTAAGACATGCTTCCTCCCACCTCCTCCCAGGTAGGCACCTCCCCCCATCTCTAGCTTTGGGAAGCTGCCAAGGTCCCCGCCAGGGACCATCTGTGCTGGCTCACCTGCAAGAGATGAGGGAGGGGCACAGGGGGCCTTCTCCAAGGCTGGTACCAAGAAAACACCCAACCCCCTAAATCCATCCACAGCCACATCTCATGGCTCTGTCCTTGCCAGGCATCTGCCCAGGGAGGGAGACAGAACAGATGCCAGGGTCCCAAGCTCTTGAAATGTTGGGCTTCTAACTGGCTCTGAAAAAATAGAAACTCTTGGGTGGAAAATTACCACCGGCTCCATTAGCAGTTAAGCAAATGAGAAGAGGCTGACTCAGAGCCTCAGGTAACATCCCATACTGTCTGGAGGAGTGGGTGGCTGTCAGGACACCAGGCCCGGGGCAGGGAAGGCGGGTACACGTGTACGTGGGTTTAGTCCATTTCATGCATGAGATTGGAGGCCAGAGATACATGTGAAAAGTCTCAATTTTACCAAATCACAAAATGTTCAGACTTGAAGAGTGATCATTTCGTCCAAATTTATTTTACAGATGCGGGCACAAGCCCAGAGGCAAGGGACGTGACCAGGGCCATGAAGGCGGCAGTGACAAAGCCCAGCTCCTAAATGCAGTGCTCTAGATTTGAGTTATTTCATAGGCAGAAGCAGAGTTTGTTATTTAAGGCGGTTCAGGGGAAAGCCCCATATAAAACGATTCCTGAGCTCTTCTTGCCTCTTCCATTTCTCTTTTATATAAATCCAGACTCTCAAATATTAGTTTTGGGCTCCAGGAGCCATATTCATAGTTACCTGTGAAACATTGTCTACACAGTATTTGGCTACGTGGGATAAAACCCACTTCTATTTAATTATGGAAATTTAAAGCCTGGCTGTGATTAAAAGGTAACAAATATGTATATGATATAAAATAAGGAATTACATGCACAGACTTGAAAAGCAAAGCCTTTCTTT
Source organism: Lipotes vexillifer (assembly GCF_000442215.2). Lineage (NCBI taxonomy): Eukaryota > Metazoa > Chordata > Mammalia > Artiodactyla > Lipotidae > Lipotes > Lipotes vexillifer. Next base: position 4,400,145 of record NW_006783088.1, on the reverse strand, counting down.
ATGGCTCATTTATCCTCTTTAAGAGCCTTTGGTTTTTATTCCATGTGACCTGGCTGATTGCCTACTGACTTGAAAATTCAGGCCCTTCCCCTGGCTTAATGCCTGAGCCCCTTCCGGAAGCCAGGGCTGCAGCAGCCACCACGAGGGCCTAAGATGACAGGATTCTGGAAGTTCCCTTGTCCCTGCCCACCACCTGGCGCACAGGTGAACCCCAAGCCACTGCCCTGACTCTTCCAGTGATGGGAGATGTTAGAGAAGGTCTCTAGTTTCCACCTGAGTTTTCTTCTCAAGAATAAAGCTAAATCCCCAAGAGGCCTTGCCCAAGAACGTTCACAGCAGCATTTCCTCTAACGGAAAAAAAAAAAAAAAAGAAAAGAAATATCTAAACATACGTCAACAGGAGAATGGGACTGTGATATATTCATGCAATGGAAAATAATACAGCAGCAAAAAAAATAAAGGAACTAGAGCTAAATAAATGTGCATGGATAAAGCTCAAAATTTTAACGTAGAGCAAAAATAATGTGATGCAATTTAAAATAAAAAACACGAAATATTCTATAGTGCTCACGGTTTACATGTACAGGTAGTAAAAAGATAAAGAAAGGGTTGAGGTGAGAAACCCTAAATTCAGGATGGTGGTCTCCTGAGTGAAAGGCTGAGGGGATTTCAACTGTATTTGTCAAGTTTTATAAAACTTGGCAGGGGTTGATGAGTGTTTATCAAATGATTTTTTCTACATTTTATATGTCTAAAATATTAAGTAAAAGGGAATAAAAAACACCAGGCAGCTGACCCTGTTGGAAATTATTTATTTACCACTGCAAGATTTTTGCTTCAAAGTGTGACACCAGACATGTGACTACAACATCTCATGCGTCTTTTTGTGCTTCGGTTCATGATTGCAAAACAGACACACACTTAGAATTGACAACAGGAACACAGGCAGCAAAAACAAATCACAAGGACTAGGTCTCTCTTTTGGTGGTCCTCACCTCCATTTGGCTTAAGCTGCCCAGGACTCCTTTACATCCCAAAGGAATTGCCCCTGAAGAACTGCTCTCCCAAATTGTTCTCTCTACATAGCTTTGTTTGGGGTGATTTGCCATTGAATCCACACCAAGAGTCACATCTCAGATTGAAATGGACAGATGTGTGCAAGGTCTTGATCGATAGGCACTCAACAAATACATACTGATTTGAGGCAAGGAGTGAGTTGCAGGTTAATGAGATTAGACTCCCAATTCACCTCTGATTCATGCACTTCTTAGAAAATGCTTCCTGGCAAAGGACAAGGTGTTCCTTTCAGAAAAAAAAAAAACAAACATCAGATGCATTCACACAGACTCAATTGCTCTAATTTGGTAGTAAATTGCAAGTGTATCTGGTACAAGGTAAGCTGATGCAAAGATTAGTGAAGTTTTTTCATCTGGCAGTCTGATATCTCTGGGTAATTTAAAATTCACTGAGATGGAGTTTTGGTGGAAAAGCACAGCTTTTATAATCTCGTCTATCGTTAATTACATTTACATAGTGAGCTATAAATTGTCATTAGGTGAACGGTAATACTCAATGTCATGAATTTCTAGGCCAGCTGCTGAGGTGTCTGATGACTTTACCATTGAGAACTCAGCTAGGACTCTGATTTTTATGCCGTTTACATAAAAATGTGTCTTTTCCTGCCTACTCCCCTATCCAGTCTTCATTCATCAATTCATTCAACAAATATTTATTGAGGGTGCATGAGCCAGTTCTATTCGAGGCATTTGGAATATACCAGTGAACACAACAGGCAAAAACCCCTGCAAAATCTGTCTCATTTCTATACAACCTTGTTAAGTGAGGTGATGGCTGACACCTAACATGTTAAGCAGTGACATTTGTCTCCCATCAGAGGCAACTTTTAGTCTGGATTCTGGAAAACTAAACCTTTGAGATCCAAAGAAATGAACGCCTCATGATAGAATGACTGTGGGTGGAGTTGGTATTCTGGGATTAGGGGCCCCATTAACTCACCTCAAACATCCTTTGGTGTGACCGTAAGGCAGGTGAATGGACTTATACGGAAGTAGAACCCGTGTCTCCTGATTTTAAGTCTAGAATCCAGACTTTTTTAGATTGGAGTAGAAGGTATTACCAAGAAGAGAGCACTGGTCAGCTTACATAGGGAGTATTTTGTTCTGTCTCAGCATGCCAACCAAAAACGGGAGACCAGAATGGTGAGGGGGTTCTCAAAAACATGTCGTAGGAAACCACTAACAAATGCCTTGCCTAAAAAAACTTGGCAGACAGTGGTCAGCCTTAATGGGAGAGATTTCCAGTTACGTGAAAGAATTTCCCGTTTGAGAGGGATTAGATATTTTTCTGTTTCTTCAGGGGATAGGTGGAAATTATTTCTAAATGCTTTTCTACTTCTGTCCAGAAAGGGAAAATAATGACAAAAAGTTGATGTGTCTCTACTCAGATTCTCAGGAAGAGACCAAGAATGATTTGACTTGTTAAAGGACTGAAGGGAAGGAACTCATTTTTAGGTCAGGGGCCTGGGTGACATCTGAAGGAGTTTAGATGTCAGTATTAAAGAGTCCAAATGTAGAATCCATGGCTCTGGAAATGCCTGGGATGATTCTGGCACTTTCCGGGCATGGTCAGTTGCCAACAAGAAGCTTAAAGATGATCTGCTGGCGGCCTCGGAGTTTGTTTCTAGCCAGGGACGCCTATAGCTCTCAAGCACAATCTCATCTATCACAGCATTCACAGAGACAGAGCTGCCACGTCGCTAGTCCTATTTTATGGATGGTCAACAACAGAACCCAGGAATCCTGGTTCCCAGGCAAAGATTATAACCACTCAGCAAGGCTCATAATATTATTAATGATGTGGACAGCTATTTGGAATAATCAGGTAGTGATCTGAAACCTAGCTGCTCATTATTTACTAATGAAAGTCATAGGTCCTAAAAACAGAGGGACAGGGGCACATTTGCAAAAGACCTCATTTCCTTCTCTACCTCCACAGAGCCAGACTAAATTAATAGGTGCCCCAAAACTGAATTCCTCCTCAAGTGGCTGGTATACTGAGAAGGGATGCGTTTGACTCAGAGGGTCACTTCGGTGATGCTGGTGGACATGACAACCAGCACCCAATAACTAACGGGGGATCCCACCTATTCCTGGTCAGGGAAGGTCTCCCCAGGTATAATATAAACTGATTTTGAGATGAAACAATACAATTATTCAATAGAAAGCACAAAATTCAGTCCAAGAGCAGGATCTGAAAAGCACAGATGAAAACATTAAGAATTCAAATGATGACATTAAAAACGGAGGCTCCTAAATTTTACACCAACAGTTGAGATGTCCAACATTGACACTGGCAGCCCCAGGGTGTTGGGGGCCTGACGAGGACTGTGAAACCCTATCTGGGATGTTGTAAAAGGGATCTCTCCAAGTGCGGTGCTCCAACCTTGGCATGCAAACTACTCTGTGTTTGTTAAAAATGCAGCCTCCTGGGGTTCAGCCAGGATTACGGATTCGGAATGTCTAAAACAGGGCCTGGGAATCTGCTGGTGATTCTTCACACACTAAGGTTTGAGAACTGCTGGGTTAGTTAGTGCCTTGGGTCAGTAGCACGATTTCATGCTGGCTAAGATTCCGTCCGCCCTGACAATCTCTAATTCTTATGAAATGATCCAGGATACATCATTTCTGTCATCCTTTCTGACACACTTATTTTTAAAAAGCCACCTTCCTTGCATCCATTAATCCCCAGATTAACCTTTCTCTGCATCTGGCCTGACCCCCGCTGCAAAACCTGCACACAGACCATATATGATAAGCGTCTCTTCAATAACACAGGTAAGCAACACGCATTCCTCCTGACCCAAATGTTCCGTCTCCGCCCTGCCCGGCCTTGCTTGTTTTTAAGAAACAGGAGTGTGATGGGAGAGGAAGAGGGTCCTGGTCTTCACACACACACCTGTCTTCTGGTGTCAGAATGCGAATGGGCACAAGAGGAGGTCATAGAGGACAGTGGGGCTGGGAGCGGGCTGTGCCCGAGGAGGGTGGCGGCCTGGGCGGCTGGCTACAGGTGCAGCTGGTGCCACATGGCGATCTGCCGGCGCGGGTTCTTCAGCATCTCCTCCCAGTGGCTGCGCTCGGAGCCCGAGGCGTGCAAGCCCAGGCTGCAGCGCCCAAGCGGGCAGCTCTGCCCCTCGGCGCCCTGGCGCAGCACGTCCAGCTCCACACTGGAGGCCCGCAGCAGGTCGTCCGGCAGCTCAAACATGATCATCTCATTCCACACGGGGTTGACCTTGTGCCTGGCGCGCTTCGTCTGCTTCTTCTTCAGCTTCCGAGCCTGGTGCTTCAAGGTCACCTTGACAGAGACATCTGGGGAGAGACGGGGGCGCAGAGACAGAGAGAAGGGCCGAGAGTGAGCTTCTGGGGCACGGTGGGGCCCGGGACGATATTGCCTCTTGGGGATGGAGAGACGGGGTCTCTGGCTCAAGATCTGCACTGAGGCACCCTCTCTACCACCCCTTCCCCACCTCATGGGCCATGTATTCATTCAACAGCTATAAAATGCCCACCATACGGCAGATGCTGATCTAGACATGGGGATACGGCAAAAGCTCCTGCCTCAAGTGTGGAGAACAGACCATAGCACAATATATATGGCTGGTCATCAGGTGGCCCATGACTGGGTCACGCTAAGGTACAGCCAGGAAGGTGTGTCATGAGCCCTTCTGAGTGCCTTCGTGTCCCACATCAAACCAGGCCCAGGATGATGGCTCAGACGTCCTGCAGCTTGATTTTTTTTTTTTTTTCTCTTTTGTGGTGTGCGGGCCTCTCACTGTTGCAGCATCTCCCGTTGCGGAGCACAGGCTCCGGACGCGCAGGCTCAGCGGCCACGGCTCACGGGCCCAGCCGCTCCACGGCATGTGGGATCTTCCCGGACCGGGGCACGAACCCGCGTCCCCTGCATCGGCAGGCGGACTCTCAACCACTGTGCCACCAGGGAAGCCCCTGCAGCTTGATTTTAAACTCAGACCAGAAACACTAAGCCACCCCTATGTCTTCATCCCCTTGGTTCTCCGTCCAGGCGTTTTTGTCTATTCCTAAGATAGTAGGTCTCCTGCTGATTGGTTGAGTTCTTCTCATCTGTTCTTTTGCAAGTTTTACTTGAGGATCCCGACCTCATGCGGAGGATGAGGGCAGCCTGCCTTGACCCCCCCAGTAGAGCTCTCCACCCCAGGAGACTGGCCAACAGGTCACTAGACAAGCTTTCTCGTCACATCCTGAGGCTCAGGACTCAGACTGTGTTTTCATTAGTCAGGGTTTCCGAAGCCAGTGTGAGAATAATTGTTACTCTGTATTTATTGCTATAATTATCACCCCCAGGTGGTTAGTTTGTTATTTCAACAGAGATATTTGAGAGATAAAGTGTTGAGCTGTAATTGTCCTGACAGGAGCTATAAAAATTTTTAAAAAAACGGAGGAGGAGGCAAAGTATTGTCTGGAGGGGATGAGGAAATTGCAATGAATTCTGACTTTTGGCGCAGGAATCTGTCAGCCAGACCAACTCTTCTGATTTCATTCGCCAAAAATCTCTTGCTCAAAGGTTCTGAATGCAGAGGCAATTCTTTATTTGTTTGCTGCTATAAATATCTATTTATTTATATCCTGCTCTGAGCACTTGGCTCTGGGTCCAGGTATCATAGGGCTGACCAATGTTGCTTTTCTGCTCTGACAAGAGAGGCTGTTTGGTCCTTAAGACTTGGGGCCTGTGCTGGGGTATCCAGAAGGAGAAGCCAAGGCTTCGAGTGCTGAGGAGATGTTTATTTGGGTATATGCATAGACGCTGCCTTAGCCTGTGCACCCACACGCCGTCTGCTGTCACCCACACTCAGCTGGTGTGGGGATGGCAGGCTGGCAAAGGCTGGGAACAGAGGGGAGCCTAGGGTGGGTGTGGGGAGTAGAGTGGTGGCTAGCTGAAACTGGGGAAGGAGAACCCTGGCTTCCCGACACCTGCCTGGAAGGTGGGTCCAGCCAGGTCTGGTTGATGAGGGCTGGCCTAAGATTTCCGTACAGCCCAGACACTCCACTCCCTGGCTACAGTCTGATCCTTCGCTTCCTATGACCCATGGGTAAGGCTGATTCTTCTCGTGATGGATCTGAAACGTAGGGAGCCCCAGGTAGCTCATTCCTGGGCCCCAGTGGGTGGGATTGGCCCAGGAGTGAATGCGTGTGAATTTAGAGAAGTGAGTATGTCCTTCCAAATTGGTTTGTATGTTTGGGGTGGAGGACACAGCTGAGGCTGACTCCACAGACGCACTCATGTTCCACATCCCTGCTCACCTGTGCCCACTGCCCCAGGTGCC
>NW_006783088.1:4369983-4392893 GCF_000442215.2 Lipotes vexillifer | reverse complement strand
CCCCCCCCCCCCCCCCCCCCGCTCGCAGTGGGAAGGGCCCTAGCTCCCCTCTCACACCTCACTCACCCTTCCCCAGGAGCTCCTTGGACTGATTAGCATGGAGGTTCTTGGCCTTAATCAGCACCAGTAGGAGACGGTTGGCAGCCGGGAGGTAGCTGATGGAGAGAAGGACCTCTCCCGTTCCTGCAGACGGCTCCTGAAACAGAAGAGGGGATGCAGGAGGTGAGTCTCATTTAGGGATGCCTTCTGACCCCCTCACCATCGCTGAGGCAGGGACCACACTAACCTTGTATCCAACGGGCATCCTGGGAAGCATTTACCCATCAGCACTACTTTCTCCACCCTCGCAGAAGGGAGGAAGGTACAGAGGAGTTCTGTGTAACATGTGTTTCAATACAAGTTTTTTCATTTGCCACAAAACGTGATTTTCCAAATACTTTATATTCAAATCCAACATATAAAACAGATCAAAGAGATGCCATTCAGGATGTGGCAGGGCCAGAGGGCCTGGACCTCCTCTCACCTCCATCACCCCCGCCCCCGGCTCCTGGGGCGTCTGTATAGAGCCCTAGGTTTCTAGGGAACAGAGTTTGAGAACCACTGCATTGACTGATCAGGTCCCTGGGGCGGCGGGCTGCTGTAAGACATTACTCTGCTTGAAAAAATAATCCCTTCCAGGCCCTGCAGGGCTGAGAGAGTCAATAATGCGATGTAGTAATGCTGAGCAGGGCCTGTCTTGGTCAACACAATGGCCAACTGTGTCAACAAAAGGCCGGGCATGTGAGGGGAGGTACCACACCAGAGACACTGGCAGTAACTGATTTGCAGGAGGTGCTGATGCCTCCGGGAAGCATCCAGCATGTCCATCCCCCACCGGCAGCTTTACAGAGTGTCTCCACTGAAATTCCTACAAGAGTTTGCGTGGAATTTCAACAAATCCGTTGAGGGACGAAAACGAGTGAAAGAGACACCACAGGAGGCAGGTCACAGCCCAAGGGTAGTGCTAAGAGTATAGACTCTAGAATTGTCTGGTTTCAGTTCCAATCTTACCATTTACTAGCTGTGTGACCTTAGGCAAGTTATTTCTCTTTCCAAAACTTCCATTTCCTCATCTGTAAAATGGGAACAATAATATCTCCACCCAATGGGGTTGTGAAAATTAAATGAGTAATTATATAACGGCTTAGAACAGTGCCTGGCACACACGACAGCATCTGTCCCCTTGCTTTGACGATTACCATTAGTTATCAAGGAAGGACAATTACCACTTCTTGAGACGACTAAGTGGGAACATTGTTTCTGGGTGAATGGGAGACAGTCTGTGCTTAGGGAGTGAAGCTGGATGGAGTAGCTGGCCAGCCCTCTGCCGGGGTCACACCTTTCATCCAGGAAACATGTCTTCAATAGGACCAGAACAATTCAACTAGCCCTAAGTGGCTAGTCATGTGATGGAATGATTCTGGGAGATGCCAGGAATTTGGTAATGGCATTAAGGGTAGCAGCTAACATGACACACTCTGTGCTGGGTGCAATTACAGTATCTCTCCCCCAAGCCTTCATCTCCACAAAGCCATCCCCAGCACCTAGCACACAGCCGACACACAATACATATTTGTGAGAAGGAAGGGTGAGACATCCCATTTAATCTTGACAACAAGAGTAAGAAGAATACTGACCTGGTTCCCATTTTAAGCATAAGACCCTGATGCTCAGAGAGGGCACTTCACTGCCTGAGGTCATGTAGCCAGTAAGTAGCAAAACTGAGCCTTGTATGGGGGTCTGGTTTGATAGCAAAGCCCCAGCCCTAAACCCGTGGTCCTCCAGCATCCTCGGTGGACAGACCTCTCATTTCACAGTAAAGGAACTGAGTTCAGGCATGTGTACTGAGGGGTGGCAGCTGAGCTGGGATGGGCACCAGCCTCCTGATTCAAGATCACTTATTGGAGGTCCACGGTTGTTGGCCTGGGCTGTGGCCACAGGGTGACCAAGAGAGAGAAGCCTGGGCCCATCAGCCCGTGAAGGGCTCATCACCTCTGCGTAGGGAGCCGAGAGCCCCAGATGAGCCCAGCTGGCTGTGCCACAGCTGGAGAATTTTAACAGCATCTGCCCCCTCGGCTCTGCTGTTTAAAGTACCTGCTGACAAAAATAACCCGCTTTCTTTCTCCATCTTTTCTCTGTTTTTTCCCGCACCCACCACCCCTGCGTCTTTCTCTTGGGCTCTCAATGAATCATTCCAGCTGCCCTTGGAGTGGGTCACTCTGTGGTCCCTGGTGACGCACATGCCACTTTTGGCTGAGTGTCTTCCGGTGAGAACTGGGGCACCGCTGGCACCTCCTTTAACCCATTCTGACCAAGAGAAGAGAAACATGTGGGCTACAGCAACTGATGGCTCCACCCACTTTGTTCAAATCAGCCCGCACCCTCCAGCTAGTGGGGGCAAGGGGCTCCCTAGCCTGGCCTTGGGGCTCTCACACACCGAGAGCCCCATCTCAGACTTCTGATTCCACGCTGCCCCCTGAGATTTTGCTCACATTCGTGGCAAGCAGGTCAGCGGTCCAAGTGGATGTGCGAGTGTATTTGCGGAACAGTGACAGCTACGATGAGTGTAACGATTATTAGGATGGATGAGCCGTGAGGGCAGGTCTTTTGTCTTCATCACTGCTGTGTCCCCAGCTCCCGGCACTGTGCCTGGCACATGGTGGGAACCGGGCAAGGTATTTGTGGAATGAATGAATCACTTTTGTTCTTCTAGGGGAAAGGATGGAAACAGGTTAGGTGCCTGGGATTTCTGCCCAGATAGGCTGCATTTCTACCATTGTGAAACAGCACCAAAGTCTCCAAAGCCCTGGAGTGGAGCCCCTCCATCTCCTGAGGAAGCTGGATTACCAGCTGAACAAACCAAAGTGTCGGATTCCTCTTCCCCGGGGGTCCCAGGCTGTGATTCCACACAAGTCCCAAATCACACACTAATTAGAGAGTGTGCTCGGGAACAGCCTGGGTCCAGCTGAGAGTGGCTGTCAGTGTTTATCAATTTGCTGAGTCTGGGAAAGAGAGGAAGATATGGCGACGAAGATATCATAGCAAGAAGTGGAGCAGGTGGGGCGTGAAAGCGTACCCTCCCCTCCCTCGGGGTTCTTCAGGAAAGGCACCTGCTGACTGCTGTCTCGGGCATTGTCGGGCACTTACATCCCACAGCAACAGGAGGACGACCCGGGATTTCCAACTAGACTGACCTGGCCTCAAGGCCGAGCTTGCCAGGTCCCAGGTGGGCGACCCCACGCGGGTCACTGAGCTACTCTAAGCCTCATTTCTCTTGCCTGTAAATGCCATAGTCCTGGTGTCACTTCCACCTGGTTGATTAGGGACAGAACTTTGGTAAAGTTCTAAGCATAGCAACTGATAGATGGCAAAAGCTCAAAAATCAGTGTCTTTGTCAGTATTTTTATTACTCCAGCATGGGAGTCAGCAAACTTTTTCTGACCAGATAGTAACTATTGTAGGCTTTGTAGGCTATACAATCTCCAGATAAGGCACTGACCAGAAGGTTCCCTCTAGGCACCATCATGGCGGCAGAGACCCTTGGATGAGGCCTGGACCTGGGGGCCTAAATAGCCACTCACTGTCCTGCAGCCCTGACCTTACTTGACCCCCCTCCTCACTGTCCTGGCCTGTGGGGAATGATGGTTTGCTCTCCAAGGAACCTCTCTCTGAACAGCGAGGCATCTCAGCAGACGCTTGTTTCCCACTCGTGGCTTCTGCAGCAGCAGAGGGGTAGGGAGAACCATCCCAGGCTACAGCCAACACCCCCTAGCCCTGGTCACTCCTTCAAAGCCCAGCACAAGCACCACTGCACACCAGGCCTTTTAGAACTCCCCTTCTGAGCGCTTCAGTTAGGCCCCTCTTAGATGTCTCATGTCAGATATCATCATCATCATCATAGCCATCATCACCGTCATCATCATCTGTTCCAACTTCTCCCTCTGGCCTGTACTTTCTACAAGTAGAGGGGCTCTGCCCGGCACTCCTCTCCCCTGCACTGCCTGGCCCACACTAGGTGCATGGGGAGTATGAATGGTTTTAAATGGGGATGATATTGTTAGCGCCAGAGCCAATTCACTCACAATGCAATGTTTTCCATGATGGCGAGGCCAGGGGTGGGTGTGTGCATGGCAAGCTAGAAGCAAAACTAGACACCAGGAATCCCCAGTCCTGAGCTATCAGTCTGCTCCAGCCCTCCACCCTATTCAAGACTCCACCTTACTTTGATATCCCGCCTCCCTCTCCAGACCCCCGCCCCTAGCCTGGGAAGTTCTCCGAAGTTTGTTCCATATGATCACTGGCCCAGTCCTGCATCCCATGCGCCACTAACAGGTTTTACCTTTCCCGGGGAGAGGCAAGCCTACCTTAACTGAAGTCTTCAGCTCGCCCCACTGGGCGGCCCCCAGAGGCACCGACACCCCATCCAGGCCCAGGCGCAGCTCCCCGGCCACACTGTGGCGAGAGAAGCGGTCGCAGGTCCTCAGGGTCAGTGTCAGGGTCGCTGTGGGGAGCTCCCCCTCTGCCAGGGGCAGCACGAGGCCTTCCTCCCACGTGGTGTGCAGCTGCCGCTTCTTCAGGGCCGTCTGGGCCTCCACGGAGCCCACGGTGTTGGCCACGCTGCCCTGGATATAGCAGTCACAGCCTCCATCATGGTCACTGGTCACAGCTGCAGCCGGGGAGAAAGCAGCCAGATGTAGGGCTTGTTGAGGGCCAGGGGAAGGGAGAAGGAGGGCCCTGCTGTGAGCTGCAGAACCCGGCTTAGTCGTCATGACCTTGGGCGTCTGAAAGGCCCCGCCCGGGCTGACGACACTGGCTTGGTGGAATCGCCTTTCAGCAAGACATTTAGAAATCGGAGATCTTCCTCATGACTGAGATTTCCCCAAGGCGCCGGGGCCCACAAACTGCTGCTGATTTTCATTAGTCTTGCTGCTGATTCCATAATTCGTTTGCTCTCTACGTTAAATATTTACCACACAACTACCTGTGATATAAATCGCTTGGCCGCTACCTCATGACTGCTGTTTTGCATTCTGAACCTTGGTGTTTTTAAGGCTTCCCCGTGTGGAAATTTGCACCTGTGGAGCTTTTATGACTGGTTCCTCAGTGATAATTTGACAAGTGGTAGCTGGCGTTACCCAGGCAGAGAAGATGAAGAAGTGAGGCCATGTGTCCTAATAGAAAGAGCCCTGCACCGAGCTTCAAGGGAACTGGGCTTAGTCCTGGCTCTGGCACCAGTTAGTTGGAGTGATCTTAGACAAGTCACCTGACGTTGCTAGACTTCAGTTTCCGAACTGTAAAATGGGACTACTGTGAAGCCCAAATGTAAGAAAGTATGTGAAACACTAAAAAAAAAATCTTAAAAGAAGTAAAAACGAAAAACACTCCCTCAAAAAAATAAAATTAAGTACAAAAGTCCAATTTATCCTGTTCCCAGCTTCTAGCTTCCAGGAGCCACAGAGTAGTGCATTTTTAGCCCCAATTCCTTTGCAAAGTCTTAGCTTTGTTTGCTAATGGTAAAGTGAATTGTCAGGGTAGGGAAACCAGGGACATCCTGACCCTGTAGGAAAGACTACCTGGTTCTAGGGCTACAAAAGCTTTGCTGACCATTCAGAATACCCTCTGTGTCTAGCACAGGCCCTGTCCAATGTCAAAGGCATCTATGGCAGAGAAGACTAGCTGTTCACCAAAACCCATTCCCTTCTTTTAACTGGGCACCTGCTAGGCCATATTTCCCAGCGTCCTTTGCAGTCAGTGGTCATGTGACCAAGTTCCAGCCAATGGGAAGTGAGCAGGCGTGATGCATACCTTACGTAGGATGCAGCTTTTAAGGAACAGTTGTGCCCTCTCCCTGCTCTCCCCATCCTTCCACCTGCTAGATACAGATGACAAGGAGGCCTCAGTGGAAGGAGCCCAGTCCCTGAATCACTATTTGGAGGAAAGATGTCCACCAACCAGGAATCTCCACTTTGGACTGGTATACGAGAGAGAGGAAAAACCCGTGTGTCTGAGCATCACACACGTCAGGGTCTTGTTTGTTACACAGTGCTAATCTAGTACCCAGTGCTACCTCCAGCCACAGATGCTCTGGGGAGAGAAGCACACAGAAGGCCGTGAAAGTCAGCTAAGAACATACCTTCCAGGTGAGTCACAAATAGTTCAGCCTTTTGCCTGTCGTAGTCCAGACAGTAGTGAAGTTTGGGAGCTTGGTTCCATCTGGCAGCCTTCTCTGGGTTCCAAGTCTCCATGACACAGACATCCTCCACCACACCTGTTAGGAAGGTAAAGCCATTACTCCCACCCACGCTGGGGTCCTGTTTTCCAGATCATGCCTTTTCCATCTCTGCCACAAATCCAAACCCAAAGCTTCCTAACCAGGTGCAAAATCATGGTGGCTGCACCAGGGGACCACCTGTGGTCCCGGGCATTACCTTTCAAGGGACCATCACAGCCCAGTGGGCAAGACATGGGCTTTGGTGTCAGACATGAGCTGTTACATAATAGTTATGTGACCCTGGACAAGTTACTTGACTTCTCTGAACCTCAGTTTCCTCATCTTTACAATGGGAATGATAGCGGTTCCTTCTTCCTGGAGTTCCTGTGAGCATTAAATGAAATAAAGTGAGAAAAGTACTTAGCCCAGGGCCTGGCCCCTGGTGAGCTTTCAGCATGAGAAACTGTCACAGACTGTGTGGTCCTGATCATCCTGTTTCAAGCAAATCATTCCCCAGCCCATCTCCAGCTCCATCTCTCTCACAGAGTCCGATCCCTGCTCCCCAGGAGTTCATGGCTGGAAATAAATGTCAGAGAATTAGTCAGGCAGGAGTAGATACTGGAGGGCAAGGTTGGAGACAGTGGATTTGACTTTAGAGCACGTTCAGTAAATACTTGCTCAATGAATGAATTTAATTCAGAAGTTCTGAAAACTACAAATATTGCTCACTCTGCCCCTCACTTGGACAGGAGCCAAACCTCTGGAAGATTCTCATTAGTCAAAAGCATAATGAGAATGAAAGGATCCAGCAGCTGAGGAGACTCCACTTGTAGCAAATTGGAATTTAAATTTGTTTTGATTTTCAGGACTAATTTAAAGGGCAGAAATATAAAGGAGTATTTAATTTCCAGAATGGTTCATTATTGGGTCCCTGCAAGTAGTGAAGACTCTCCCTGGTGTGTCTAAGCAAGGAATGGGTTGACCAGGATGTGAGCGCAATGTGTAAAGCCAAACAAACACCCACCCAGGAACCGGCTGGCTTCCAAGGGCAGCACATGGACAGTGTCAGAGGGGGCTTGCCTGGCACCCAGAGCTCTCGGGTCTCAGACTGCTTCAGCCTTCAAAATCAAAACCAAACCGAGACCAAACCAAACCCAGCACCCCTGGGAAATGCAGAAGCAGATTCAGCTTCAAAAATCAGGACCCCGTATATGTATAACTGAGTCACTGTGCTGTACAGCAGGAAGTTACACAACATTGTAAATCAACTATACTCCAATAAAAAATAAAAAAAAAAAAAAAGAATCGGGACCCTGAGCTCTAAAAGGGGCTGATGAGAATCATTGATGGTGGGAGTAGACTGAGTCGCGCACATCATGGGGACAGTGTCCAATCTGGCGTCCTCTCCCTCTGCACACCCTGGCCTCTGGTCAGTATTTGCTGAACCAATCAGCTCTTAGATGTCAGTGGAATCAGAACTTGGTTGTTGCCTTCTGTGGTGGGGAAAGGAATGAGGAGCCAGAAAGAGAAAACAAATGGATGTGTTGTGAATTCTTCAAAGTTTCAGACTCTGAAGTGCTCTGCCGCTGTCCTTGGTGGAGAGTGTCCAAGCCTGGCTTCATCCCAGCCTCGAGAAGTCTGGGGCTCCCAAGAAAGGGGATCCCTCCTGTGATTCTGCTTCTGATTCTGATTACCACTCCGAGGGTCCTCATGCAAATTTTTCCCCACCCTCCAAGCTTAAGCTCTCAAGGCCTCAATGGGTTTATTTTAATTTAAAATGTGAGCTGGCAAACCTGGAGGCTAAAAGCCAACCAGGATTCGTTCCTGCCACCAGCACTACCTGTACTTGTTCTTGAAGAAATGCCAGCATAATCACTGTGGTTCTGGGCTGGGTTGGTGGGGGGGGCACCTGTTCACTGGCCAGCGTGGTGCTGGACCCAGGCCAGGAAGATGCCTTAGGAGCCAGTTACGCTGCTTCTGTTTGCAGCATCTCCCTCTCCAACCACACAAAACAAAACCCCAAACCATGTAACAATCCATTCTCCCGGCTGGATGTTTTTGTCTCCTTATAAAAGTCTGCATGCTCCCTTGGGTTAGGCACTGTCTCTGCCTCCACATCTGCCCCAGTGTCCAGCATAGCGCTGTACACAGAAGAAAGGTGTCACACATCTGCCCCAGTGTCCAGCATAGCGCTGTACACAGAAGGGTGTCACACATCTGCCCCAGTGTCCAGCATAGCGCTGTACACAGAAAGGTGTCACATGCTTGATGTTGGTGGTGATGAGAAGGAGAATAGAAACAATAATAATGATGATGTTTTGATTACATCCTTGGGCCAGGCTCTGAGTTAAACACTTTCTATGCATTATTATGTTCACACTTTACAACAACCCTACTGGGCAGGTGATAGTATGATCCCATTTTATATATGAGGAAATCGAGGCTCCCAAAAGATTAGCAACGTGACCAGGGTCACACAATGGGTATATAAAAGGGGAGAGATTAAACCCTTGACTCTGAAGCCCGTAGTTTGACCGCAGCTCTTTATCCGCTCTCTATAGTGGTGCCCACGTCTTCAAAGGGACTCTCCGTTTCCCCGTGGAAAGTTGGAGGCCTTGGGGAGACGCAGTGTGGGAACATGCAGGGAATAAAGGGCTAAAGGGCTGTAATTCCAAGGTGCTGTGCCCACTGCTTGCCCAGTGTCCAATGCCACAGACACTGGGGCTGGCCATGCCCACCATCTACAGAGATGCTTTCACCCCTCGCTGAGTACTGCCCACGGAAGAGTGAGGGGCAGAGATCCCTACCATTCTGAGGAAGGACGAACAGCTCCTCTGTGACCTGCCTCTTGAGGCGGCTGTCATTCGGGGCCTGGGGGCTGGCAGGTGCAGTGGGCTCCGTTGTGGTCCTCAGCGTGTAGTCAGCGTAGTTGATGACCTCGGGGGCCGTCACAGCCGGCCTGGGGCCGTAGATATCTGGGAACTTGAGGAGGGCTCGCGGCTGAACGGGCTCTGTGGACTTTTTGACGTTGAACTGCACACACAAATCACTCTGATTAGTCCACGAGAGGATCTCCTGCCTGTTCCCACCCCCAGAAATGACAGTAGATGACCTGAGCTTTCAGGGGAGGCAGAGGGAGGGCTGTGGCTCCTTTCTGCTCCGAGGACGATGACTTTGGGAAGGCAAAATGTCACCTCCAAGTGCAGCAGAATCCCCAACATCATGAATCACGCCAGGCCCCGCTGAGATGTCAGCCCTGCTCGTCCAGACCCCGTGCATCCATCCCCCGTGCACCCTATAGCTGTGCCCCAGGCCTATCACGGTGGCCTTCCCTCCACTGCTCTCATCTGGGCCACCTGCCTCTTTGTTTTCTCTCCTCCTAGACTTTCTCTCTTATTCCTCCTCCCCCTCCCCTTCTCCACCCAATGGCTCAGAAATGTCTGTGGCCCCACAGACATTTGCAAGACATCCGAACTCCTTGCAGTGACCTATAAGTGCTTGCCCAGCCTGGCCTGGCTCATTGCCCAGCCTTCTGACATTGCCCCCAAACCCCTTTCCAGCCACTGAGCAACCTGCTTCTCAAACAGGCTGAACTCTTTCTGGGTTTGGCTTCTGGCCCCCAACTCCTCCCCGCAAACCACTCACCCCCACCTCCACCAGCTCTAAATTAAGTCCCTCCTCCAAGCCTGTCCCTCCTTATCACCACATCCAGCTTTGCTTTACAGCATCTCTCTCACCCTGTATTGTTTTCACCATAGCCTGGCCTGTTTGTGGTCAGTCTCTCCCACTGGTATGTGAGCTCCACAAGCACAGGGATTATGTCTTGTCTTGTTCCCGCAGTGTCGGCTCACAGGGAGCACACAATACATACTTGTGGCTAGGGCTGCCATGTTCAGTTGTATGCTCTGTGCACTGCACAAAGATGTCTGGATGCAGAGCAAGTGGGGGCTGAAATGCAATTTGTGCACCCCTTGACCAGCTATGTGCCCTGGGGTAAGGCTGAGTCCACCTGGAGGAAAGCACATCTTTTCTTTACACAAAGACCCACCTGCTTGTCAAGTCTTAAGTGAGCAAGGCTACCTCATACAGGAGTGGAATCTCCTATCTTTGCCTCCACCGGGGACTGAGATTTCTCCTACTTGAGGGATTCAAAGTTATTTAACAGGCAGCAATACTGAGGACCCGTCCAGTCCCCAGGAAATTGAGGGTGGACGACCAGATCTAGAGCTTGAGTTGCTGGCACACTGGGTGGGCAGCCCACAAAACGGCCCTCAGCTTGAGGCAGGTAACAACCCACAGCAGAGCCCCCAAGGAGCTGCCTGCCCTCCATGCTGTCCTCCTGCCCCTCCAGCTCTGCGGCTGTCGGAGGGGCTGGCCAGGCGTCAAGGCTGCTCTACCCAGTGGCAGGAGTGACTGAGAGGCTGGGAAGAGTGTGCAGACCTGGAGGGGGCGGTGGTTACACTGTTTCAAAGTTCAGGTTTAGCCTGTTTGCGCTCTGTACATTTCACTGCCCCAGGACAACTCCTGGACATTCTTCCCTGGTTGAGACTCTGTCCCCAACCGTTCCTGAAGGAGGCTGGAACTTGATGACGGGAGCATTCCTAACTATCTTCATTGACCGGACAATGGACGGAGAGTCCATGAGAAGGTGCGAAAGGGGTGAGAAGCACAAGCCAGCCTCTCCTGAGCACCCACTTCCTGCGGGCACCCTGAGGGCTGCAGCCCCTGCATTGCCTCAGGTATCCTTCAGAGAACTCCCTAAGGGGCTTAGAGAGGATAAAACCCTTCCTTCCGTGCTTGGAAACACTGCCCAGTAGGCTATAACGCAGCCCAAGCTAGGACACCTCTATCCTGATCTCTGCTGAGTGCATCTGGCATGCATGAGCTCGAAAAGCACTTCCGACTTCAATGGACCAAGGTTGCCCTGGACCAGGCAGTGCGGGCAGTGACAAGATGAAGCCTAGACCAGCCTGGCCCCAAAGCCCACTGCCCCAGTGGCCCCCAACCTTTCTTCTGCCTTCAAGCCTTTGCCAGACAGCATCCACCCTTCAGAAACGCTTGTCATTATTACGCATTTCGGCTAGGCACCCTGGGAGGAGCTGTATGATTTGTAAAGTCAGGCCCCCTTTGCACCTCCACCACATTGAGAGTGTCACTGGGCATCCAGGGGCCTGGCTTCTAGTACTGACCCAGCTGTCTGAGCTTGAGTAACTTTTGGCAGGTCATTTCACCTCTGAGTTATCACTCAAGAGACGACGTGATTTCAAGGCTTGTTTCACTCCCACAAGCCGAGCTACGAAGAGGTGGGAGACGCTGTTCTTTATTTGCCGGTACAGATGAGTTGGGGAGACAATCACAAACAGGAGAGTAAATAAGAGTGTATTTGGGGCTTCCCTGGTGGCACAGTGGTTGAGAGTCCGCCTGCCGATGCAGGGGACACAGGTTCGTGCCCTGGTCCGGGAAGATCCCACATGCCGCGGAGCGGCTGGGCCCGTGAGCCATGGCCGCTGAGCCTGAGCGTCCGGAGCCTGTGCTCCGCAACGGGAGAGGCCACGACAGTGAGAGGCCCGTGTATTGCAAAAAAAAAAAAAAAAGAGTATATTTGACAGTTTGGGACTGCGGTACAGAAACAGGTGGCAGACAGCCTGTGTAAATAACAGGTGGGAGAGAGCAGAGGACACCTGCAGGGGGCAGGCAGAGGAGTCCTGGAGGTCAGGGAGGAGCCAAGGTGTGAGCTAGACCTTGAAGGACAGGGGATCTGGAAGGCAGAGGAAGGCTGGACCCCGGAAGGAGACACACGGAGCAATGGCCGATGTCCCCATGTCTTTTTTTTTTTTTTTTTAACATCTTTATTGGGGTATAATTGCTTTACAATGGTGTGTTAGTTTCTGCTTTATAACAGAGTGAATCAGTTACACATATACATATGTTCCCATATCTCTTCCCTCTTTGTCTCCCTCCCTCCCACCCTCCCTATCCCCATGTCTTTTTGTCCTCCACAAAGTGGTGCCTGCCTCTAATATTTCATCTGAGTTATGCTAATTATACTATTTCACAATAAAGAAACAGAGAATGGAGGAAGTTGAAGGTCACACAACTGATGATCCAATTTGTGTCATTTCCACTGCCTTGCAGCTGTTTTTCCAAAAAATAAGTCCTTGTTTGTTTTGGATGCTGGATTCTAAGTGGCAACTGCAGCATCACGGGGTTCGGGCTGCTAAGACTCCCTCTTGTGTGGCAGCTTCCCACAGCTCCCCGCAGGCCACTGGACCACATCCTCTTCTCAGAGTCACCCTGTTTTGTCACTTGTTGCGGCCAGAACTGAGGCTCTTGGGCTGGTCTAGGGAACACTTTTACATTTACATTCGGTTTCATCTCAGTTCAATCATTTTAGAAAAGGGCTGTGTTGATTAATTCCCAGTTAGATCAAATTTGGCTGACTTTGCATTTTTAACAGGGAAATAATCACTGGGCTCAGTTTTGAGTGAAGTCCAGTCTGTGTCACCTCAAGTCTCTGCAGAGCCTGAGTTCGAATTCCTCCCTACACAGTGGGTCTCACTTTGTGTGCCCCTGAGAACCTCAGGAGCCTGCAACGGGCTAGGCTTTTCTTGGATATCCGTCAATATCCATTCCCTGCTCCCTCTACCTTCCCTCCAGGTCACCAGGCTTTCTGGGTCCCTCCCCAGCTCCGGGGCAAGGGTGGGGAGGGGGGTTCTCTTTGGTCTGATTCTATTCGTTCTTGGCATCATCTTGGGAACTGTTTCTGCCCTGGGGAAGCCACCCCAGACAGAATGAAAGGACTTGCTTTGCACAGCACCAGAAGAGATTCTCTCCCCTGCTGAATAGGAGTTATGTGGCCCTGCCTCGCAACAGCAAGGTGAGCCAGTCTTAGAACAGAGCTGACAAGGTGGACACAGAGTAGAGAGGCAGAAGGAAGCTATGTCTTTGATGACAGTGTCATTAAACCACCGACTCAACTGAGCCTGAAAGCTGTCCTACCTTTGTACTTCTGGTTACATGAATAATGTTGTTCTTACTGTTGAAGCCCGTTTGGATTGGGGTCTTTGTGAATTGCAGCGAAAAGCATCCTGAACTGATGCAATGCATTTTTTTTTTTTTTTTTTGCTACTATGCTACAATGCTAGTCAGTCTGTCTGGTTTGTTGAATTTAGTTTAGGAGGTAAAAACAAATCATGTAGAATGAAAAGCTTATTGCTAGCTGCATGATTTCAGAGAAGCCAAGCTGCTGAATTAAGGTTTTTAGCTTGTGTCTTTTCAAATTTTTCTAGAACTGCTTATCTCAATTATTTGACTATTGTGTAACTTTAGATTTTGATCAAGTCTGAAAAACAATGAAAGAAGAAACATGAGGTTTTAAGTGTATATACTATGGACAAATTCTAGACATAAAATTAATGTGCAGGGCAAATGGGTAGCTGAGCAAAAATGATTAATTGCTCATTAAAGTTTACATTGGTTTTAAAGTGTGTCAAGGGCATATAGTTCTGAAGGCTATCAGAGGAGACTAAGAGTGTGAGAAAAATAAGCAGTGGCCATGAGGTCATTCTTTTGTTCTGTTCTGTGAACTTAATAGCATGAGAACCATTGCATAATGACTGACACGATAATACAGATCAAAAATGAACAATGTAGCAATGCAAATTAAGAGGCTGGTATTGGTTTGACTTGGATAGGAATAATGAATAAGCAAGGTTAGGTCATGTGAGAATTTTTCTTTTATTTAAGAGCTCTAATAAGAGTTTTAAACAGAAATTAGGGACTTCTCTGGTGGTTCAGTGGTAAAGAATCCACCTTCCAATGCAGCTAAGCCCACGCACCACAACTACTGAGCTCACGCACCTCAACAAGAGAACCTGCGTGCTGCAAACTACAGCGCCCATGTGCCCTGGAGTCCTTGCACCACAACTAGAGAGAGAAAACCTGCACTCCACTCCACAACTGGAGAGAATTCTGTGTGATGCAATGAAGATCCCGCGTGCTGCAACTAAGACCCGATGCAGCCAAAAAAAAAAAAGAAGTTAAATTGTAGTTTGTATTTTAAAGATGTCAGTACCTTTTTCATTTAAATGTTCATGGAGACAAAGATAACACATACAAATCATTCTGAGAACTAAGGTATGTATCAACAATTGGAAAGGGACCCACCCAGAGGAGTTTGCATGAACCACCAGAAGTTGATAAAACTGGATTGAGAAATACAATTATAACCTATGTATTGATTCCTGGTGGGAGGAAGTGGGGATTGAGGAGAAGAGGAAATCAGTATAAAATACAGTTTTACTCCTTCCAACTTAAGTTGGAGACTTTGGTTTAAAACAACCTGAATAACTACAGATTTACCCATGGATATGCTTTCTTTACAGCTAGGGCCAGGGCCACATGCCACCCTCCTCTATCCCTCATCAATATCTCTCCTTTTGCCTCCATTCAAAGAAACAAACTCTCAGGGTATAATATAGCAGGTAGAAAAAGGAAAAGACTAATAGTGTATTGTATCAATATTTCTTCATGTGTTTTTTCACTTATATTCAGTGATGTATGCACAGAGACAAGCATAATATTGAGGTAAATATTACGCGGGCCTCTCACTGCTGTGGCCTCTCCCGTTGCAGAGCACAGGCTCCGGACCCGCAGGCTCAGTGGCCATGGCTCACGGGCCCAGCCGCTCCGCGGCATATGGGATCTTCACGGACCGGGGAACGAACCCGTGTCCCCTGCATCGGCAGGCGGACTCTCAACCACTGCACCACCAGGGAAGCCCTGCAATGCATTTTTTATCGAACATCACAGGAGATCATGACCTTGGTGTAGAGAAACTCTACCTAGGCTCAAACATCTCCCTGAGACCCTCTGCATCCAGCCAAAGGCATCCTCTTTTACTGTTTATCCTTGTCCTGCCTTGGTAAGATCCTGTACGGCAATGGCTGCCTTTAGTGGAGAATGATTTACAGCCCTTGACCAGGCGAGAAGCAGAGTCTGCTGACCACTACATGAACCTCTCCAAGTAGTGAAAGCAGCAGCTGATTACCTATCTCGTTCCCTTGTACAATCTTATTTGTTGCGTTTCAAAACCCTGGTTCCACCACATCTTTCAAATGCATCTATGTTTCCACTTAAATAGCTTAAACTTCAATGCCCAAGAAGCAGAAAAGAGGTTTGGGACTTGAGGGAGGGAGCCTGGGAAGGGATTATGGTTGGAGCAGATGAATGCTTGGGAGGAAGGAGGTGCTCAGCAGGGCAAAGCCCATGGGAGGACCTGAGTTCAAGCCTTACACCGCCAATGTAGGAGCGGTGAGACTTCAAAGTGGGATTCTCTTTCTAAATGCCCCTTGAACCCAGAAAAGAAGGTCTGGAAATAGAGATGCAGGATGAATCAGGGAAGGTTTCCAGTGGAGGCAAGCGTTCAACGATTAGGGAATGCCCAGCTGTGCTTGGCATTGCAGGTACAGAGATGCAAGAGACACCCTCATTGGAGCATCAGCCCCTTCTGATTCGTATCCTTGGCTTCTCCCTCCTCACCTGTCTCCGGGGCCATGAGCCACTTGCTTCTCCCCACGTGGCCAGCTCTGCGTGGACACCGACCAGCTTCACATAGGCACAGCCCCAAAGTGTCTTATGTCACACCCGTGCCACACTCCTCTTGCACCTGCCCTGGGCTCCTCTGTGGCTGCTGAGGTGTGAGACACCCAGGGGCACTCTGGGTCCACTCAAGGGCAACCCGGATGTGTCAAGGGTTAAAACTCTGTGGGGGGAATTCGACCACTGTGGGCTCCTCCCTCTTCTTTGCTATTCCTCCCAAACAGTTCAGTGACGTTTCAGACGATGACACCTCGAGATCCAGAGGTCGTCCTTGACACCAGCTGGTGGCCGGTTCAGTAACGCTCCCTGTGCATGCCGCCCCCCGCCTCCCTCCCGCATCCCTGGATGGCACTTGCTGATGAAGAAAAGCCCGGAGGCCTCTGGCAGGCTCAGCTTTTCTGTCATCCAGGCTAAGACAGATGGTATGGGTGGGGAGGGACAAACCTTCATTTAATGAACAAGTATCTATTGATGCCCTGCGACAGGCCAGGTCCTACGCTAAGTGTTAGGACCATCGAAGTGAACAGGACAGATGCTGTTCTTTTTTATGGGGCTTATGTTGATAAAAAGGAAATTAATTATGTAGTTAATGATCTGTAAACAAATGTTTAACCTTACTAGAGATGTTAGGTGACCCCTTTTGTGACATGATTAATTTTTTCACCTAAAGACTGTTTATTAATTCGGGTTTTCACTCTGGGGCATCCATATTAAAGCATCACAGCAACCAGAAGTTACGGGTGGGGGAAACAGTCCCAACTGCAAGTGGAAACAGATGGCTTTGCCCTTTATACTTGAACTTTAAAGAAAGAGATGGCAGAGTAAGAGAGAGGTAGTTGAACATAGAGTTTTCAGATGAGGCCAAACACGGGCCATTGTGGCTGGGGTCTGAGGCTCAGCACAGCAAAGTCCCCCTCAGAGGGGATTTGGGTCAGAGGACAGGGACCTGACAGCCTCTGTTACTCTGGGCTCTGATACTGGTAATTATGCATACTAACATGCATACAAGAGTTTGAAATACAGCCTTGAGGTCAGAGTTCATGCTCTAAAACAAGACAGCTTGGTTGGAGTCCAGGCTCTGCCAGCTACTCGCTGTGTGATCTTGGGTCTGATTAATAAACCTCTCTGTGCCCCCGGTTTCTTCAACTATAAAAGGGAGTGTTAATAATAGTGCCTATCTCCTGAGGTTGGATTGAGGAGTAGAAAAGACAACTGGGTGTAAGCTCTTAGCACAGAGCCTGGCATGGCAAGCCCTTGGCGAATGTTGGAAATACTTATTTGACCCTGGAGTCTATGTAAAGTTTTTGATTTATGCATTGCGGCCAGTATCTATATTCTTTTTCATATTGTTTAGCACAAAAGAATATATATATTCTTTTTCATATTTTTCCCATTATGGTTTATTACAGGATATTGAATATAGTTCCCTGTGCTATACAGTAGAACCGTGTTGTTTATCTATTTTATATACAGTAGTTTGTATCTGCTAATTCCCAACTCCTAATTTATCTCTCCCCCAACCCCCTTTCCCCTTTGGTAACCATAAATTTGTTTTCTATGTCTGTGAGCCTGTTTCTGTTTTGTTAAAAAGTTCATTTGTATCATATTTTAGATTCCACATATACGTGATATCATATGGTATTTGTCTTTCTCTTTCTGACTTCACTTAGTATGATCATCTCTAGGTCCATCCATGTTGCAGCAAATGGCAGGATTTCATTCTTTTTTATGGCTGAGTAATATTCCATTGTATATATGCACCACATCTTCTTTATCCATTCATCTGTTGATGGACATTTAGGTTGCTTCCATGCCTTAGCCATTGTAAATAACAACTGATAGTTTCTTAAAAGTTAAACATATATCTACCCTATCTTAGGTATTTTTCCAAAGAAGATGAAAATATATGTTGACAAAAAGGCTTATACATGAATACTGATAGTAACTTTAGTCATACTAGCCAAAAACAGGAAGCAGCCCAAGTGTCCATCAACAGGAGAATGGGTAGGTACACTGTGGCATATTCTGACAATGGTATACTCTTTAACAGTAAAGAGAGGAATTGTGAATATACTCAACAACAGGGAAAAATTAAAAAAAACATGGTAAACAAAAGAAGGCATAATAATACATAAGCATCTATACTGAGTGATTCCATTTATATCAGTGTTTCTGAACTCAGGGGATATTTGCAATGTCTGGAGACATTCTTGGTTGGCACGGCTGGAGGTGGAGGCTGCTATCAGGTAGAGGCCAGAATGCTGCTAGCCATCATCCTACAACACACAGGACCGCTCCCCACAACAAAGAATTATCTCACCCCAATGTAAATAGCGCCATGATTGAGAAACCCTGATGTAACTGAAGTTCTAGGACAGGTGAAACTAGTGAATGGTGAGAGAACTCAGAGCCGTGGTTCTGATTGCTACTGGGGAGAACTGAGTGGTAAGAGGCATGGGAGAAGCGTGGGTTAGAGCCTAGAGGACAGATTTGTCAAAATTGATCAAACTAGTGACTTGGGATGTGTGCATTTCACTATATGACAACAGTACCTCAATAAAATTTAGATAGAGATACACACACACACACACACACACACACACGTGCCTCTTGCACACCTGCTGAATTAGGCTTTCTGGGATGGGCATAAGAATCTGAATGTTGAGTGAGTGTCCCAAGTGATTCCTACACATGGCCAGCCCAGAACCTGTCTGTGGACCTGTAGTTAGGATCCACTGGTCTCTGGGTCAGTGTTTCTCAAACTTTCCTTCCAAAGCAGCACCAGAGGCAGACGAAGGTAACACGTACTCCAGAGAATGGGAAGTCTTCTGGAGTAATTGGGATTCTTTCTTGAAATCTCCAGTTCTGTCTTAAAGTTCATGTGACTTTTTGTATTTGACTCCATATGATTGTTTTAGTATTAAAATGTTTTTTTTGTTTTTTTTGTTTTTTTGTTTTTTTGCGGTACGTGGGCCTCTCACTGTCGTGGCCTCTCCCGTTGCGGAGCACAGGCTCCGGACGCTCAGGCTCAGCGGCCATGGCTCACGGGGCCCAGCTGCTCCGCGGCATGTGGGATCTTCCCGGACCGGGGCACGAACCCACGTCCCCTGCATCGGCAGGCGGACTCTCAACCACTGCGCCACCAGGGAAGCCCTAAAATGTTTTAAATTACCATCAGGACAGAAAAGTTTCGCTTATTTATTTTGCGACTTGGGATATTTCGCAGGACACTGGCTAGTACCACATTCCCTCTGTTCCCCAACACATACACACACACACACACACGCGCGCGCGCGCGCGCGCGTACCCCAGTGGAGAAGCAGGACTCTTTCTTCCTATGTTGGACAACATACAATAAATCAAGCTAGAAGTTAACTGAGAAAAACAGTCATTTTGCTTCCAGGGAAGGACCAACTCCTAGAGTCTGTGTGAACAACCATCTGTCTAAATTTTCATTCCAACTGTATAGATAACTCCTCTAAAGAGAATTTGAAGTGCAGCTATCGAAGCTCTTAACAACCCAAAGCCTTGATCCTCTCTGCCCATTCCCTCTGTGGCGCATCCTTGCACGCACCTACAACTGACTGAACCTTCTTGGCTAGCAGGACACTTGTTCATGACCTTGTATTAGTCAGGGAAGACCACCTGCTATGTAACAAACAACCCCCAACTTCGGCGGCTGAACACAATAAAAGCTGATTTCTCTCAGTCTTAAAGGGTCTGCTGGCTATTCTCCAAACTCAGAGTCCTCCCAGCCTCTTCCATCTTGTGGTTCTGCCCACCTGTGCCCGGTACCGTTCCAATATGAGCTCACTGAATCCTCATAATAACCCTCTCAGGAAGTGCTGCTATGATCAATCCCATTTTACAGGTCAGGATGCACAGCCAGCTAGTGAGTAGTAGAGGCAAGGTTCAAACCCAGGCTGGCTCTCTCCAGAGTCCTCTGTTTACCCGCTCTGTCATGCATCCAGCCCTTTCCCACCTCCTCATATTTGTAGTCATCCTTTACTGTTCACCCATGATTTGTGCCCCTTAGACTGTTGCTTGGGCCACTGCCTGGCCCCGCCACCCCTTACTCTGCCCCTGCATGTGCCCTTTAGTCAGAGGAACAGAGTTGAAGTGCTGGTTCCACACTTTGACGTAGAGAAATTTCACTTGGGAGAATGTAAAAATCAGATTCCCAAGTGCCTCCCCTGCCTTGACTCAGAGGTCTTAGGTGGATCCTAAAGAATCTGTGTGTCTAAGAAGCTGCCTAGGGTGACTGTGACACAGGTGGTCCCTGAGGCTCACGTGGGAACGCCCTGGTTTGGGGGAGGTCCTAGAATGCCAGGCAGGGTAGATGGAGAAACGTCCTCTTGTGTGGTGAGCTGCTCACAGGCACGACCTCCTTCTGTCACGTCCTCTCAGCTCCCCACAAACAGTTCAATGATGATTGATGGAATCAATGCGTGGAAGACTGGTGAAGGAGGGTGGGTGGTGGGGGATTAGTATAATAATAATCACTATGATGGAGACCAGCGGAACACGAGACAGAGTGCGCAGAAGCACATCAAACTTTGCCCGGGGAAGGGACAGGGTGGGGTGGGGTGTATAATGGGAGGAGAATTTCATAACGATTCAGAGACTCTGACTTTTGGTTGCTGCCCCCCAGCCCCGCCCCGAAGCCCGGGCAGCAGTTTGACAGTTGCAGAAGTGGGGGAAGGGCTTTCTGGGTCAAAGCAACCGCATGAAAGTCTGCAGTGTGTTCAGAGAACAGCGGGTACCACCAAAGCTTAAAGCCCTACGAGAAAAGGAGGGGCAATGAGCGTTGCCATTATGCCCATTCTTCTGGAAGACACAGAATTCAAACGCAGATTTTAAAAACAATAATTCCACAGGGCTGGAAACCACACAATGGCAAGGTCCCACCCAGAGAATCTTGTAGGTGGTGCTGCATTGACTCCATCGGTTACATCACGAAGCCTGAAAGGGCAAAATATGGCCACCATCTCTCTACCACTTCCTCTGCACCAGACGCTCTGCAAAGCGCAACAGACTTGACTGCATTTGACCCTCACACAGCCCTAGAGATAAGTGCCTACTGTTTTCTCTTTTCTATACCCTAGTGTTAATAAATAAAAATAACTTAATTCCTTTCTCTACAGAGGAGGAAGTTGAGACTCAGAGACATTGAAACTTGTCCAGGATCCCACAGCTAATGTATGAGAGCTCTAGGCTTGGACCACGAGTCCACCACGAAGCCAGTGCTGCTAAATGACATTTCACAACATGGTTCCCTGCGGACTATGTCTCTGGATACCAACCGTAAACTGGTAAAAATGGAAACGTCCAGATCATTGCATTTGATGTGCTGTCACATCTCACATCATTAGATTGATGATCCCATGCCCCTCCCCACCTGGTTGTGGTGTAATGACCTGCCTGGGTGTTTGGGCATCAGCTTTGTTCCTGCTCTCAGTTCTGAATCTGGGTTTGACATCCCTTTTGCAGAAAATGTGTTTCACTTGTTACCTGAGCTACGACAAGGTCAAGACTATGTTATAACCTAATCAACACTCGTCAGAAGCGTTGTTTCAAAGCTAGGTTATTTTAAAGGGGCACAGAAAACTCCCCTAGTCAGTAAACTGGGGCTCAAACCCAGCCTTCCCTCCACATCTATTCCATCCTTATCCTCCCATCTCCAGCTATCATAGTATGGCTGTTGACAGTGGGTTTCATCTCTGAGCCAAGTCCCTCAGCCAGCCTTTAACTTTTAAAATTCTGCTGCCCCCTCCACTGTATTGGTTCACTAGAGACTTAAAAGTCTTTCTTTAAACTTAGTCCATGTGTAGGAGGGGGATCTCAGCCCTGTATCATCATTAATTTGGATAAGATTGGAACACACATGCTTACTTGGTATTGGTCTCGTTGTCTTAAGCAACAGTGTCCATTTGGATACTTTAGATTTTTTTTCCCTCAGTTTCTGATTTATGGGAGCCATGTTTTTAATGTAAGACAGGCAGTTTGTAGTATTTTTTGACTCATTTAAAAAATTGATTAGAGCACATTCAGGGTTTTTCTTATAACAATACCTCTTTCACACATTTGTGTTCTAATACGCTTTTCTGAGTGGGAGAGAAAGGAGATGAATTCTGTAGAACCCGTCAAGTATGTGAATAGCACCCATCAAACGTGATTCAGCTCAGAAAAAACGTGCAGAAAACCACTAATTGAAGACTTCCTTCCACTCATGTGTAGACCTTTGGAAAGCACATTAATTTCTAACCAGTGGTATAAAAAACTGCCAAGTTGTAAAACGAGGCTTCAAAACAGGACAGTGATTGTTTAACTAGATTCTCCTTATATTTTGGTTTTAAGCCAAAACCCTCCAATTAACCAACCTTCAGACTTCTGCCCAAACAGAAATCAGTACACACTTGTTGCCTGCTAACTATGTAGTCAACCCCCCTACGTACCACGGAATAATTCTCTGCCCTTGGGAAGTTTACCATCCAATGGTAGAGGTGAGATATTCCATAAATGGAAATATGAGGCTCTGATGCTACAACTCTTCTATCCTCTGCCCATGGCGGACATGACTAATCGATCAAAGTGTTCTTTCCTGCTGTGATCAGACACAGCTTGTTCAGCTCAGGGATCCAGGAAGCCACTACCAATTAATAAGAATTGATATGCAAGATGAAAGCTATTTGCTCCTCCTGATGCATACTTTACAAAAGGGAAATAAGTAAAGAAGGTAGAATTAAAAGGCCAAAGGTCTGGACTCTGTGCTACAGAAGGCCTAAAGAGGAGTTCCTCAAAGTCAGTGAGATCAGAGAAGGCTTCCTGGAGGAGCAGCTTCAGCCCAACATTCAAGGATAACTATGGAGAGGAGAGGCAGAGGTATCTCAAATGGAGAGAAAGGCAGCAGCCTGGGTACAGAGGGGAGCATGCTCAGCAAACCAGCTGAAGAGAAAAGTTGGGGCTGAGGGATGAATTTGCAAAGGAATGGTGAGGCCAGGCTGTGAAGGGCCTCCAATGCTGAAGACTTCTCCCAGGTAGTAGAGTTGACAATGCTTAG
>NW_006783088.1:4358520-4369973 GCF_000442215.2 Lipotes vexillifer | reverse complement strand
GAGCGACGTGTAGGGAGAAGGAAGAATCCAAGAGAGCTGCATCAAGGAAAAGTACCTCCATTATTACCTCTCGGGTCTCTTTCTTTTTCCAAAAAAACAATCCCTGAGTGTCATTGGGTGTCTACAGTCATAGCAATGTTTGGGCAACAGATTGGTTCTTCCATGTGACTTTCTTCTTTATTTTGTTTAATTGAAATAGAGTTAATTTACAATGTTGTGTTAATTTCTGCTGTAAAGCAACATGATTCAGTTATATATATACTTTTTTTTTTTTTTTTTTTTTAAATTCTTTACCATGGGACTTTCATGGAGATTTCAAGGGATGGCAGCAAGGAGATTTCAAGGAAGGGGCAGCCACTAGGGGGCTTCTTCTAATATTCTCTTCCCAGCCGTCACTTTGGCTGACTCAAAGCTGGTGAGTATCATCCCTAGATGTAGCTGTTCCTTCTCTTAAATGGGACCCAAATCTATTGGATTTCCCTCTGCATGACGAGGGCCAACATTCGAGCAGTCTACACAGTGTTGTCACAAATACGATTAGATCATGGAAGGTCCATAATATCAGAATATTTGGCTCCAATTTACTATAAAGGTCAAATATTTTTCCTCAGCTCATTTCAAGCTTCAAGCCCTGAAGCTTCCAACCCACAGGTGTGTCTGTTTGGCAAGCACGTATTAAAAACTTCGAGAGGTGCAAAGCACCATACTGGATGCTGGATCAAATGAGAAAATGGACCATGATGTCAACAATACCCTCCCTTGCCTCCCCATCCTTTCCCCGATGCCACGTGGTGTAACTCCAGTGGTGGATGAGCCCCGCTAAACCATGATGCTGCATCAAATAGCCCTGTGCTGCAAGAGAGTCACCTAGACAGGCTGGATGGTTCCATGATAAATTCATGATCTCCAGCCTTAAACTCAGTCCTCTCCGGAAATCCTACTGTTTCCCTAACTCCTCCCTCAAGCCCACATTCTGGAATTTCTCTCTCTCCTCTGACTTCCTTCATAGAGAAAAAGGAAACCAAGAGAACGGAAGCCCCTTAGCGTCCTGTTAACAGACGCAGCGACCTGCCCTTCGTCTCCAGACAGATGCTGTGCGCGTCCCTGTTCTGTGACACTGCAAGAGGTGTCTCCCACTCTCCCTCCCTCCAGGACTATCTGAGCCTTGCGCCCCATCCATCCATGTGAGAGCCTTACACTAGTTGTTTCTTTTTTTAACTCTCTCTCTCTCTCTCTCTCTTGAACGTTCATCCTTCTCTTTCAACTGGCTCCTTCCCATCAGCTTTCAACTGTGCTCAATATTCCTTTGACCTCTTTTCCCCTGCTCAGCCCCCGCCCTAGCCCTCTCCACCCCTTTGCAGTCCTGTATCGCAAAAGAACTGCCTATACTCGATGCTGTTCTCATTCCTCACTTTCCAGCCACTCTACAACGCTTTCCCAGAGGCCCCGTCAGCCCACTGAAGGTCACTGTTGGTCTCCAAGGTCACTGGTAACCTTCGCTGTCTCATTCCTATGGGTTTTTTCAGTCTTGCCTTACTTGAGTTCTCAGTGACTCCCTTCCTCTTCAAAAGTTTTTCTCTTGTTATTGTTATGATTTTGATATCACATTCTCCAGGTTTCTCTCCTTCCTCTCTGGCCGCCCCTGCTTGTCTCACGAAATGTTGGCATCCTCGGTACTTGTTCTTAGGCCCTCTTCCCTCTCATTCCGCACTCTTCCCAGGCGGTCTCAGCCATACTCATGGCTGTGGTTGCTATTCCCCAATATATATCACAGCCAGACTGTGAGCTGCAGACCTGTGGAACCATCAGCACAATTGACATCTTCATGGAGACAGCTTGAAGGCTCCTCACACTTGCTCTGCACAAAGGTGAACTCATGACTTAAAATCCATGGCCTCACCCTTGTTTCATTAATTGCAACCACCATCCTAAGTGAAACACTTAGTGTCGTCCCTAACTCCTCTCTCTTCCTGAAGCCCACACCCAAACATCTCTCCAAACTACTGCCGCCATCATAGTGGCTCAAGCCATCACGGTCCCTTTCCAGGGTTTCCTTGGTATCCCCATTTCTACTCTTTCCCCACCCAAAAGGATGTTTTCACGGCCTAAATCTGACCACGTCACATCTCACGTAAGACCTTTCAGTAGCTTCCATTGCTCTTGGGATAAATATCCAAATATTAATGGTGGCCCGGAAGGTCCTGTGTGGTGCTCTCTGGCCTGACCCACCTCGCTTGCTTGCAGTCACTCCCTCCTGTGCCCTCTGTGCTTTACCCTCTTTGACCTTTCAGTCCCTCCTAAGTGATCTTTCTTCTTTCCACAGGGCCTTTGCACATGCCCTATGCCTAGAAGACTTCAAACGCTCATCCCCAATACCTTTACCTAGTAAATGGCACTAACTGTATGCTACAGGGGTGTGTAAGACAGTCCATCTGGTGTATGGAAGAAAATTACAGAGTCTCATTTTATAATTTATTTTTGCATTATTGTTTTAAAAGGGCCATGTTTGTGCATGTTTTATTATGGACACAATATATTAGTAGAGCAATATGTATACATAATATGAAGCCTACATAAGTATACAGGTATAAGGGGTATAAGCTCAAAATGTTTTTACTGAAGGGAGTCTCCAAATATGTTAAGATTGGAGCACTAATGAGTTATCACTTCTTGAGAGAACTCTTGCTTCCCTTACCACACCTAATACAGTTAGGTTTATATTCATTTGTACGACGGTGTAATGAAGATCTCTACCTGTAGAGCATGAGCTGCAGGAGTTCAGGGATGTTGTCTGCCCAGTCACTGTGGTGTCCCTATTGCTAACTCAGTGTCTTGCACATAGTAGGTCATCAAGAAATATTTTTTGAATGAATGAATATCCTAGAAGTGTAATGTTCACGCCCACCCTTCCCATCCCAACAGAGGGCTTTCATTTTTCACATCTGGAATACTTTTTATGAACTCTCTCTTTCCTATGTAATGAACATACAGACAAGTCATTGCTTTGGTAAAGGATAAATAAGAAAAGGATTCAGAGATACCTAAAATATACTCTGAGTAGTGACTGGTGCTGACAGTGTTGGGTGCTTTCAAAAGCGTTATCTCAATTAGTCTTTAATATTACCGTAGAGAATCTTATTGTTATCACCTCTGTTTTGTCGATGAGGAAAGTGGGATTTGGAATGGTCAAGGTCATTTGGCTGGAGAATGCTGGAGGTTGAATTCACATTCAGGTTTGGGGTCTAAGTCTAATTTGCTTCCTGTTATAGCTCAGTGGTCTGATCCTGAAATGAACATTTTCATTCTAAGAGGTAATTTCCTCTTTTGAGTTGTCTCAAAAAACTAGATTGTTCTTACCTAAAGCTAATACTGGTGGGTATCCAAAAAGAAACACAAGTCTACCATGTAGCGGTTACCAACGGGATACCTATGCTCCTGTTCATTCCTTTCCGTCCTTTGTCTCTGCAAGTTTTGTAATGAGGCTGTCACACAAAGGGTGACAGTCCTGTTGCTACTTGAAGGATCCGTCCCACTTGCAAGGTAAGAGACGGGCTTATTAGATGATGCATCTGCAGGGAATGTGTCAAAATGCCCTGAGACCATGTTGACATTTTCCCATGGAGTTTCGTCTCTTGACGTACCATCACTGCCTTCACTTGTATGTACGTCTCTCTGGTATCCTTGCCCTTTCTTTGTGAACAGACTGTGCTGGAAATAAAAACACATTCTAAGATGCTTGGGGAGTGCACTGTGAGAAGAGGTGGAGGGGAGGCGGGATCTGAAACACGGAATGAGCTTAGAGCGCCCTGAAGTTATTCTAAGCTTCATCCTGCAGCTGTTTCCAGCAAGCCTTCTAGTTGCCCAAGCAAACTGCTCTTCCCCAACCCTCTCTCCATCTTCAAATGCATTCCTCTCCAAAACATCATTCTTTTTTTTCTTTTTTTTGGCCGCACTGCATGGGATCTCAGTTCCCCGACCAGGGATTGAACCCACGCATGGTGGTGACATTGCTGAATCCTAACCACTAGACCATCAGGGAACTCACCAAAACATCATTCTTAATTCCGTTTGAAAAGCAAAGTCTTCACTCTCCTGCCTCAGTAACTTACGTCCCTCTCATCAGGCCACTCTTAACAGCAAGTCCAAAGCTGCGTGGTTTATAATGATCTTCCAAGTAAAACCTGTTCCCCCCAGGGTATTATCTCATTGGTCTTTGAAATGGGAGATTTTTTCAACGGTCTCCAATGTCAGCTGCAGGAACAGAGGCTTGAAGGGAGGGAAACCAATACAAAGGGAAGCCACCACACCCTCCAGGCTTGTCTTGATCCCATGCGGTGTCACTGGAGGTGAGCGCAGAGATTCTCCCACAAGCTCAGCACCTTCCCCTGCATTTCTGTGCTTGTGATTTTTATTCTGGCTGCAAAGCAGAGGCGGCGGCCCCATGAATTTCCTCCCCATTCATCTGTCCATCCGTCCAGTGACTCACGCAGTCATTCAACATTTCTCCTCACTTCTCTTGCTCTCTGCAAAGCCTGCTCAGTTTTTCTATGAAGGAAAAGTATGTCTTGGATTTAATCAGTGGAGGGTGGAGGGAGTCAATGAAATATGTCAAGGTACCCTAGGGTCTCTGCCAGATGGACTGACTCAGTTACACAGATTTTCCATGGGCTGCGCCTCCCCTTTCTCTCATTCATATATGCATATGTGCATATTCACATTTACACATGCATATGCACATATTCAAACATGCAACCACCCCTCATTATTTGACTCTGACCTGCTCATGGAAACATGCTGGCTAGTGAATTTCAGAGAGCAGTCACTTGTATTCCACTATTTTAAATGGGGAAAATTACAACGCATTCCAAGTCCACCCAAAAGCTCAATCAGCTTCCCAAAATACCACTGTGTATTGCTGCAATGCTCTTAAACACCATGTAAAACTCTCCCAGGAATGTTGTATAATATGAATCAATTAAAACACCCTTTGTTTAATTAGCACTTAGGGAACTCCTTGGTGGGAAAGTTTGTGTGTGTGCAGTGAATGGATACTCCACAAGGTAGGGGCCCAAGGCTCCTCCTCCTGGCATCGCACTGCCCTGATGATGCCAACGTGAGGAAATGATGTTGAAAGGTAGTAAATAGCACTCCAATTGGACCTGGGTTTGTAGGGCCTCCAGGAACCTAGGTGAAGCAGATCGGGACCCATGAGGGACTAAAGCTTGGGGCAAAGAATGAGGAAGGTGACAGTGATAACATGCACCGTATTTAAAGGATGGAGTAGCAGGTGCAAATTTGCTGGGAGAGCAGGGGAGCCAGCACCGCTGCACACTCCACTCCTCTTGTGAGACTCAGGAGCCATGACATGATTTTACGGGTGTGCCCATGTGGATTCTCTGTAATTGGCATTCACTACAGAGCAGAAATGCTCATTGAAAACGTGCAAGATACTGATGAAGATTTTAAAAGTAAGAGTTTGGACTTTTTTAAAAAAATTAAAAGCCTAGAAAATACTCCCCACCCACTAGGATGGTTATAATAAAGAACAAAAAATAACAACAAAAAATGGCAAAAGAATAAGTGTTGGCAAAGCTGTGAAGAAACTGGAACTCTCACGCCTTTGCCGGTGGGAATGTAAAAGGTGCAGTTGCTGCGGAAAGCAATTGGAGGTTCCTCAAAACGTTAAACATAGAATTATCATAGGACCCAGCAATTCCACTCCTAAGTATATACTTGAAAGCGTTGAAAACAGGTACGTAAACAAATACTTGTACAGGAATGTACATAGCAGCCCTATTCCAATAACCAAAAAGGTAGAATTGACCCAAATGTTCATCAACAAATGAACGGATAAACAAAGTGAGGCATGTACATATAATGGGTTATTATTCAGCCATAAAGAGAAATAAACTCCTCAGACACGCTACAACATGGGTGAATCTTGAAAACACTACGCTAAGTGAAAGAAGCCAGGCACGAAAAGTCACCGATTTTAAAATTCCAAATGTATGAAACGTCCAGAAGAGGCAAATCCATAAAGACAGAAAACAGGTCGGTGGTTTCCAGAGACTGAAGGCAGAGAGAGAGAGGAATAGTGTCTGCTTAATGGGGATGGAGTTTTCTTCAGGGGGAATAAAAATGTCTTAGAACTAGATGGAGGTAGTGATGGTACAACATTGTGAATGTACTAGATGCTACTGATTCGTATACTTTAAAATGGTTAACTTTGTGTGAATTTCACCTTAACTTTAAAAAGCTTTGAAAGTAACTGTAGCCTTCGCACTCTCAGTACACAGGTCAGTGTCCCTCACGTAGGCCTTAATAAATGTTTGATACATAAATGAATAAAGGAATGGAGGAACCTGCCCATGGTCTGCAACACCCTGCTTGCCCAGGCTCCTGTCCACCTCCCAGCCTCATCATACACTGGGCATCCTTTCTCTCTGCTCTCCAGGCACACTGACTTTTCCCTGGGCCCTCCTAAGTACTAGGCTGCCTCCTGTCCCAGGACCTTTGCACGGCCTCGTTCCTATCTGAAACCCCTCACAACCCTCCCCATTGCCCTGGTTAACTTCCCCTCCTACGCCAGCCCTCAGCTTGGCCATCACTCCCTCCAGGAAAGCCTTCCCCTGACCTGTTCGCCTGGATCCGTTCCACCTTACCCTCTCATAGCACCAGAACTTTCTCTTTAGGTCACTTGCCACCATCACACATTTTCATTGATCTGTGCTTTTCTTCTGCTAACTCTGGTTTTCCCCCATTACAATGTGAGTTTCATGAAGGCTGAGAAAGGTCACTGTGTCATTGAGGAGGGGACGGTTCCTGCAACCCCAGCCCCAGCACAGTACCTGGCACAGGTCTGCGCTCAATAAACATAATTGAGAGAGATGGGAGGAAGGAATAGATCTAGCTTTTTCATCTGTTTTCCTTTAGAAATCTCCTAACTCATGATTTCTTAACAAATTGGCTATAGGGGGCCCTTTGTATGCACGTGTGTGTTGATTCAGACACGTACATTCAGAATCCCTTTTTTTAATTAAAGCTTTTTTAAAAAAATTAATTTATTTTATTTTATTTATTTTGGGCTGTGTTGGGTCTTCGTTGCTGCGCGTGGGCTTTCTCTAGTTGCAGCGAGCGGGGGCTACTCTTCGTTGCGGTGTGCAGGCTTCTCATAGCTGTGGCTTCTCTTGTTGCGGAGCACAGGCTCTAGGCACGCAGGCCTTAGTAGTTGTGGTTTGCTGGCTCAGTAGTTGTGGCTCGCAGCCTCTAGAGAGCAGCCTCTGTAGTTGTGGCACATGGGCTTAGTTGCTCCGCAGCATGTGGGATCTTCCCGGACCAGGGCTTGAACCCATGTCCCCTGCATTGGCAGGCGGATTCTTAACCACTGTGCCACCAGGGATGCCCAAGAATCTCTTAGTTCTTAAAAGCTGTTTCTGTGAAGCTCTTCCCCTCCATCCTCAAAGCGGGGTTTCCCAATGTTTGTTAGCAGAAATAAGCTCCGGACGTAGTGAATGCAGTAATATCAAGGAACAAGTCGGAGATGAGCTGTTACTGGTTTAGGGAAACTGTAGGTCAACGGCGTGGACAGTGCAGGGATCTTCCACATGTATTCTGATTTCTCCCTCTGGTCTCTGACTGTGGGACAGTCAGTCACGCTTTAACTTGTCTCCTCTTCTTTGTCTTCTAGGTCTGCATCCTGCCAGTCTCTCCCCTTCCTTCTGCGTTCAACTTAAGCCCCTCTGATTTCTCGTCCAGGTGTTTCTTCCATTGTGCTCTGATGGGCTCTCTCTTCCTCTTCGTGTACCCCAGATAATCCGGGCTAGTATCTGAAAATCTAAAAATGTCAAAAGATGCAGCAGTGGGGCTTCCCTGGTGACACAGTGGTTGAGAGTCCGCCTGCCGATGCAGGGGACACGGGTTCGTGCCCCAGTCCAGGAGGATCCCACATGCCGCGGAGCGGCTGGGCCCGTGAGCCATGGCCGCTGAGCCTGCGCGTCCGGAGCCTGTGCTCTGCAGCGGGAGAGGCCACAACAGTGAGAGGCCCACGTACCGAAAAAAAAAAAGGTGCAGCAGTGCTTTCTGCTGGAATTAACAAAAGGTGCTAGTGAACTGTCAATCACATGAAGAGAAGAGCCATGGACATGAATTATCTACATGCTGAACCAGAGGAGAAACTAGAGAGGGAAAAAGATGTGACGGGTCTGGGACCTGCCAGCAGGAAGGGATTGATGGACACAGACCAAAAGTCCACATTATGTATGTTTCAAAGGGCCAAGGTTTCCAATGGGTGTGCACTCATCTCCTTGAAATAATCTATGCTAATTTCTTGATGCAAAATTCATACTGTCTTCCCTGTTGCTAAGGGACCAGCCCAAACATGCTTACTGTGTAAATTTCTCTGGAGGGCCCAGGGCTGCACCCAGTGCTTGAAGCATGGTGGAAGCAAGAGGCAGCAAAGACATCCAAAGCTTTGGGAAAGGTTTCTGCAAATCTTTGACCTGCAAAGATTCATATATTGTAGACACTTTTATGCCATATCTGGGGAAACGCAGTGGCTCAAGTAAAATTTTGACTCGTTTTTTCTGCTAATCTTCAGCCTAGTGGTCAGACGTGTGGGCTCTGGAACCAGAATTCCTAAATTTGATTCCCAGCTCTGCCACTGTGTAAGTTACTTAAGCACTCTGTGTTTTACTTTTCCCATGTGTAAAGCGTAAGTAATAATTGTGCATATTTCATAGGGCTATTGTGAGGATAAAATTAATATGGTTAAAGAGCTTAGAACAGTGCCTGGCACACATAAAGAACTCAATAAATGTTAGCCATGCTATCACTATCCTTTATTATTCTGTGGAAACGGGTCTATTTTTTGTTTGTTTGTTTGTTTGTTTATATGAACAGGAAAGTTTACCAGCCAGGAGATCAGCTGAGAAATCAATTATTTAAAAGGACTGAGAACCCAAGGAGGTCAGACCTTACGGCAGTCCAGAGTCAAATCAGTTCCAGGAGTGGGGTTAGCAATTTATGTTGGCCTCCTGCGATCACTGATGCGGAGGGGAGACCTTGTCGGAGTAGCCAACGAGAACTGGAGAACTGGTATGGGGGCCCATGGGTCCCCATACCTCGCCTGTCATGGTAGCACTGTAACAAGCTTCACGGCAACTGCTAGCTTTACTGTCTACCTCCCCACTTGCAAGGAACAGCATGCACATGTCTTTTTATTGCTGCATCCCAGTGCCTAGCATGTGTTCATTAACCTTTAGTGAATGAGCTTATTAGCTGATGAAATGCAGATCGGGGCTCTGATCCACCCTCACTCTGACAAGTCTGCATTCAGACAAGTGATCTGAGAGGATGTTGCTCCAGGGGCCTAAGGAAGAGGAAAACAGGTGGGAGAGTTAATCAGGCCACGTTGATGTCCTCCAGTCCCTAGTCCGAAGGAGGAGGTGGCCACAGGAGTAGCAGAAGAAGGCAGACAGGGCCAGGGAGGTGATGCATAATGGACCACAAAAAGGAGGGCCACGTCTCTTGATTATAGTCCCCAAATCATCCTGGTATTAAAAATACTGGCTTGACGGGGAGGTGGAAGGGTAAGCTGGGGCAAAGTGAGAGAGTGGCATGGACATATATACACTACCAAATGTAAAATAGATAGCTAGTGGGAAGCAGCCGCATAGCACAGGGAGATCAGCTTGGTGCTTTGTGACCACCTAGAGGGGTGGGATGGGGGGGTGGGAGGGAGGCTCAAGAGGGAGGGGATATGGGGATGTATGTATACCTACAGCTGATTCACTTTGTTATAGAGCAGAAACCAACACAACATTGTAAAGCAATTATACCCCAGTAAAGATGTTAAAAAAAAAATACTGGCTTGATACTAAATCAGCGTTCACAAACATTACATCACAACTTGACAACTAATAAAAACTTTACTGAGTTATATACATACAGAAAAGTACACAAATCATAAATGTAGAGCTGGATAAATTTTCTTTCATAAAGTGGACACAGCTGTGTAACCAGCGCCACATCAAGAGGCAGAGCTTATAAACAAAAGCTGGGAAGCTCCCCGACTCTGCCCCAGTCATTACCTGCCCCCAGCGGAAACCCCAGACATAAATGGGCTTGAATTCAAATCTTGTGGAAATGGAAGCTTAACCACGTGCATCCTTTTGCATCTTCACTCTCTTATTCAGTGTTATGTCACGATATGATGATTTAACTCAAAATATACATTGAAGGGTTATCATGTGCCCGTTATCACACCAGATATAGTCAGGGATACGAGGAAAATGAAATACACTTCTTGATCTTGGGGGTGTGGGGGAAGACTCCACTATACATATGTTGTTTGATAAAAACACAGCATATGTTTAAATTATTTCTTAAAAACTCTGAATCTATTAGTGTTTGCTGTAGTCTGAATGTTTGTGCCCCCTTAAATCAAAGATGACACAAACAGATGGAGAGATGTACATGTTCTTGGATTGGAAGAATCAATATTGTGAAAATGTTAGGAGGTGGGGCTTTAATCCATTTTGAGTTTATTTTCGTGTATGGTGTAAGGGAGTGTTCTAATTTCATTCTTTTACATGTAGCTGTCCAGTTTTCCCAGCACCACTTATTGAAGAGACTGTCTTTTCTCCGTTGTATATCCTTACCTCCTTTGTCATAGATTAGGCGGGGCTCTGGGGAGTGAGTAGGCCATGAGGGTGGAGCCTTCATAAATACGATTAGTGCCCTTATAAAAGTGGAAGGAGAGAGCTCCCTTGCCCCTTCCATCAGGTGAGGTTGCGCCCAAAAGTCTAGGAAGCAGGTCCTCATCAGACACTGGATTGGCCAGAACTTTGATCTTGGACTTCCCAGCTTCTAGCTCTATGAGAAATAAATTTTTGTTTATAAGCCACCCACTCTGTGGTATTGTCTTATAACAGCCTGAATGAACTAACATGGTGTTCCATCAAAAGCCACTTCCCTTCTCAACTCTGCTGGAAGGAGGGTAGGATTTTATAGTTTGGTAGTAAGTAGCACTGGGAGCTAGGAGCTTTTGACCACATAAAACTTCACGGGGACAGCAGCAGGGTTACTCTGGGAACTCTGAGACTCATTTGAGAAGATTCATGTAAGCAAGGTAAGCACCAGATGGGAAGAAAAATCAGACCTGAAACGAAAGCTTTCTGAGAACAGGACTGCAACTCGTGCTAAAGTGTCAGGGCACTGAGCCATGGGGAAGGGCAGTTCCCCTTACTTGCTCTGTAGTTATTTAGGTTCGTCGAAAGGAGGGCTTCCTCTGCAAGGGCCCAGAAACGCTGTGAGTGACAGCCTGTGCAGACAAGCATGAAAAGGAAATTCTGGGGGAAGGAACCAATGGGTCTGGCTGCCTCTTGCTAAGAGATGCGGCAGCAGCGGTGAAGCAAAGATGATCACACACACACACACACACACACACACACACA
>NW_006783088.1:4353126-4358186 GCF_000442215.2 Lipotes vexillifer | reverse complement strand
GTAGGGAAACTGAATCCCCCTCCTCCCTGGAAAGGCTGCACGCAGGTGAGGGTGAGGGATTGTGTAAGAAGGCGGGATAAAGGGTTCGCAGTGTATATTGCAGAAAAGCCAAGAAAAATTATGAATTGAAGCTGGCTGGAGGCATGAACAGCGGTGACTGAGGGTTTGCACCCTCTGCCACCTCCCACCTGGTGGAGATGCTGGATGGATTCCTTCAGCTGTCTGGAGAAGAATGTCTGAAAAGCAGCAAATAAAAGACATAGGACTACAGCAGTACATCTAATAAAACCAGTCGGGGAAATGGTTATATGTGTGCCTCTTTATTCTTTCATTAAATAATAGGATCTAGCGGGGGTTTAATAAGTACATCATTTAGAATTAGAGATGAGCATAAATGTTATCGTAAAGCATCTGCAACAGCTGAGCAGTGATGTGCTCTGAAACTATCTGTGATTTCCCTCGAGGACCTAGTCACAGATACTGCTAATATTCCTGTGGTGGGTTGTTTATACTCCCACTTACAGAAAATGCTAAGTTTCATGTAGAAGTTAATGAAAAGAAAGATACAATTTTTTCCTCTCCAAGACAAAGAACCCCTTACGGTTTAGCTACAGACTCCTTGTTGGGGTCTGTGGACCTCAGGTTAAGAACCCTCAGGGAAAGCTTCAAAGTTCTTTTCAAAATCACTGCAATTCATGACCAGAAATTGGATTCCCAGGCATGGCCAACAAATCCAAGGAATTTTTCCAGCAGCCACAATCAGCGACTTATAGAGACACGGGCGGTCACTCTATATCCCAGAGAAATCCCAGTGGCTACAGGAATCTAGAACCCTCTTCCCCAGCCCCCATGCCCTCTCTGTTTAAGGAACATCTTCAGAGAACCGTCCTTACCTGACTCTCCCCCTCTTTGTCAACATGTGCCACGCCCATCGCCCTGCTGCCATCTGCCACCCCTAATACCCACCTCCTTTACTTTTTTTGAAATGTCAGCATAGTGTCTTTTCTCTGTGTACTTTATCTGGGTCAGCAGCTGAATCAGTCTGAGCACAATGGTAGCCAAAACGACATTGTGAGATCTCAGTTTCATCACATTCACACTTACACATCCAGCCCCAGGGGCCCAAATCCTTGCCACTGAGGGAACCAAGTGAGGGATGTGAATGGATGGGTCTCACATATCAACAAATATTTATTGTGTCCCTACGAGCTAGCCCTGGGTTGCACAGTGGTTGCAAAATGCACCCACATTTTAAGAAATAACTCAACGGCTGGGCACTGGGATGCCTTTATTTGTCAACAATTGCTTATTGGGCACCTCCTAGGTTTCAGACACTGAGTAGGTGCTGGGAATAAATATTGTACAAGTGAGTAGATACGAAAAATCACATCCAACTGTCCCAAGTGCTACAAAAGAATTGGGAAGGAATGGTATGGAGAATGTAATGGGGGCGGGAGGGCTTTGTTACATGTGGCCGTAGACAAAATCCTCCCTGAGGAGGTAAAATCCTAACAGAAAGAGACCTAAAGGATGAGAAGGAGCCATCTGTGTGAAAAGCCAGAGGAAAATGGGAAGGGTTGATGTCTTCAAGAGGGATCAAAAAATCCAGGGAAGCTGAGACGGCCCATGAAGCGGGCACCTGGCATGAGCTTGGCTGGGGAGGTAAACACCTGCCACATCAAGCAGGTGACGAAGTGGAGTGGCGTGGCTAACAGCACGGACTCCAGAACCAGACCAGCTTGACTAGAATCCGGCTCTAAAACTTCTCGAGCTGTGTGGCCTTGGGCAAGTCACTCACCCTCTCTTTAGCTTTTTCAGCTTTAAGTTGGGCTCATCATATATGTCCTTCATTGAGTTGCTAAATGCATTAAGTGTAAAGCACTTAGAACGGAGCCTGGCCCAGAGTACGTGCCAGGCTCCAGTTTGCTGTGTTTGTTCCAAGCTCAGTGAGAAGTTGTGGAGAATCTTAAGCCAGGGAGACGCATGATCTGGTTTGTCTTTAACAGATCATTGGCCATTGCGTGGGCTACCGGTCCTCAGTAAGACAAAGAGTTGGAAGGGACCCCGGAGGTCACTTACACCAACACTGTCCGCAG
Source organism: Lipotes vexillifer (assembly GCF_000442215.2). NCBI lineage: Eukaryota > Metazoa > Chordata > Mammalia > Artiodactyla > Lipotidae > Lipotes > Lipotes vexillifer. The sequence continues at coordinate 4,356,090 of NW_006783088.1, read as the reverse complement.
CGGTTCTCTCTGGGAAGGGGAGGAGACAGTGCCTGAAGAGCCACCACTGTGAAAGGCAGACGAATGGCTGTCCCTGAAGCGTGCCGGATGGGAGAGGAGGTTGAGGACCCAACGTCTGGAGAAGGGCTCATCCAACACTCCCTCCTCCGCCCTGTGCCCGCCTGGAGTGGGTAGCCCACTACTCCCATTTCAGATGGTTCTGGGTCCCACATCCCACTGCCCAGTTGTCTCCTGTTCTTGCCGGTGTCAATGTCACTTTTCTCGGATTGTAAGTGTGTCAAGGACAGCAGCCATTTCCTTCCGCTCTCAATGACTGACACAGGCCCCGAGCAACTGGGTCTGAGCTTTTGAATAATTAACTGGCAAAGGGAAGGTGGAATCACAGCTTTATAGCGCTTCCCCTGGAACTCTAAGCTCTGGAAGGAATCTAGAGGGCCTTGGGAAGTCATTAAGTCACCCCCTGCCCTAGGGCCTGCCTTCCTCCAGTCCTTCCAGCCAGACTTCCTCCCAGGTCTCCAGAGGACATTCTGCACTCGCCACCTTGGGAATGTGTCCTGGAGATCGCAGCCCATGTAGCGCAGTCCTTCCAAACCTTTCCCAGACCCCTTCTGCTGCTCTATACAATGGGGACACCACCCATTTCCTGCCCAGAGAGGCTCTGGGGACAAGCTGATGCATGGGATAGAAGCCCTCCTGTCTCCAGGGGCATCTCCAGACACACCTTCGGGGAGGTCTCAGCTACTCGCTCAGTCTAGCTGGAGCTGAGAGCTGCCAGGACAGGGTGAGGGTCCTGCAGGCCCCTCCATATTCATGTGCCTCTCCAGACCCCAGGCACACCCAGCACAACTGCCCCTCCCCAGCTCCCCCTGCAGCGACAGCGGCCGCCTCCTCTCTGGATTGTGGGGGGTTTCCCCCTTCTCGACTCTGTCAATGCTCTCCCTGTGCCAGCCCGCAGCTGGCCCCCCGTCCTCCCTCTCACAGCTTCCCGGTCTTATCACTCCTCCCAGATCCCCACGCTCGCCTCCCAGCCCCCAGCTCCCCTCCCAGCCCCATTCCCATCCAAGCCCGCTTCCCCATTCCCTCCCATGCCCGCCCCTTTAGCGCTCGCTGTCCCGGATCCTCTCCTGTCCCCCCAACCTCCCCGCCCCCTCCTCCACCCCCAGGCCTTCCGGACCGCCCCCACCCCCCAGGGTCCCCGAGCACGTCCGCCGTCCCCACACCCCGCCATGCTCTATCGCGCAAAGAAGAACGCCGACCATTCCCTGCCACCCACTCCCCCGCCGCCGCCGGGGAGACCCCACCCGGCCTGGGGAGACCAAGGCGCCGCCCCCTCTCACCTGCTGGGACCGGAGCACGCCAGGCTTCGCCTTCTCCGGATCGGGGTCCTGGTCCCGCTGCAGCACCCCCTTCTTGGGGTGCATGTGCCGGCACAGGCAGGTGACCCCGCACAGCGCGAGGATGCTGGTGGCCGTGCCCAGCGTGGCACCCAGAGCGATCACGGGCACCGACAGCACCATGGCGCCCGCTCCCCGCGCGGGGCTCGGTCCCGCCGCCGCGCACCTCCCGGGCCTGGGATCCGGGCGCGCCAGCCGCTCTCCAGCCGCCGGAGGGGCGGGGAGGGAGGGCGGCTCCAGGACGTCAGAGCAGGAGGCTGGACCCGGAGCGAGCTGGTGCGCCCGCACTCAGCTCCGCGTCAACCAGCATCCCTCCCCTCCAGCATGTGACCAGACCCCCGACCCTAACCGGAGCCGGGGCCGTTCAGGTGGAAGGAACGTGAAGGTCGTCTCGGGCCATCCTTCACGCTTTACGTAGAAGGACACTTGGGTCCCAGAAGGGCCGGAGCTGGCCAAGGTCACACTGTGCGTTAGGTTAGCAGGGAAACCGGGGCTCAAAACCAGGCCTGAGACTCCGTCCGGGTAGGGGGTCGTTTTACCAGACTGCTAACCCTTTGTTCACCCTCTCTGGCCGAGGAGGCTGGAAAATCAACAGGAGCTTTTTCAAACACTCAAAGCTGGAGATTTCCTATCTCCCGAGCTTGCCCTGTGTTTACCACCAGGGAGAGGGGCTGTACCGCGTCCTGGTGGAGATGATTGCAATGATTCTTTTCACATCTGCACTTCCTTTAGCCGTGACCCGGTACTCTACCATTATTACCTAATCAGATTTGCAGATATTCTCATCTCCATTTACAGATGAGGAAGCCGGAGGCTCAGAGGGGATGTGGGGCAGCTAGAAAAATCCAGTCATCCTGAACCCAAACTCAGGTATGCAGATTCCAAGTCCACATGCCACCCTCAAGGAAAGGACTTCTCTTAGAATGATAAAAGAGTATCACATGCAGCAGCTAGGAGTACACACGTTGATTCAGAGAGGGGGGGAAATAAGAGTGCTTAGAGTGAGGGGAAATTAGAATTCCAGGCATGAGGAGGACTGTCTTAAATCACAAAACAGGGATTTCCAGTGTTTTTCATTATGCAGGGTTTCATCTAAGTCAGCAAGCATTTGCTGTGAGTCGGCCGTGCTCTAAGCATGCTGGACATGTGTGAGGAGGAGTGGAGGTGATTTCATTTGAAACAGGGCTCTCAACCTCCCGTGAAGCTGATGACTCCCAAATCTATGATCATTCCAACCAAACCTTTTCTGCTGAGCCCGAGACATGACCAGCATCTGGTACCTCCCAGCGTTTATCTATTTCTGCAGAATAAACCCAGGACGTGGTAAATAAACCCAAGAACGATTCTTCTGTGACTTCTCATGTTGACTGGGCTCAGCTGGGCGGTCTTCCTACTCAACTTGATATCTTCTGGGACATCCAAGATGGCATACCTCATGGCAAGCAGTAGGTGCTGGCTGCTGCCCAGAGCACAGCTGGGCTGTGTATTGAGCACTTGGGTTCTCCCCCACGTGGCTGGAGCTTCTCACAGCATGGCAGCCAGGTTCTAAGAGGAAGGAAGCAGAAGCTGC
>NW_006783088.1:4352596-4353060 GCF_000442215.2 Lipotes vexillifer | reverse complement strand
TCCCTACAGGGCATCAAAAAGGATGTTTCTGAAATGCAGAGCTGATCCTGTCACTCACATGCATAAAAGTTTTCAAAGTTTCTGCAGCAAGAAACCCGAGAGACTCCAGTTGAATCCAGAGCCCTTTGTGATGTGATCCCTGCCCTCTATATACTTCCCAACCTGTCCTCGAGCCCCAGACAGTCCCGGGGACATGGGATTCATTCAGCAAATGAATACCTTTAGAGCCTCTGTACTATCACCCATGGGTGCATGCAGCAGGCACTCAGGAACCGTTGAAAAGGATGAATGGTTCACATGATCTCATGCAGGACTTCCAGTGGCTCAAGAGGAATCCCATTTGCTAAATGAGCTCCATTTGATTAAACTGACTCTTTTGCAAGTATTCATTTTGTGCCTCCTGTCTGCCAGGCATATTTTCCTACTGAGCTTCATTTGCTGCCAGCTGTGGGGCTGAGGTACCT
>NW_006783088.1:4315427-4352586 GCF_000442215.2 Lipotes vexillifer | reverse complement strand
TCTTTCCCTGGTGGTAGAGTTCGCATTCTCTCTTATAAGAGCTTCCCTGGGAAGTTTTCTTGGCTCCCGGGCCTGGCAATGCAAAATGTTCTGGGGAAATAAGAGGTTTAATTAATGCTCTCAGTCCGGATTTCCCATGCCTGAGCTGGTCCCCTGGGAGAACTTCAATGCCACCTAACAAGATCTGGGGGGTGTGGGGGTGTGTGAGGGAAAGGATGAAGAACACTTAATACCAGACATTTTCTGATGGAGATCAGACATCTGTCATGTGGTCCTCTGTTACTATGGTTACTGAGATGTTAGCAGCTGCAATGACCTTCATTTTTAACAGGAAGAGGGACCCCAGCCCAAGTAGAGCAGCTGGGCTTTGGCCTCTTTCACACACAGTGAACCCATGGCAGAGCTAGGCTAGACCTCAGGAGATTTGAAACACAGTTAAGTCATTAGGACTCTGGGTCACCTTGGCTACATCTCATCAAAGATGTGGCTTTTGCTTCTTGGTTACTGATATCCAGGCAGCAGCCCTTAATGACAACTGTCTAAGAAAAGGCATTAGTGGGATCCTTTGAAAAATGAGATCGTCTCTATTGAGAAAGGCCGTTGAGAGAGTTGGCTAAACACAGAGTGTGAGGATGAGGCTTGCAAATAATTGGAACGCTGGGGCCACCAGCCTGCCAAGGGAAGACAGAGCAGGATGCTTGTGGGGGGGCTTCTGGAAGGCTGAGGAGTAGATCTCTGACAGTTCCCCAGCCTCTTGATGAGGATGGCACCGTTGTGATTTTGATGGATATTTTACTTGCTGGATGCTGGATGTTGTTGTTTAAATATTCTGAGCAACTGCTTTGAATTTCTAAGATATTAAAATGCTTTTATCTGTGGGGAAGGATTTCAAATGTAAGAGGTACTCTTATTTAGCAAACATTTATGGTGTCTGCCTACAGCGTTAGGCAGGAGGGAGGAAATATACAAACAGAACAACTGAATTTTAACATCAGAAGGATTTCAGAGATCACTGTGTGGAGTCCTTTCATTTTACCAAGAGGAAACCTGGGGCCTAGAGAGACTGTGGCTGGCCGCAGGGTAGAAGGACTTAATGGCAGAGCTGGGAAGGTGTTTTACGTTAGGGTAGATTAGGTTGTGCCACAATAAAAAATAACTCCAAACCTCAGGGATTAATTCAATAAAAGTATATCTTGCTCCTATCACAGTTTAAGGAGGGTCAGGGGACCTGTGTGAGCAGTTCACCTCTAATCAGTGACTCAGGAATTTGGGCTTTTTCTGTCTTGTGAGTCCTTTGCTTCCAGCCATGCAGACAGAGAAAAGAGAGGGAATTGAAGACCACTTGTGACATTTCAGAGGCCATGGCTGGAAACACTACATGGCTTTCACCCCATTGATGAGTCAGAATTTGATAACATGACATCCCATAACATAACAGAGGAGACTGGGAAATACAGAGGAGAAACAAGCAAAAGTTGTCTTTGCCACAGAAGCCAGAGCTTAGGACTTCCTGTCCAGTGCATATTTCTCTAACTCATTCACTCACTCAACAACAGTTTTGAGTTTCTACCATGTACCAGGCACCGTGCTCAGTGATGGAACAAAGCTAGGGGACAAAACCAAGCATGGTCCCTCTTGCCATGGAGTTTACATTCCCACGGGAAAGACAGACAGTAATCATTCATCACACAGATACATGTGAAATGACAACTGTGATACAAGCTAAGAAGGAGAGGTTCAAGGTTGAGATTTGACTTTGAGACACCAGTGAAGGCTTCCCACAGGAAGTAGCCCTTGGACTTCGGTCCAAAAGAGTTAAGTTAATGCAGCTAAGAAGGAAGGGTGTTCTAGGCAGAGGAACAGTACATGCAGGGACCCTGTGATGGAACCGCACAGCGGGCAGGCGGCAGCAGTGTGCGGGCCAACCAGCTGGGGGGCAGGGACTGATTTTTAGCATTTGTTGATTTCTCTGGTGTAAATACTTCCACCGTGGTCAATTTCCAGCTGCCAAAAGGCTCCTGAGTATTCACCAATAGGAGCGGCTCCAGCACACAACTGGCAGAAGCTCCACGTGAGATGAGCCTGGAGGGAGAGGTGCGGGCCGGGCTACAGGGCCTGTGGGCCATGAGGGAGGGGCGCTCAGTGTTTTCAGACAGGGGAGCATGATGCGATCAGATTCGTGTTTTGAAAAGACTCTTCTGGCTGCAGTATTGAGCACAGATGGAAGAGGGACCATGTGGATGCCGGTACACTGGAGAGGAGGCCACAGAGGGCATCCAGGAGAGGGCTGCCAAGCTTCCTCCACGACACGTAGAGCCGTATGACGGGCCGGCACTGTCTGTGGCATGAGCAGAGGGAGGTATGGGGGACCAGTCACTTTCCCTCTCTGCCGGAGCCCACTTTTCAGCTCTGCATTGTTAGCTCTCTCATTTGGTGACCTTGTGGTTCTCCAAGCTGGACCACTGCTAACTGGGGGTTCCCCAAGCCCTGGGCCCCGCTAAAGGCAAGATGTGCCTGGGATAAGGGGGTGGGTATCCTGGGCCCCCAGCTGAGTGATGCAGCCCCCAGAGGGCTAGACACTGGCAGAGGGGCAAGGAGGTGAGGGGCTCCATTGAGGTCTAGGAGTGAGATCCACTCCCAAGACAACTGCCGCCAGCTTCAAGCAATTCTGGGGCCACATCGTAAGGCAGAAAGGACGAAGGGGCTGGATCTGTGGGCCCCTGATACAGAAATCCAAGTCGGCGAAAGGTAGAAAAATATTCTGGAGTTGAGCAAATCACAGCCTCGCTTATTGAACGCTGCTGATGCCACGTGCCCCGGCAGGTCACCTTCAACAACCCAGTGTTCTTTCAAACCCCCGATTCCATATCAGCACACGATGAAGCAACATATTCCTATTCTCAGGGGTAGAGTTCCTCAACTACATCCAATATCTCATGGAGCTGACCTAAAGGCTCCCTTTCTCTCTAGATTTCTGGAATATATGAAGATGACGGGGCTTTGTCTGCAGGATTTTTCCTGCCTGGTTGGGATGAAGAGTTGAACAAAAGCTATTTCCTTCTTCAGAAAAGTGTTTGTATGCAATATATATGAAATTTTGTATGTAACTCTAAATTGTTCAAGGACCATGTGACACCTTCTAGAAGTTCATGGACCCCAGAGCCTCAGAGAAATCTTTGGCATGACTGAAAGAATAGTGGACTTGAAATCAGAAGAAATAGATTCAATTCCCTTGTCTCTGTGTTCACTAGACTACATGATCCATTGGCAGATAAGCTTAAGTTTTCTTAGCCTTGATTTCCTTATCTGTAAAATGGGGACAATCATCTTCACTTCATGAAGATGTTGTGAGGATAATCTAAAGCTGTGTAAATAATAGAGGATACTCAATGAATATTAAAATGATCCCATTTGCTCCAGACCCTTTAATTTCTCAATAAAACAGCTTAGCTTAGTGGAAAGAGTAGCTATTGAAGTCCCGCAGGTATGTTTTATTCTAGGTTGCTTATGAGCTGAGAGACCCTGGATAGATTAGTCAGCTTAACCTGCTTGAGCTTTAGTTTTTTCATTTATAAAATTAGTGTGGTATATTTGCAGAAGTGGCTGCAATTATTCCCCTTCCTATGCCCATAATTCTTTGCAATATTATGACTTTCCAAAAAAGTGAGGGTCTCTTGCTTCACGCTTTCATCTGGGCTGGCCTTGTGACTTAATTTGGCTGATAGACTGGTGGAAATGACATTGTGCCAATTCTAAGCCTAGGCCTAAGGAGACCTTAGATGCTTCCACTCTCTGTCATGGAATCCTGTCCAGCCAGCATGTGAAGAAGCCCAGGCTGGCCTTTTGGAGGACGAGCGATCAAGTGGCCCAGTTGTCTGCGTGACCCCAGCCCACACAGAAGCAGAGCTGTGCAGCTGCCTGGCAACTTGCCAGAGACACAGGACTGAGCCCAGCCAACACTAGAAGAACCACTCAGCTGAGCCCAGCCAACACGCCAATCCACAGAATTAGGAGTTAAATGAAGATTATGAGTCATTTTAAGCCACTGACTTTTGGAGTGTTTGTTCCACATCAAGAACTTCAAGTGGTAGATGATAGTTTAGCCCTCACAGAATTACTGGGAGGGTGTGGAAGACACCTAGCACAGGGCCTGGTGCACAGAAGTGGTGTAATGAATGACTTTGATCATTATTCCTGGCTCCCAAACGCAACCTTGACAAGCACTTTCAGCAATGCCTGATGGGTGCACTAGCCCATTAATAATGGTGTAAGACTCAATCCTGGGGACCCTAATACTTAAAATGGTAAGTAATAGCTCTCTGATCCAACCTCCACGGAACCAACTTTCCAGATTAGTCCAAGCCCTCCAGTTCCGCTGTGTTCATCTCCAAATCTTTTTATGCCAGTTGATCTCATTATTGAATTATATACTTTAATTACTTTATATGTCAACTAATGGGATAGAAGCGTGAAGAGAAATACTTTGGAAAGACCTATAAAGGTAAGTTGTTGAAGTATGACCCATGGGCCATAAGAGCACAGATCATAAGTATAACTTAGTTCATTTTACAAAATGAACACACCTGTTCTATCCAGCACCCAGATCAAAACACAGAAGAAAACTCACACCCCAGGAGTTCTTTGTGTATTTTTTCCTAGGATTCCGCATTTTAGCCAGCATTTTTAGGTGGGCCCAGCAGCCCTGGTTCCCCAAGTGTCAGACTTAAACAAGCTTCCCCGGGATAGTAAGCTGGGGCTGTGAAGAGGACCCGCCAGTGCTGTCCACGGATGGGGGGATGCTGCCACCTGGAGGACACAGGGGGAATGGACTCTCCGTTCCAGGGCTTCACTCCCTGCATCACCCTCTTTCTCTCTGAGGCCTCTCTGTTCTAAAATGACCAGCCCTCTGCCCTTTGCCCCATCACTCCTTACTCCCCTTTCCTGCCTTACTTTTAACGTTATTTAATAGTCCACATAATTTTCCTTACCTTTTTTATCTGTCTTGATGGCCTGAGTCTCCACTTTGGAACATAGGCCTTAGGAAGGTAGGGATATGGGTCTGTGTTATCCGCTGATGTATCCCAGTCCTGTAACAGTACTTGGCACATGATAGCACCTCAGTAAATATGGCGAGCGGGCAAAGAGGACCCTGATCTGCCCCACAGCCCTGCCTGTGGGCCTTGACCCAAGCCCTGAAGCTTTGCTGCGCCCTCATGCACAGCCCTATGCGAGTCCCCTTCACCACTGCACTCCCTCCACCCCCGGCCCTATTCCCACCCTTGGGAGGGCCTGGAACCCCTGGACACCTGATCTGCAGCAGTCTGGGCCAGTGGTCAGGCTGGTAAGTAGTACCATGAGTGGTCAAGCCAGAGGGTGGCACCAGCTACCCCAGGGGGAATCCAGGCCCCATTTGGGAACCAGCTGGGTGGCCCCTGGAAAAGCACTTTATCTTAATGAGGCTCCGTTTTTGACATCTGTAAACGGAGAGAATTAAGTAATATAACGGATGGGAAGTGCTTGGCCCCATGGTTAGCACTGGACTGTTAGAAATTATTACCTTTCTATTGAAATGCTAGGGCTGAAAGGAAAACTAGAGGTCATATGGTCCAGGAGAAGCATTGTTTCTTGTTGTTATTGAAAAGCATTTCCCCACACACAGTTTTATGTGGAAATTCAACTTGTGAACCAAAGACAAGCTGCTCTGGTAGAAGGGGGAGTGGGAAGGAGAATCACGTGGGGCCCCTACATTACACAGCAGCGCCTCCGAGGAGCTTCAGAGCTGCTCCCAAGCACCCATGAAGCCGCTGATGGTGGTTGATACCCTCACTTCACACCAAGGTCCAGAGAGGAGAAGGGCCTTGTCCGGGTCACAGGGCGTTGTAGCTGAGCTGGGCCGAGCTTCCAGACCTTGTGACTTCACATCCAGGGTCCCCCCCAGGCTCTCTGCCAGAGAGCCAGACCTTTCACAATTTTATTTTTTGGCTGTTTAGTGAAGGGCCTAAGGGGTCCTCATGGAGAATAATATCCTTTCCCCTCATTCAAATCACCGTGAGCTTCCAGGTGGAGGTAGAGCAGGAGGAAGTGGGGAGGTGTTTTGGAGGAAACTTAATGCCATGTTGGAGAAGAAATCTCAGAGGCAAAGTCAAGTTGGTGAATTTGAGGACCTCTGTAGACAAAGCCAGGGTCGATCTGATGTCACAGAGCGAAGATACCAAAGGAGGTTTGGGGAATTATTGTGAAACAAAATTGAAAAATCAGTGAAAAGTACTTTGAAGGTAGCTAAGTGCTAAATAAATAACAAGATGTTTATTGTCATCAATATCATCTTGACACTTTATATTAATCAACAGGCCTGGAAGGGATTCTAATTAGGAGAATTAATGCTATGAATAAAAACTGTCAATAAAAATGGCAAAATGCCAATTTCTGGGCCCCATCTCTACTAAGGAGGCTGCTTTGGGGTCACTGGTGCACCCAGTGTTAAAGATGAATGAGATCTCTCCCTTACTTTGCTGCTCATAAGGAAAATTCCTTACCATCTTTTGCTCTGGTTCTGTCAGAGAATTGAGAGTTATTTATTGATCGCTTGTAACACTAATTACATTCTAGGTGTTACCTTCAAAGTTTGAAGTGTTCGTAATTAACAAAAGTATCTCAGAAATGAATGAAGGTGACGTCCCCTCTTTTCTATAATTATAGCAAGAGTGAGGTCTTTCTTCTGCAAATAATCTCATTTGATACAATGTAAAACTGAGATCATTTATGAAGATACCAATCTTGGTTCCATGCATTGTGGAGACTGGTGGATGTGACTGATAATCTCCAAAGATGACCATCAATTCCTTCCCTCCCCACCATTGCTAGCTGCCCCACATCGAGAGGTGGAGTCTATTTCCCTCACCTTTGATGTGGGCTGGCCTTGGTGATTTGCTGGACAACAAAATGCATGGTAGTGATGTTCTGAGACTTCCAAGACTAAATCATAGGAAACCTCCCAGCTTCTGCCTGGGCCTCTTGGAATGCTCACTGGGGATACTCCCTCTGGGAGCTCAGCTTCCAAATTCTGGGGAAGCCATGTACATAGAGAAGCCTTGTATAGAAGCTCCAGTCAACAGCCCAGCCAAGCTACCAGCCGACAGCCCATATAGGCTGCTTTGTGAGTGAGCCATGTGGGATGTCCAGCTCAGTCGAGCCTTCAGATGACAGCAGCCCCAACCTCTCCCTTCCACTTCCTCTGCTCCTTCCCGCAGAGCCGTGAAACCCAATGCACCGTGAAGGTGCAAGGCAGAGACTAGGGGTGCTGTCCTTAGAAACCGCACCTTCACGAGCCTCCTCTCAAGATCACATGACATCGGCTGACAGACAGGCCTTGGAAGTGGACCCAGAGCATCATTCAGCCAAGTAGTGACTGAGGGCTTTTCATGCTTGTAGTGGGATCCCACTTGCCTGCCTGAGCTTTTCCAGGGGTGCAGGTCTGAACTGATTTACTTTCAGGCTTTGAGAAGTGCGAAGTAAGCTCTGAGATCAAGATGTGTATGCGTCAAAAAAATGTTCAAGAACTGAATTTCATTTTACTTGAATTTAACAGAAGAAAAGGAAATTGAGGTTACGCTAAATGAATTGCTGAACTTCAGATAAATTGCTCTTCTCTACAAGATATTAATTGAAGAGATTCTTTTAAGGTGATAACACAGAGCTTGGAAAAATTAGGAGATTACAGTCATTATAGTGTTTTTTTAAAACTCCATGTTTCATTTTGAAGCAGAAGAGATTGGTACCCTGCTAAGAAAGAGGAGGAAATTAACACCCTTAATAATGTTCACACTTTCCTTCCCCACCTCTGAATACTATTATTATTCACTTTGTCCAAGTTTATAGCATCGACATTCTGTCTGACACCACAAGCCTTTTGTGACAGATGTTGTTCACCAAATCATTCACCCTTTCTTTCTTCCCTCACAACTGGACTACACTCCCCAGTGTCCTTTGCGATCAGATGCACCTGCGCTTTAGATGATGGCCTGTGAGCAGGAGTGCCGTGTGCCAACTCCCTGGCCCGTGAAAATGGCAGTGGGTGATCCTCCATGCTCCTTCTCATCCCATTGGCTGGATGTATGCAAACCCAGGGCACCTGGATGCCCATGCTGACTACCATGGGGCAGACACCTGGAGCCGTGAATCACCAATTATGGAAGAGCTGCTGTCGAGGAGGAAACAACTCTTTTGGAATGTATGTGATCCAGACAGAAACTTCTATCATGTTTGAGCCCATATATGTTTTGGGTGTGTTTGTTAAGATAATTTACATGACCTTAACCAGTACCCTTGTTCTACAATTAAATGGACACAATAATCACTACAGTTTTTCCAGTTCTGAGTGTTTTGTTTTGATTGGTTGGTTTTACTCACCAACCAATAGATTCTTTCAGGAAAACCCATAATAATAATGGCTAAAATGTCCTGAGCTCTTACTATGTGACAGACACTGTGCTAATTACTTACATGTATTAATTCCTGTAATTTTTTCAACACTCCTATTTTGTATGAATGCCATCCCCATTATACAGATGAGTAAACTGAGGCACAGAGAGGTTATGTAAGATAACACAGCTGATAAGTTCCAGAGCTGGATTTCACCAGTTCAGCTAGTCTGGCTCTGAGTTCATTGTCTTCCCCTCTGTATTAAACCTTTCAGGGAGTTATATTCCTTAACTTCTTGTTTGGTTCATTGTCTTACTTTTTTTTTCTTTGTAATTTCTTGTAATACCCTTTTATGTGGTACCAAATTCTATAAATATATAAAATCTCAACTCCCTATTTTTCTGGGTATCTTCCTCTTAGAATCGTCCCACTCTTTCTTTCCAACTGTATTAATGCTCTCCAGGCCAACTCTTTTAGCTGGAATTCTGAAACTTCCTTCAATCAACCTCCTAGGTTGTGTGCCACATTTTTCTCTTTCTTTAGTCCAAGGAAGAAGACTTCATTAGCTGGAGCACATCCTCAAGTAACTTCCTCAGAAAAATGACTATGAGAGACAAATGTTCTGGGTCCTGGTAAATCTGAAAATGTCTTTTTTCTTAACCTAAGACTCTAATAAGTGCTACTGACCACTTGAACATAGAATTCTAGATTGGAAATTGTTCTCTCTCACAATTTTAAAGGTATGCTCCATTTTCTTTTCTACTATCCAGTTTCTGATGGCAATCTGAGTTTAATTCCTTTGATAGCAATCTTTTTGTTTGTTTGTTTCTCTTTAGAAGTTCTACTCTTTACAAGATCTACTCTTTACACTTGGGGTTTGGAAGTTTCACCACAGTGTATGTGGGTCCCTTTCCATTCATTGTGCTGGGCATTCTGTGGGCCCTTCAGTCTAAATACCTGGTCTGTTGCCCTGGGGAATACTTTTGTTCTTTTCATTTTCCAAAGTCTTTTTCTGGAACTCCAATTAGTCAGATGTTGTGTTTTCTGAATGAATCTTTCCTGTCACTTATTTTTCCTCATATTTTCTATCCTTTTGTCTTTTTGTTCTACCTTCTAGAGATTCCCTTGACTTTATAAATCAACCTTTTAATTAATTTTTAATTTTGGCAGTCATCTTTTCACTTCTCAAGAGCTCTTTATTGTTTTATCTTTATAGCAACTTTGCTTTACTTGGTTGCAACATCTTCTCAAAGCTTTCTGCAGAAATTTTGAGAACTACTGTCTATTACCTGCACCAGCTCCATTTCCTTTAGAGTCAACTTTACCATTTATTTATCACATGCTTTCTGTATGGTTGGTAGCATAACTGATGCCATCTTGGGCCCTTACTGTTTCTCCTGTCCTTTCACTGACCCTACCCAGGACTGTACTGTGCAGTAAATCAGTTCTCTGTCATCAAGAGCTTTCTAGTTAATAGATTTTGTTTAATAATCATTTGGACCAGGTGGCCTCTACGCTCTGTTAGTCCCCAAACAATGAAGAAAACCTTCCCTGACATATTCCCGGCACCCACGAGACTAGTTACCCATTTGTAAATCTTGACTTAGGAATGCATGTCCTGTTTCCAAGCACCTACCCCTATACCCTAGGTTAACCAGAAAATTGTCCCAGTGGCTCCTTGGCAGTACGGAGTGCAGCTGGGAATGCTTCTGGATCCCTGTCTGCCTAATCCAGATCCCACCCTGTGAGTAAGTTACCCTACAATAAACTGATCCATTGCTCTATGGAGCTGCCTGCCTCGTTTTTTGGTCTCAGTATGCCTTCTCAGTTCGGCAAGCAATTTTCCTTCTCTCTGTCCTCCAACACTTTCTCTTCCATGTTGCAAGTTTTTCTCTCTTTTCTCCCTGGGGGCTCACTTGTTTTTTAGGATGAAGCAATAAAAAGGTGATAGAGAGCTATATACCTAACTCATTGACTGGTGAACCTGATCTCACTGTCAAAGGGCAAGGAGCTAGTTTTTCCACCAGGAGACTCTGAAATGACAGGTTGCAGAGCCCACGGACTTCATGAGTGGCCACAGCACAGGCCTGGGCAGCCAGCACATCCCATCCCCATAGCTACAGTGATTGCTTCAAAGTAGGCGTTTGGTCCAATGAGACTCAACTCTAGGAATTCTACTGAGACCAAAGGAAAAAGAAGGTCTTTCTACTGGGATTTATGACTGTTAAGATTAATGCAAATCAGTACTTGCCAGATGCCACCTTGTAGAAGGGGTCTGTCTGAGACACAAGCCCACAAAGGAGAGCAGAATCCAGAGGTGAGAGGAAATGACAATTCCTGGATTCAGTAGTGCCTGAAATCAACCCAACCTTTGGTTACAGGAGTTGCTGAATTTATTTTTTCCTTGTCTTATCCAGTTTGAAAAAGAAATTCTATTATGTGCAACCAACAGAGTCCCAAATAACGTAACTAACCAGTTACGTACTGACCTTTGGCAAGTCCTTCCTCCTTTCAAAACTCAGTTTCCTCATCTGCAAAATGAAGGTGAGGACCCCTGCCTCCCTCGCGGATTGCAATGAAGGCCGAGTGAGAGGCTGAGTGTGATCACCCTTTAAAAACTGTAAAATGCTATAAAATGCAAGCAATTGATACTGTAATGATTCATCCTTTGATTTCATCCCTTTGGTGGAGTAGGGTTTTTTCCCCCGCCAAAAGCATCGCTAAATCTTTGTTTCTATGGAAAACTAAAACTAGCTAAACCAAACGAAGAGCACTTGGCCTTCCAGCTCCCACTGGAAGGAGGAAGGCTTGGGCTGGAGTATTAGGCAGATGCGCTTCTCCAGAAGGGAGCTGGGACGATGGGTTTCTTACTTAATATTTGTTCAGTGTTCTGGGCCTGTGAAGGGCCATGGAGTCTCTAACTGGGTTTGTTATTGATGTTTAGTGAGCCATAAAACTCCAATTTCCTGCCTGCGCCCCCCAGCCGTAAAATAACTATTTACTGCAGCCTGTAAACACCCCACAGTCAGCGGGATGCACTCCCCCATGCCACGGGGCTGGTTAACAAACATCCTGCAAAGGCCTGCTGACAGCACCTCCCGCCCCTCTGCTCGGCCTTGCATGCTCCTCTGACTTGCTACCCAGCTGTGGACTCGACAGGCCTGGTTCTTCCACTGGCCAGTGTCTGGAGACGCAGCCTTGCCCCCCAGGACGGGTGGGACTGTGTGTTGGGAGTGGTGGTCTCGAGGGCCCGGTATATCTGACCCTGAACAGGTAGCATCAACCCCCTCCGCTCGCCACACAGTACTTAAGTGGGCCCATCTCAGGGCGAAGGGACGGCAGGAGGCGCCGACCCCAATAACACCTCAGCCTTGATGACGCTTTGCTCAGGTCGCACCCCTTGGCCTCGTGTTAGGAAGCCCCACTGGGGTGAAAGGTCTCAGAAGCCTGGCCCACACCTTCACCTTCTCTCTAAGGGCCCCTGCCTCTGGCAGCCCCTCTGCACTCTCCCCTCTACCCTGCAGCTCATATAGCCTCCACTGGAGTCAATCCTATTTTGTGCTTTCCCACCACGTGGGATGCTAACCACCCACCTGAAACAAGAGGGCAGGTCTGGGCGCCCGTATGGGACCTGCCTTCCTCTGCTGGGTTGAGGGCGCCTTAAGGGCATCCAGCTTGTCTTATTTATCCCCGAGCCTCCAGTGTCAGGCTTCGGTTCGGGTATTCGATGACTTTCTGAGGGAGACAGAGATGGAGAAAAGGAAAAAGATAAAGGAAGAGTAGAAGCAAGGAAGATCCTGAGCCAGATAGAAGCCACTGGGTTTCTAAGACAGACCCACTGGGTATCTTATGGTGTCTTGAATATTGTTCATTTCCTGGCATATATTTCTCTGGGGGATACAATTAAGAGAAAGTTCGGTGTACAGTTGAGGGCACACTAAACAGCGAGCCAGGAGTCTCTGGGTGACCTCTGGCAAGCCACCTTCTTTTTAGGGCCTCAGTTTCCCTGCCCGTCAAGCAAGAAGCTGGCATTTCTCTCTTGATCTTCTTTGCCTGACACTCTGAGAATGAAAAAAGGCGGCCAATGAGGCTAGTCTTTATTCGTTCATGTTTTGAGCTAATAATCATTTATGAAGCATCTTTATTTTCAGCAGCTCAAGTTGCATGAGCTCCGTTATCTGGCCAAGGCGGGTATTTGTGTGTGCATTTGCCATCAGCTCCATTTCACAGATTGGAGAAACCCAGGCCTGGAAAGGCAGTATATAGGCAGCCTCCTACCCCATCACTGACCACAGTCCAGGCGGGCAGTTTGGAGCACAGGCTCGGAGTCAAGCAGACCTGGGTCAAATCCAGCTCCACCCCTTCCTAACTACAGGACCCCTGGCAAGAAGCTTGTCCCAGAGCCTCAGTTTCCTTATCTGTAGAATGGATTAATAATACTTACCGCATAATTGTTGTCAGGATCAAAGGAGGCAATATATGAAATGTTCTTAGCACATGGCCTGGCACCTGGTTAGCAATAAAAAACCGGTAGCTAGCAATACTAGTAGTGGTGACAGTGGTGGCATTGGAATGGGGCAGGAGATGTATGATTATCCTGTGGATCCTCTTATAGAGGGCAGCTGAGATGAGCAAAGTTCTCTGACTTCTTGCAGATCCTCAGAGACCTGCCACCAATGTCCTTTTGCATGTGACACCAGGCTGTGTCCCGACAGTGATGCAGAAGCCACAGTCTGTGACGGGTATTGAGGACTCGGCATGTAAGGCAAGAAGAGGTGTCTGGGGTGAGCTAGAGGTCCAGACAGTTAGAGCCAGAGGGACCTTCCAGGGCACTGTCCACCAGGACGGCTCCCTACAGATGTCTGTAGGACTCTCCTGAGAGTGAGGATATTTGGTCCAATTCCCTCCAAAGAGATTGGGAGAAGTGATGGGGGAGGCTGATTCTGGCTCATTCCAGCCTGAGGAGAATCTTCCCACATCCAAGCACCCACCAACAGGACAGTCTGCCTTGTGGGCAGTGAGTCCTCTGTAATTTTAAGAGACAAGGGACAGAAACCCATCTTAGCATAGTTCAAGCAAAACAGGAAAACTGTTAACTCACCCACCCTACCCAACGAAAGGCAGGGGCAGAATTATCCTGAGGGTCTGTGGGATCCAGGGATGCGCAGGATCAAGGTCCTTTGTTTTCGTCTCTCCACGTTTCATCTTGACCTCCCCTTCCTTCACAATCCTCTGGCAGGTCTGGAGGCCAATCCTGAAGCGCCTGGTTTAACAGGAAAGAACAGTCTTCTCTTTGCCAACACCCATGTGCAAAATCCTAGGGAAGATACCTGATTGGCCCAGCTTGGGTGGTGCGCCGGCCCCTTGGACCAATCACAGGGCCCGAGGGAAGGACCATGTGAGGGTCTGTCTCTTCATGAGAAACACGTGGAGAGGTGGCAGACCCGAGATCAAAGGAATGGCTGCATGCCTTTACCAGACAAGAGGGGACGCAAGCACTAGGCAAGTGTTCCAAATACCTCTGGAAGCTGTGAGGGAATTTCTACCAGGGGGCAGTTGGCATAGACATGCTATAAACCCCTTTCAGCTGCTCTCTGGACATCACATTTCACGCTCTGCAGATGGGCACGCTGTCCTCCTCCCTGTCACTCCAGAGACTGCAGAGGCAGTATGGGGGTGGGGGGTGGTGCCTGTGGATAGATGACCAGAGTGCTCTCCACAGTGGGAACCTCGGAGTTTTCACAGTAGCGAGTCTGGAGAAGTCCTCAGAGGTTAGTCTGTCCTGGCTGCAGTCACACAACCAGTCCCAGGGAGCTGTGAGCTCGGACTCGATCATCCGCTCTGCAAAAGCAGAGATGCCTGTGGATGCAAGACCACCTCCCTGCACAGCTCCCGGGCACCGCCTTCACCTTGGAGAACAGGTATGAATGTGCCCTGGAGCTGTGTGTCACAGTCAGAGCCCGTGCCGTTCTCTGCGTCGGCCCTGCTCAGTAGAGCCCTGGCCTTTTGGTTTCGTTCTCAAGGACATTCAAGGTGACTCCTGTGGGGGTCCTGTAGGGCCTCCTTATGCTCTAAAGCCAACAGTGACAAATTAAATGAACTCTTTCTCTGGCTCGCCATACCTCATACTGGCAAGTGAATGAGCTTTTTACGAGACTGAGGTGGGTAGATAGATGGGTAATTAACATATACAGACAGGCAGGGGGTCATCCCAGGACATATTACCCTGTCTTCATCAAAAAGGTCATGTCGTACACCCAAACCTTTAAGCTGCATTTGTGAGCCCTGGGATGTGATACATGATACATGATACTGCCCCTGCTGGCTGGATGCACGGAGGGTACCTCATGGCACCTCACCAAGGAGTTGGTACAGCTTTCTCCCAACAGGATAGTGAGCAGCTTGGCAGGCTTTCTTTGTACACACCCTCTTTCTCCAAGTATAGGTCCCAGAGTGCAAGGACCATTCTAAATCTATGCTTTCCAAGGGCTTCAGGTGGCACCAAGAGCTCCAGGTGGCACCAAGAGCTCCTGCAGGGCCGGGAGCAGGCGGTGAAGTTAACCTCCCAGATTTCTGGGACCTCCTTTGACTCTGGCACCTGGCACTTCCCCTTTCTTTGCTCTCAAGTTCAGCCCTGCAGTCCCATGGAGGTAGGCATCCAGCACTCTGTGTGTTGAGGGTGGGGGGGAGCTCCAATGGAAGTTCAGACCGCCATATGGACCAGAAGTCTCTCTAATCGCTTCCCATGGGCAAGGTGGGTGGGGTTGTCCCCTCTTCCTTCCTTCCCTCCCTCCTTCCTTTCCTCCTTTCTTTTTATGGAAGCATAATTTACCCGCAGTAGAATCTGCCCCCTTTTAGTGTGCAGTCCTATATATTTTGATAAAAGCATATAATTGTGTAGACCCTCTCACAATCAAGATAGAGAACATCTCCATCACCCCAAAATGTTCCCCACCCTGTGCCCCTTTGTAATCAACAGCATCCCCCTAACCCCAACTCGTGGCAACCACTGGTTTATTTTCTGTCCTATAGTTTTGCCTTTCCCAGGATGCCCTATGAATAGAATCATACAGAATGAAGCTCTTTGTGTCTGTCTTCTTTCACTTAGCAAAATACATTTGAGATGTATCCATGTTGTCGCGCATAGCAGTAGTTTGTCCCTTTGATTTATTTATTGTACATGAATTCCACAGATTGTTTGATTGTTTATCCTTTCCCCTGATGAAGGACATTTGGGTTGTTTCCAGTTCTTAGCCATGATAAAGAAAACATCCATGTACAGGTTTTTGTGTGAACAAAAGCTTTCATTTCTCTTAGGTCATGTGCTAAATATATGTGGAACGGCCAAGCTGTTTTCCAGAGTGGCTGTTTTCAGAGTGGCTGTACCATTTTGCATTCCCACCATCAATGGAGGAAGGTTCTGGATGCTCAGCACCCTGGCCAGCACTTGGTATTGTCAGCAGAGTGAACTTCTCAAGATACAAATCTGATTATGTCAGAATAATTTAATGTCATTTTATTGCTTTTAGGCTAAAGATCTTTACATGTCCTAGGAGACCTTGCCTGACCTGGCCCTGTCCCCTCTCCTGCTTCCTCTGGTCTCGCCCCTCTGTGGCCTGTGCTCCAGGCCCGCTGCCCTTCCCCCAGCATCTATCTCCAGGTGCTTCATCCTGCCTGGAACCCTCTGCCTCAAACCCTCTACCCTGTTCTTTGTTGGGTTAATGCCTTCTCATCCTTCACATCTCAGCTCCGATGTCCCTCCCTCAGCTAACTTTTCTGACTCCCAAGCTATATGTGGGTGACTTTGTGGGCTTTCTCATAGCACCCTGTGATTTTTCCATCATAGCACTTATCACAACCTGGAAACACATATTTATTTCTGTGACCATTAGATTAAGGCCCATCTCGGCCTCTAGCCTGTCATCTCAGTGGCAGGAACTGGGTCCATTTCCCTTTCTACTGTTTCTCCACTTTCTTGGTCCCATAGTGACTTGTCAATAAATATTTGTCATAACTGCGAATAAGTGACTGGTAAGATTCCCTATAGCTGGGATGGGCCTGGAAAGGACTTCAAACAGTTCATGACTTCTGGCAGGTGGCTGAGCTCCGTGACGTAACAGAAGTTTCCCGCTATCCCAGGGCTCACCACCATCCTGTGCATCAAACACCTAAGCCAGGTGAAGAGTGTGGTCTTCATTTTCCTTCCTGCCCCCATCCTGCCCAAGGAGGGACCAGTCATCTTGCAGCATTCTCTCCATGCCCTTCAGGGTGGAGCCAGTCTCTACCATTTACAAGTAGCTTTGTTCATTTTCTATCAGGTTTTGTGTTTTATTTTATGTTCTTTCTTTTTTTATTATGAAATATTTTGACATAGCAAAAATAGTACAGAGGAGAATATAATATGCATCTGTGTTCCCACCCCCAGGATAAGAGAGAAACCATTACTGATACAAATCAAGCCCTCTGCTCCCTCCAAAGGGAATCTGGAAAGTCTGGGATTTGATAGTTATTATTTTCACGTGTGTTGTTGTATTTTTCCTACATATGTGAGTATCCATAAACCATTTATAGTGTTTTTCAAATTTTAAAACTCCATATAAATATTATTAGATTGTATGCATTTTTTATTAACTCTGGCTTCTTCCCAATTTTATGTTTGTGAGATTTATCCATGCTGTATTTATAGCCTTGGTTCATTTATTTTTATTGGTGTGTAATAGTTTATTTTTCCAGTGTACCAAAAGTAGTTGTGTGTTCTCCGGCTGATGAAGAGTGAACCTGTTTCCAGTTTTTGCTCTGATAAATAATACTGACTTAAACATTCTTGTATGTCTTCCTTCTGCACAAGTTTCTCTAGAATGTACCCAAGAGTGGACGGCAACGCTGCAAGATATGCACCCCTTAAATTATTGAGAAATGCTGTCTGACAAGGTTGTACCCATGGTGGCAAATGAGATTTTCCATGGCTCTTCATCTTTGCCATCATAGAGTGTGATCTGACTCTACAGTTTTACTAATAATGAGAGGAATATGGAAACTCATAATGCGATTTAATTTGTATTTCCCTAATGACCAATGAGATGATCATCTTTTTATCGGTGATTTTCATGCTTCTGAGAAATGTCTTTTCATGGATTTTGCCCATTTGTTGGTTGCTTGTCTTTTTCCCAATGCTTCACAGAAGTTGTTCATGTATCACTGACCCTCATTCTGTGTCTGTCAGCTGTGTGACAGATTCCCTCTCCCAATCAGAGATCATCTTTTCACTTTGTTGTTTGTGGTGACTTTTGGCACACAAACATTTTTAACGTTAAGATGGTCAAGTTTTTTCTTTCATGGCTTGTACTTTTTGTGAATTGCTTAAGAAAACCTTTCCTATTCTAAAATTATGAATACATTACCATATTTTTATATTTTTAATATATAATTTATATATATTTATAAATATTTCATTCCAGAAGTTTTAAACTTTTTCCCCCACATTTAAGTCATGAGCTCACCAGGGTTTACTGACGTGCTTGATTGGAGGTGGGACCTGATTTTATTTTTTCCATCAAGATAATCGATTAATTGACTAGCCTGTCCTTTTCACATTGATTTGCCATGCCACCTCTGTCAAGTGTAAAGTTTCCATATTCAGACGGGAATATAAAGTTTCCGTATGTGTTTCTGGGTTCACTATTCTGTTCCACTGGTTCTCGTTTCTATCCTTGCACCTAACACACTGCACTATCTTTTTTTTTTTTTTGCGGTACGCGGGCCTCTCACTGTCGTGGCCTCTCCCGTTGCGGAGCACAGGCTCCGGACGCGCAGGCCCAGCGGCCACGGCCTACGGGCCCAGCCGCTCCGCGGCACGCGGGATCCTCCCTGACCGGGACACGAACCCGCGCCCCCCACATCAGCAGGCGGACCCTCAGCCACTGCGCCACCAGGGAAGCCCACTGCACTATCTTAGTTATGCTGGCCTTATATTAAGTCTTACACCTGCCAGGACAAACGCCACTAACTTTGAAATTGTCTTGGCTATTCTTACTCTCCTATATGTATTTTCAGAATCCAGTTGCCAAGTACAATGAAAAACCTTTTGGAGATTTTGATTGGAATTGAATTAAATTTAGAAATTAATTTGGAGGAACTTGACATATATATGATGCTGAATCTTACCATCTCTGAAAAAAGCTTATCTCTCTGTTACTGTGGCCCTCTTTAATTTTTTTTTTAAATAAAGTCTCACTGGTTGTTACATAAAGCAACTTGTAAATCTTTTGCTAGATTTATTTTTTGCTTACTTATTTTTGTGGCTATTATAAATGGAATCTTTTTTAAATTACTTTTTCTAGCTCTGTGGTGCTAGGATATAGAAATGCATTTTATTTTTGCTGAGTGATCTTATATGCAGCAATCATGGGCAAACTCTCTTAGTTCTAATAATTTGTCTTTAGAGTCTTGGGTTTTCTGTGTAGATAATTTTGTTTTTCCTGTTCAATCTTTATTTCTCTTTTCTTTTATTACTGAGTGACTAGAGCCTCCAATTCAGTATTAAATAAAGACAAGGATAGCAGATATTCTGCTCTACTGATGCAATTTATTTTCAGGTTATAACCATAAAAAGTCTATTTGGATTTTCTGTTCTTTTTTTCTTTCTTTATGTTTTATTTTACACATTTTCTATAATTGGTAGGCATTGCATTCGTCTTTCTTTAACTATCTTTTGAAAAACAGTCAAGCTCCTAGAAAAGTTAAAAGAATAATTCAATGAGTACCCATGTACCTTCTCACCTAGATTCACCAGCTGTTAACATTTTGCCACACTGATGCCATCTCTGTATATATAAATACACGCGCGCGCGCGCGCACGCGCACACACACACACACACTTCCCTTTTACCAAACCATTTAAAAGTGAGTTGAAAACATCATGGTATTCACCCCCAAACACCTCAGCCTGCATCTCCCAAGAATCTTCCTGTTCAGCCTCATCACTTTTACCACACCTAAGAACATGAGTATTATATCAATAACTTCATCCAGCATACAGCCCATCCAAAAACTTCTCCAATTATCCTCAAAACGTATTTTATAACTTTTTAAAAAAATCTGAAATTCACTCGGATTTCACGGCATTTGCCCATTATGTCTCTCTACTCTCCCCGAATCTAGAGCTGTTTTCCTATCTTCCCCAGTTCTGATTTGACTTGTTTCAATGTTCATCATGCTGCGAACTTCATCCAAGCTATTGCATGTAGGAAGAGCTCATTTATTCTTATTGCTGTGTGATATTCCATAGTGGGTGAATGCTCCACAATTTATTTACTCATTTAAATGGTGGGCATTTGGGTAGTTTCTGGTATTTTGCTCTTATTAATAGTGTTGTTAATAACATACTTGCACATGTCTCTTGGTGAATATGTGCATCTACCCAGGAAGGGATTTGGGGGTCATTGGATGGGTGCATGTCCAACTTCAGTAAATACTGCCGCACAGTTTTTCAAGGTAGTGCTACCAATTTATTATCGCACTAGCAATGTATAAATGCTCTGTTTGCTCTGTAGATATTGTCTATCTTTTAACTTTTGGTCATTCTGGTAAGTGAGTTATAGTTTCTTACTGTGTTTTATTTTGCATTTCCTGATAACAGAGTTAAGCACCTTTTCACATGTCTTTGGATCAATTAGAGAAAATCGACATCATTGCAATATTTACATCTTTAATTCATTTCAATAATTTTTCATGGTTTTCAGTGGAAAGGTTTTGCACACATTTTATTAAATTTATTCCTAGATATATAATGTTCTGTGGTGCTACTTTAAAAGGTTTCACTTTAAAATTTTTTGTTTTCTGTGTGTTGTTGCTGGTACATAGATTTATAATTGAGTTTTCATATGAAAAGCTTTGAATCCAATGTCCTTGCTAAACTTACTAATTAATCCTAATAGTTTAGCTATAGAGTCTTTAGATTATCTACATATGCAATCATATCCTCTACAAATAATGATAGTTTGATGTCTTCTCTTCCAATATTTACATTATTTATTTTGTTTACTTGCCTTATATCATTAGTCTAATGTTGACTACAATACAATGTTGAAAAAGTGACTATAGCATGCATCCTTGACTTACATCCGATCTCAGAGGGGAAAGCTTTCAATAATTCACTGTAATAATTCACTGTATGGCTGGTAGCATAACTGACGACATCTTGGGCCCTTACAGCCCTTTCACTAACCCTACCCAGGACTATACTCTGCAGTAAATCACTTCTCTGTCATCAAGAGCTTTATAGTTAATAGATATTGTTTAATAATCATTAGGACCAGGTGACCTCTACGCTCCGTTAGTCCCCGGACAATGATGAAAATCTTCCCTGACATATTCTTGGCACCCACGAGACTAGTTACCCATTTGTAAATCTTGATTTAGGAATGCATGTCCTGTTTCCAAGCACCTACCCTCATACCCTAGGTTAACTATAAAATTGTCCCAGTGGCCCCTTGGCAGTGCGGAGTGCAGCTGGGAATGCTTCTGGATCCCTGTCTGCCTAATCCAGATCCTACCCTGTGAGTACGTTACCCTACAATAAACTGATCCATTGCTCTATGGAGCTGCCTGCCTTGATTTTTGGTCTCAGTATGCCTTCTCAGTTCGGTGAGCACTTTTCCTTCCCTCTGTCCTCCAACATTCACCATTAAGTATAATGTTCTCTGTAGATTTTTTGTAGCTACCTTTTATCAAGTTAGGAAATTCCTTTCTATTCCTAGATTGCTAAGAGTTTTATTTTTTATTGTGATTATTAATATTTATCAAATGATGTTCATTTATCTATCAAGGCGGTCATATTAATTTTTTCACCTTTGATCTACTAATGTCATAAATTACGTTGATCAATTTTTAGATGTTAAAGCAACCTTGCATACCTAGAATCAACCTCTCTTGTCTATGATGTGTTGTCCTTTTTATATATTGCTGTATTTGATTTACTATTTCAAGATTTTTGTATGTATGTTTATAAATAAGAATTATCTATAGTTTTTTTTAAGGTTTTTTTTTTCAGTTTTTGGTATCCAAGTTTCGCTGGTTTTATAAAATGAGTTGGAAAGTGTTTCTTCCTTTTCTACTCTCTAGAAGAATTTATGTAAGATTGGTGTTATTTCTGCCTTAAACGTATGAAAGAATTCTCCCATGAAGCCATTTGGGACCGAGGTTTTCTTTCTGCGAAGATTTTTTACGAACAGATTAAATTTATTTAACAGATACAGAACAATCCAAAATTTCTATTTGTTCCTTTGGTCATTTGGCAAGATTTTATTTTTAAGGCACTTGTCTGTTTCACCAAAATTTTAAAAATTTACTAAAATAAAGTTGTTTATAATGTCTTCTTCATATATATTTAAGGTCTGTAAAACCTGCAATGATGTCAGCCTTTTTGTGTCTTACAGTTGATCCTTGAACAACGCAGGGGGTTGGGAGAACTGACCCCCAGTGTAGTTGAAAATCCACTTACAATTTTCAGTCGGCCATCTGTATATGTGGTTCAGCATCCAGGGATTCAGCCAAACTAGGGATGGTATAGTCCCGTGATACGTATTTATTGAAAAAAATCCACGTATGAGTTCAAACCTGTGTTGTTCAAGGGTCAACTATGTCAATAATTTGTGTTTTCTCTCTTTGTTCTTGATCAGTTTTGCTAGAAGTTTAAACATTTTATTAATCTTTTCAGAGAAACCATTTTGGTCTTAATTCATCTCGATTTTGAGTATGCATTGATTTCTGATTTTGTGTTTATTATTTCCATTCTACTTTCACTGGGTTTAATTAGATGTTTTTTCTATCTTATTGAGATAGGAGCTTAGACCATTGATTTCATTCTTATGTTTAATATATGCACTGAAGGCTATACATTTTCCTCTAAGCATTTCTTTGGCTTTATCTCACACATTTTATATGCCTTATCTTTATTGTCATTGTTTTAGTCAGGGTTCCCTGAGAAACAGAACCAATAGGATATGTGTATGTTTATAAAGAGAGATTTATTTTAAGGAATTGCCTCACGTGATTATGAAGACCTAAACTGGTGCTGCAGTTCAAGTCCAAAGGCTGTTTGCTAGCAGAATTCCCCCTTGCTTGGGAGAGGTTAGTCTTTGTTCTATTCAGGCCTTTAACTAAATGATTGAGGTCTACCCACATTATGGAGGGTAATCTGCTTTACTCAAAGTCCACCAAGTTAAATGGAAATCTCATCCAAAAAGCCCTTTGCAGAAACACTCAGAATAATGTTTGACCAACCATCTGGGCACCATGGCCCAGTCAAGTTGACAGATAAGGTTAACCATCATACAATTTATTTTAAAATATTTTCTAATTTCTGTTGCTATTTCCTTTTTGACTTATGGATTACAAAAATATATTGTTTGATTACCAGGCAGTTGGTAATCTTCCAGTTATCTTTTTGTTATTGATTGCTAGCTTAATTCTATAGTAATCAGCAAATATACCTGTACCTTAAATGCTTTCAATCTTTTGAAAAAATCTGAGGCGTTTTCTAATGAACCAGCATACAGTAAATTTTGGCAAATGTATCACATGTGCTTGAACAATCTGTGGATTTGGTCACTGTCAGTTGCAGTGTTCTAAATAGATTAATTGGGTCATGTTTGTTAAGTGTATTTCTCAGATCTTTTATATTCTTAATTTTTTTTTTTTTTTTGGTCTGGTTGTTTTATCAGGAACTGAGCAAAGTATATTAAAGTCTCTTGCTATGACTGTGAGTTTGTTTCTTCCAATTATTTTTGAAGTTCTATCAATTTGTTTTCTCTACATTTTAAAGTTAAGACACTGAGGACACATAGATTTAGGGCTGTAATACCTTCCTCGTATATTTACCCTTTCATCCTTACATAATGTCCCTCTATCTGGAAATGCTTCTTGTTGTAAAGTATACTTTCTTTGACCTATAGTCTTTGAGGTATAGTCACATCAGTCTTTATCTGGCTCAAATTTGCATACTGTACCATTTCCCACTCTTTTCATTTAAATGTTCTGTGTCTTTATGTTTAAGGTATATTCTAGTTCACACACTCTCTTGTGGAATTTGACTTCATGTGGGGTCTCTAATGTGACTTCCCTACCCCTTGTGTCCCAGGCTCTGTGTCCGTCCTTCGCACCTCCTGGCCTGTTAAAACTCAGGCTTTAACCACCAGGAATAAAAAAGATGTTTTTTAAAAAAATTATTTTACTTTTAGATCACATTATTGAGGTATAGTTGACATTTAAAAAGCTGCACATATTTAATGTATACAATTTGATGAGTTTGGAAATAAGTATACATCTGTGAAACCATCACCACAATCTATTGCGTAAACATATCCATCACCTCCAAAAGTTTTCTTCCACCCTCTATATTATTATTATTTCTCTGTGAGAAGAACACAACAGTAGATGTGCCAAACTTTTAAGTATACAGTACACTATTGTTAACTACAGACATTATGTGGTATAATAGAGCTCTAGGGATTATTCATTGTGTATAACTGAAACTTTATACCCTTTGACCAACACCTTCCCCCCAACAACCCCCAGCCCCTGGCAACCACTATTCTATTCTCTGCTTCTATGAGTTTGACTATTTTCGATTTTCCATATAAGTGGTATCATATAGTTTTTGTCCTGTGTCTTATTTCACATAGCATAATGTCCTCCAGGTTTATGCCGTGTTGTCATAAGTGGCAGGATTTCCCGCTTTTTAAAGACTGAATAATATTCCATTGTATGTATATACCGCATTTTCTTTATCCCTTTCTGTGTTGATGGATTTAAGTTGCTTCCACGCCTTGGCGATTGTGAACAATGCTGCAGTGAACGTGAAGTGCAGGCATCTCTTTGAGATCCTGACTTCAATTCTTGTGGATTTATACCCAGATACAGGATTGCTGGGTCATAGGGTAGTTCTAGTTTTCATTTTTTAAGAAATCTTTGAGTAAACACTGACTCCAGCACTTGCTTACCCTCTGGTCAGCATTTTCTTATAGTTTCTACCCTCTCATTGCTTCCCTGACTTTACTGCCAGCTCAGTCATGCTTTTAAAAATATTTTGCTTACATTTGGTAGTGTATATATGTCAATGCTACTCTCTCACTTCGTCCCAGCTTACCCTTCCCCCTCCCCGTGTCCTCACATATATATGCTACCAAATGTAAAATAGATAGCTAGTGGGAAGCAGCCGCATTGCACAGGGAGATCAGCTCGGTGCTTTGCCACCACCTAAAGGGGTGGGATAAGGAGGGTGGGAGGGAGACGCAAGAGGGAGGGGACATGGGGATATACGTATATGCTGATTCACCCACCACCTAAAGGGGTGGGATAAGGAGGGTGGGAGGGAGACGCAAGAGGGAGGGGACATGGGGATATACGTATATGTATAGCTGATTCACTTTGTTATACAGCAGCAACTAACACAACACTGTAAAGCAATTATACTCCATTAAAGATGTTAAAGAAAAAAGAAAAAAATTTTTTACTTATACTCTCTCACGCATTTTTGGATCTGTACATACTGAGAAGGGTTCCTCTGAATACTTGTTCCAAAATATTTCTGAAGATGGAAGTCTCTTCTTCATCTGTTCTCTAACTGGGTTGTCATTTTCTTTCCAATATGTAGGAGATCTTTACAAGTACACTTTTATTTAGCATATGTGTTAGAAAAGCATCCTCCCAGTATAGTATTCATCTTTCAAGTTTGTTAGTAGCATCCTTTTTTATAGAGGATAATCAAACCCTAATAAAATTAAATCTGTCCCTCTTTTTCTTTATGGTTTCTGGGTGTCATACCTTATCCAATTAAATATTTCCCACTCTTACATTTTATTTTAATTTTCTAAAGTTTAAGTTGTTACATTAAGTTTTTAATTCATCTGGAATTTATTATTGTAGACAGTACACAGAAAGGACTTTATTCAATCCAGGGGTACTGCCAATTATGCTGGCACCATTTAGTAAATAAACTATTCAACCCGTTGAATTGAAATGTCACCTTTCCTTTGGTGGCAAAAGCAGGCTTATTTTCATTGTAGTGCCTTCAGATCTAAGCTTTAATATTTCCTAGGTCAAGTTCCTCCTCACTATGACTTTCCAAAATTTTTCTTGGCAATTCTTGAATATTTATTCTTCCGTCTAAAGTTTTAAATTATTTTTCCTGTTCCAGAGAATTATATTTTTCATTGTATTTTATACTAATTCGCGAAGCTTTTTCTTTCCATGCCCTTCTTTAAACATTTTTTTCTGCTATACGCATATAGTTGAAATTGCAGAATTAATTTGCTTCTGTACATGTAATATGCCGACTCTTCGGTACATCGTTCCATTTAATTCTCACCACAATCTCTGTGAAGGGATTATTGATATCCCCATGTTAGGGTAAAAAAGAGAAGGATAGAGAAAGGGAGTAATGTGCCCAAGATCACTAGTTAGAGTGGGCAGGGGTCCAGCTATGCGACATGCTCCCAAGGTGACGTGGGCATCTGAGAATTCATTTCCAGTGGTTTGGGATCCATTCTCAGGCCCACATCTTCTTGTTTGAGTGCTTGGCTTATTAAATGAGGAACAGTCAAAAATCCACTTTGTATAGACCAAAAGATCTACTCTGCCACCTCTTGGGACACTGATTTCATCTTATAGCGTAGACCAACTGTCTGCTGGGGTCTAGGTATTCATTCTTTCTTTCTCTCCCTTACTCAGCAGTCATGTGGGGAGATGCCTAGTGCGCACAAGTGCCGATATGCATATGTCACTGTTGTGGGCACTGTCACATGTCTGTATGTCACTGTTATCGGTACTGTCGGAGATCAAAGAAGAGCAAGGCTTTGCCCCAGTGAACTTACAATATATCTGAGGACTTACAAATGTGCATAGACAGGTAAAGAGTAAAGTACAGACTAAAACAGCCAACACGGGACTAGCTGCTGGTGTTCCTGGTGAGTCCTCATGTCCAATACCTGGCAGGTATAACATTTTGGAGAATGAAGGAATGAACCAAATCTACAACACAGGAGATTAAGGGACAAAGGGGATGAAAGGGGTCTATTTTATGTCAATGTAAAACAATTCTCTCAATTGGAAAAAGAAGCCCAATCAGGAACACACCCAACTGAGATCAGTTCGGTAAAATCATCTTTGAAATAAAGGAGGGGCCTTTTATAACAATGTTCTCATGAAGATGAAAGGAGATGATGGTCTCTGGGCAGAAACAAAGGCAGCCCTTTCTCTCTCTCTCTCTCTCTCTCTCATTACCTTGTCCAGATTCCTGCCTGAGAAGAGGGCACTGCGTTGGGCCAGGGGCCCAGGAAAGGAGCTGGGACATGTGGGCTGGTTCTTGCCCTCCCCCAGCCAGGCTGGGTTTCCTCTTCCACCTGCTGGATGGCTCTGTTTTGGGGTCAGCACTGATGTTTCTTCTGGTTTATCAACTGCCCACTTGTCCTATAATGAGTTCATTTTTATACTGAGACAGTATCTCCTAACTTAGCACTCCTATTTTTCAAAAGTATGGTGAGTTTAAAGCTTAAAGCAAATTTAGCAATCAGTTCATTCATAATTTCCCAAGTTAATCCATTGCAAATTAGATTCTTTAAGATCTTAATTGATTTCCCACATAAAAGGAGGGGAATGCTCTGTGGTCAGTAAAGTTTGAAGATGTCAGATTGAAGAAAATTGGTTTCTTTACTGTAGGGCAGTTTTAGGTCTCTTAACATCCTCATGTGCATTGGAATTGCAAAGAGGGGGTTACAGTCAAAATTACTTATTTGACCTCAGAACTTATTTTCCCCCTAAGTTTCACCGTCTTCTTGGGATAGAGTGTTCCACAGGAAACTCTGGTCCAGTCCAATCCTTTTCACAGCTGTAAGATCTGAGCCTCAGAGCAGGGAATGATTTGCTCAAGGTTCCTTGTTCACGGGTGGCCAATTCTGGAATGCTGACCCTGAATCTGGGGCTCTCTCAGTGAAATTGACCATCCTTTCTGAGCCAGAGTGGGCTGAATGGTGGACACAGTGTTGACATCTAGATTTTATGTGAACTAAATAGAAAACCATGACGGCTTTGCCCAGAGAAGAATGGCGGGATCTGCTAGGTTGGATGGTGGGATTGGGGCGGTGGGTTCACCTCCTGTCTGCGTCCCGCACCCTCTGTCAAGAACGCTTCGTGATGGTGCCACAGCTCTGTGATGTGGGCCTAGAACTCAGCTCTCCGGTGCACATTCCCAGGGCCCAGCTGCCTGAGGCTGGCAAAAACTCTTTTCTGAGGGGGCGAGTGCCCCATGGCTGATTTCAAGCCCGACTTCTGGGAGAAGTGATTCTGTCTTCTACTTCCTGTGTGGCAGGGCTCCTCCATCTATTTCTTGCTTCCTACAAAGGAACCCATTTTTACTAATATTGAAGAACAATGGAGACACAGATTGGGTAAGGAAAGCCTAGGCCCAGTTCCAGCAAAGACTGAGTCTTGTTTTCTCCCTGACTTTCTAAGTCAGTTATTTGGTGTAGAGGGATACCTGGGATTGGAAAGATGAGACCAGCATCCATACTTCCAGGGAACAGACTGGGCAAAGCAGGGGTTAGAGAAGGGACTAGGGTTTACCATTCATAGCTCACACACTGAGTGTGGCACGGAGCCGCAGGGTAAAAACCCAAATAGGGTAATTCAGTAGATCCAATCTGATTGGATTCAGAAAATCCAGTCCATGGACTGGATTCTTAAAAGAGAGTTTGAAACAGAGTCTCCTGGACATCAATGAACCTTGTGCATCGATTGACTGTTGTCTTGGGTATCTCTGAATACAGCTTTTCCTTTGCATTAGGGCTGATCTAGAGAGCAGCCCTGAGCCTCGGCAAGTCTCTAATCAGATATTCTAGCAAAGCCCCTGGAGGAGAGGCTCGCAGGAGGAGAAACTGGTGATGACCCGCTCTGCCCAAGCAGGGCACTGAAGGGAGGGTGGAGCTGGGCAATGGGTCTCGCCACTGGGTGGCGCTGTAAGCTGCAGAGGTTGATTCTGGAGGACAAGTCTCAGGCTCCCGCTCCGAGATGGCACCTGGTCGGCATCCCTCATCTGCCATTGCGGGGCTCACAGGAGAGACCACGGTGAAAACGACTCCGCATTGTACACGAGAACCCCACTCTCACCAGCGGTCGTTGATCATTTTATCGCGTATGCGAATTCCTGGGGCTCTCGGGGTCTAATGTGAAAGGAACATCCTTCTAGGACTCCATAAGACCCCTTTGCTCCCGCCTTCATCTGCTTGCCCGGGGGAAGCTGAGGTGGTGCGGGGCCCCCTTTCTCGTAGGAAAAGGTGGGTCACTGCTCGCCCTGCTTCCCTGATCCGTCCTCCTAGCAGGTGACACGGAA
The DNA here is from genome assembly GCF_000442215.2 of Lipotes vexillifer. Classification (NCBI taxonomy): domain Eukaryota; kingdom Metazoa; phylum Chordata; class Mammalia; order Artiodactyla; family Lipotidae; genus Lipotes; species Lipotes vexillifer. The sequence continues at coordinate 4,323,779 of NW_006783088.1, read as the reverse complement.
GGGGAACCTCTAGGGAAGGGGATGTGAAAGGAAACCTTAGGATGAGGCATAGAAGGGTCCTGGGAAGTCACGGGTGTGGGGTATGTGACCTCGGCCAGGCCCTCCTGTCCCCGTCCTGATTCTGGCCACAGCTGTGTATCCCGCAGACACAGGAGCAAGGCCCCATGTGAGGGCAGCTTTCTGCAACAGTCGTGGCAAGATCCCTGCCGCGAGGCGTGCGACAGAGGGACCGGTTGTCCTTTGGGACGCTCGTGATGGGGCTGATCCCGCTGTGCCCCTGTCGGCATCCCGGTTCCTAGGCCTGAGCCTTCGCCACCACAGGCCACTTCACCTCCAGCCTCCACCTTCTCCCGGGGCCTGAGCAGCCCTTCACGTAGCTTTGGTTCTCAGTCAGCAAGCGGGGCCTCTCTTCCGCCAGCGCGCTTCTGCCTCCGGACCTCATATTCTTCACCTCCACGCCTTGACTTTCCTGTTCACCGACACCAGCGCACGCTCAGCTCCTAGAGCCTAAACCCCGCCCAGACCCTTCCCATCTCTGGGCTCCACCTCCTCAGCTGACCCCACCCTCTGTCGGGGTCTCAACCTTTCACCGAAAGGAGCCTCCGCGTGGATCTGACTGATTCGTTTGCCTGTCATCACCCACCACCAACCCTCTCCCCCACTGCCAGACCCCACTTTGAGTCATTCAGGCTGACCCGGTCCCAACCTCTCTGTCCCAACAATCCCAGGCAGGGACCACTCACGTCTACTGGTATTAATTTTATTTTCTTATTTTCTCTAGTCTTGATGTATCTGGGTCCTTGCTGGCCTGGGAGAGTTTACCCCTCCCAAGGGTGGCCAATTCTTAGACACAGCAAATGACTCGCCTGTGAGAGTCCGAGTTCCTTCATTTGCACCTGCTCAAATGTCCTATTTTTAAAACACAGTACTTTTTCATAATACAGTCATTGAAAAAAAGACAAAAGAGAAAACTAACATAAAAACATTCATGGGCTTGTCAAAGTGAGAGCAACCAGTAGACCCAACCCCAAGACTGGCTTACCCAGTCCGTCCTCTCCAAAACTTTGTACAGCTGTACCGGTGGGTAGGGTTGCACAAGAAAAGTATGAAGAACACTTTGTTGATAGTGAGAAATTTAGAGTATGCAATACATCTTGGAATTCAATGTTAATAATATCGAGTTGACACAAGAGTTAGCAAATTTACTTAACTTGGCCATAGTTTCGAAACCGATACGCTTTTGTTTTGAAGCCATATCATTCCTCTGAAAGATGTGAACCAGTTGTGTCAACATGGATGCATATAACAAAGGAAAGTTCTTTTAAGTACTAGTTTTAATTATTGGGAAACTTTTTTTGGTGGTAAAATAAATATAACAAAATTTTTAACCGTTTAAAAAGTATACAGTTCAGTGGCATTGAGTACATTCACAATGTTGTGCAGCCTTCACCACGATCTAGTTCCAGAACATTTTATTTTCCCTAAAAGGAAACCTCACACCCGTTAATCAGTGATTCCTCATTCCTCCCATTCCCGCGACCCAGCATCTGACACCTACTACTCTGCTCTCTGTCTCTATGGATTTTCCTATTCTAGATATTTCATATAAATAAAATTTTAAATTATGTGACCTTTTGTGTTTGGTTTCTTTCACTTAGCGTGATACTTTCAATGTTAATCCATGTTGTACCCTGTATCAGTGCTTCAGTCCTTTTTATGGGTGAACAATTTTCCATTGTTTGGAGAGCCTACATTTTTTTTTTTTTTTTTTTTTTTTTTTTGCGGTACGCAGGCCTCTCACTGCTGTGGCCTCTCCCGTTGCGGAGCACAGGCTCCGGACGCGCAGGCTCCGCGGCCATGGCTCACGGGCCCAGCCGCTCCGCGGCATGTGGGATCTTCCCGGACCGGGGCACGAACCCGCGTCCCCTGCATCGGCAGGCGGACTCTCAACCACTGCGCCACCAGGGAAGCCCTGTAGTAACTTTTGAAATCAGGAAGTATTAGTCCTCCAACTTTGTCCTTTTAAAAAAAATTTTTGAGTATTTGGGGACCCAATTCCATATGAATTTTAGGATAAGCTTTTCCATTTCTGCAAAAAATGAACCTGGGATTTTGAAAGGGATTTCATTGAATCTGTAGATCATGTGAGATTATTGCCATCGTAACGATATTAATTCTTCCAATCCATAAACATAAGCTATTTTTCCATTTTTTTAGATTTCCTTTAATATCTTTCTGCAATCTTTTTCATTTTTGGTGTACAAGTCTTCCCAAAACTAGAAGAGATGGGAACCTTTTAAACTAATTACATGAGGCCAACATTACCCTGATATCAAATCCAGTCAAAGGCATCAGAAGGAAAAAAAACTACAGATCAATATCCCTTACAAATACAGATACAAAACTCTCAACAAAATAGTAAACTGAATCCAATAGCGTATTAAAAGAACTCTACACCACGACCAAATGAGATTTATCTCAGCAATGCAAGGATGATTTAAAATATTAAAGTCAATATAATACACCACATTAATAGAATGAAGAAAAAAACCACATGAATTAATGCCAAAAAGCATTTGATAAAACCCAACACAACTTTCATAATAAAAACACTCAACAACCTGAAACGGAACTCCTCAACCTACTAAAAAAAAACCCCACAGCTAACATCATCCTCAATAGTGAAAGACTGAAAGTTTTCCCTCTAAGATCAGGTGTAAGACAAGGATGCCCACTTTCATCACTATTATTGAATATTGTACTGGAAATTCTAACCAGAGCAATTAAGCAAGAAAAATAAATAAAAGGCACCCAAATTGGAAAGGGAGAAGCAAAAGTATTTGTATTCTTTTGAGGGAGGTCTGTTAGTAGCAAGTGCTCTGTTTTATATTTTGCTTTTGTGGCTGAAAGATTGTTTCATTAGTTATACAGCTCTAGGTTGACAGTTTCTCTCAGCACTTTTAAGACAACATTCTACTATCTTTTGACTTCCATTAGGGTTTTAGTGAGGTCCGATGTCTCTATAATTGTCTTTCCTGTGTAACAATTTTTTCTCCCTTGTTGCTTTAAGATATTCTCTCTGTGTTTTAGTGTTCTGCAGATTCACTGCCATAGATCTAAGGGGTGGCTGTGAGGGTGATCTGTGCTTCTCAGCTTTAAAAGAAAATAATTACACTGGGGAAAGTGGGCGATTTTCCAGAAAAGAGAAAGACCACAGTCATTCTGAATCCATACAACACAAGGAACACTTGCTAAAATTATACTTGCCTCTTAACTCAAGATTCTCCCTTCAGCCAGGTGAGCAAACAGCTTCTAAAATAAAGCCCAGATCAGCTGAGGTGGGCCTCTGGCAGGCGAGGGTCCCAGAAGCTGGTGTGATAAGGGGAGGGAGTTGTGGACTTTTGCTCTCTGTAGTGCAGTTTTGTGCAGGGCTGGGTATACTAGGTAAACGTGCTCCATCAGCCTAGGGACAATGACACCATACTGACATCATCGCTACACGAACAGCACTTCTGGCAAGGACCTCAAACACTAGTTATTGGCGGGGTGGGGTCGGGGTCTCTAGGGGTGAAAACAAGGTCACACAGCAGACGTGAAATATTATTATTCTGATGTTACCTCCAGAAGGTGGTTGGTTTTTTTTTTTTTTTTTTTTTTTTTTTTTTTTTTTTTTTTTTTTTTTTTTTTTTTTTTTTTTTTTTTTTTTTTTTTTTTTTTTTTTTTTTTTTTTTTTTTTTTTTTTTTTTTTTTTTTTTTTTTTTTTTTTTTTGCGGTAAGTGGGCCTCTCACTGTTGTGGCCTCTCCCACTGCGGAGCACAGGCTCCGGACGCGCAGGCTCAGCGGCCATGGCTCACGGGCCCAGCCACTCCATGGCATGTGGGATCTTCCCGGACCAGGGCACGACCCCGTGTCCCCTGCATCGGCAGGCGGACTCTCAACCACTGCGCCACCAGGGAAGCCCTCCAGGTGTTTTATTCAAGAACTAACCCTCTCAGCTGGCACAGAGAGCTCCCCCTGTGCTTTCTGAACACTGTGAGGGCCCCCCTTCTGCATCATTTCCAGCCCAGACATAGGTCTAGCTCAGAGCTCAGGTCCTTGTCCTGTCCTGGATCTTCCCAGTACCCCAAAAGTGCCTTGTCACCCATTATTCTTTGTTCTGGTAGTGGTATAAAAAACAATCAGCACCATTTAGTACCACCAGCGTGTCCACACATCACTGAGTCTCTAAGGGGTATTTCCTGCTATGACCCTATTTGTCAGATGAGAACACTGAGGCTCTGAGCAGTCACATGGCCCATCAGCGTTGAAACCAGTGTAGCTGTCCTTTCTCTTTCCACCTCTATGGACCTCCCCACCCTCCTCAGCCCTGGACCCATTCCTTTTTTCTCTATTCTTCTTCAACCAGATGTACCCCTGACACTTGTACACACCCCGCCTGACTCAGCCATGGAACTGACTCTGAGGGTGAAACCAATCTCCTTTCTTTTCAGTGAAAAACTACCTTGACCTTTCAACCTGATGCCTGACATTACCTAATGAGGACAAGCTGGCTTGGGCCTGAAACCAAACAAGATGATGCTACATCCTGACTGCTTTGCTGGCTGTTTCTCCCCCTCCTGCCTGTGGGCTGTTGTGTAACTTGCACTCCTCAGCTCTGACCAGTGATCACCTCAAGCCTGATTTTAGTGAAGCAAAATGGGGACTTGGCGATAATTGGTGGTTTCTGCCAAAAGCCTGTTTATAACAGAGAGAATTGGGGGAATCTGAAAGCAGAAACAAGTTTGGTCAAGTTGGAGAATGCAGCGTGGCAAGTTGGGCCGCCAGCCCTAGAGGCCTGAGGGAAAGGGTGACTGATCTTTCTGCACTGGGGTTTCTGTTCTTGTGTTGGGTACGTTTCCACAGTTTAACCTCAGACAAAACCTCTAGATGCATAGCAGTAATAGCTCCTATCAACTGAGTGCTTACGATGTCCCTGGCTCTGTGTTGAGCATGTGACATGCATTCATTTTTTGGTTGTAGTGGGGTGAATGGTGGCCCCTAAAAGCCGTCTTCACATCCTAACCTCCAGAACCTGTGAATATGACCATATTTGGGAAAGGGGCCTTGGCAGACATAATGAAGTTAAGGATCTCAAGATCATTCCTGATTATCCAGGTGGGCCCTATATCCAATTCCAAGAATTCATATAAAAGACACAGAGACAGGTGACGCAGCCCATTGAGAAGAGAGGGGCAGAAATTGGAGTGAGACAGTCACAAGCCAAGGAACACCCAGACCCACTAGGAGCTGCAACAGACAAGGAAGGATGTTTCCCTAGAGCCTTCAGAAGGAGCGCAGCCGTACTCATACCTTGATTTTGGACTTCTGGTCTCCAGAACTGCGAGAGAATAAATTTCTGTTGCAAGCCACCCAGCTTATGGCAATTTGTTATGGCAGCCCTAGGAAATTGATGATTTCTTCAACAACTCTGGGAAACGGGCATTGTTATTATCTCCCATTTTGGAGATGAGGAAAGTCAGGCACAGAGCTCAGATAACTTGTCCAGGGTCCCGAAGGTGGGAGAAGACAGCACCAAGGTGAAAATCAGACAATGATGTGCCCAAAGTCACAACCTGACCCCTGTGGGATTCCATTTTTTCCATCAGAAAAATGAGGATGTTGGAATAAAAGGCTGAAACATATTCTTCCCCCAAGTTTCCCATAAACCTGTATGAATGAATTCAATGGCACCAGGGCGAAAAGGCCACAAGCTGCTTCGGCCCATGGCCTCTTGCTGCCCTCTAGTGACCAAGGTGATGAATGTCATGGAATCATTTCTCTTGGTCTTGTTTCTAGCTCCACCTAGAAGAGGTTAAAAAAAAAAAAAAAACAGCCCACTTTAGCAGAATAAAACTTCAGAAAAGAAACGTCTCTGTGTGCTCTGCCAGGGCCCCCTTGCACATGTTCAGTGGCTGAAGGAGAGGGGTCACTTCTACCTCATTAGGGCGCACCTGCGCTGAGCCTTGAAGCATGAGAGGAGGTGAGTTGTGGCAGGAAGTGCTGGGTGGGACTGGTGCCCCACTTCTACTCCTGGGTGAACCTTGGCATGGTGCAGCCCTCTCAGAGCCTCCAATTCCTCATCTGTGAAATGGGAATAATATCTGCCTCACGCTTGTAAGATTAGATAATGTAAAGTGCCTGGCATGTGGTAGGTCCTCAATGAAGGTGAATACTCGATATATTTTGTGTGAATGAAATGCAATCACCTACATAAAGGAAAATGTCACAGTCTAGAAGAAAGGGACCCATAAATAGTGTGTGAATGAGCAGGAAGCAGGACTGTATCCTGGGGAAAATCCTGGACTTGTCAAGAGCTTTGCAGCCTAGATTTATTAGCCCTGACACACACTCGCTCTGTGTCACTTCTCTGGATGCTTTGTCATCTGTGAAATGGAAAGTTGAATGACAGAATCATCTAGAAGGCACTCAGCTTCCAGTAACTGAAAACCCACAGACAGTGACTTAACCCAGTGGCCAAATCTGGCTTACCGTTTGTTTTCATGCAGCCCATGAGCTAAGAATGACTTTTACAGTTTAAAGGGCTAGAAAAAAAGTCAAAAGAAGGAACATTTCATGACATATGAAAAATATATGAAATTCAAATATCCGTGTCTGTAAATCAAGTTCTGCTGGAATCCAGCCATGCTCATTCTTTTATGTGTCGTCTATGGTTCCTTTCCTGCTACAACAGCAGAAATATGGAGTTGGCTTGGAAAGCTGAAAATATCTGGCCATTTACAGAAAAAGTTAGCCAACCTCCAACTTAATCAACAAAGCTATTTAATTATCTCACATAAGTAGTTGAAATTGACAGCACTCTGGGTCTATACTCCCACAATTCTCTTGGCCTTTCCTCCTGGTCACAAAGAGGGAACCTCGGTTCCGTGAATCACAATCTACATTCAAGACAGGAAGTAAGAAACAGAGGGAAAAGATTTTCTCCTGCCATGTCACTTTTATCTGAGAAGAACATATCTCCCAGAGGTCCTACCATTTGATTATAAGAGGGCAAGAGCACGGGAGAACAGAGAGGCAGTAACTGCAAGAACCTCAGTGAGTGACGGAGGGAGGGGGTGGCTTGAATTCAGAGGATGAAGATGGCGAGATGTGGACAAATTCTGGATACATTTTTGGGGGATTGCTTCTGGGCTGATTGGGTGGGGGTGGGAGGCAGAGAAAGGGGGGACCAAGGGTGTTACCCACATATTTGTCTTAAACCCTTGGGGAGCTCCTGGGATGATTGGATGAGTTTCACAGAAAAGGTAACACTTAGGAACTAATCCAAATGCACTTCTTGTATAAGAGCTCTGAGTGTGTGTGTGTGTGTGTGTGTGTGTATCTGTGTGTTGGCTTTAGCTGGCAGACCTCCTCCTCTCTCACTAGGATGCTCCTGTGCCCAGCGGGTTGGGCAGGAAGCAGAGGGGTGGAGTGGTACTCACCACTAGGAGGTTGGCACAGGCTTGCCCACTGCAGCTACTTATTCCTAAGCGGCCTCACAACATGCTCACCACATGCCACACACAGTGCAAAGCACTACCAATATTAAAAGATGTAATCCTCGGAACAGCCCTATGAGATAAGTGCCATTAACAATCCTCATTTTACAGATGGGGAAATTTGGGGTTCAGAAAAGTGAGGTGACATGCCCAAGGTGAAACAGCTTGTGGGTGGCAAAGCCAAGATTTGAACTCGGGCCATCGGATTTCAGAGTCTAGGTTTATCAACCATCCTTTCCAGCTATGGTAAGGGAAGTCAGGGTAGAGGGCTGAGTAGTTTATCTTCCTTTCAGCACCTCTAAAAGTAAAGGCACTTGGCAAAGTGCTGGCACATAGTAAGTCCTCGATAAACTACAATAATTGCTGTTATTTTTATTAACACCCAGGAATCGGGCAGGCTATGGCCCTCCTGAGCTCCCATGTTCTGTAGGAGACAGAAGATGCAAGTTAGGGGGAAAATACTGATTTACATCAGATGCCAAATCTTCAAAAATAACTGGCAGGAGAGGAGAGATCAGACAGAATGTGTAAGTCTCTCTGTTTTTCTTTATTTGTTGTCACACTATTAGATTTGAAGAGTGGAAACTTAGCAAGAAAAAGAGCATACGTCTGCCCACATTTTTCTAGATTTACATTCTTTTTGCTTATTGGAAAAGGAAAAAAATAGGACCAAATGTTAAAGGCATGGAAAAAAAATTCAAAAGGCAAGAAATATGGAGGGAAAAAAATCAGACTGGCAGCTATGTGGAAATTGAAAAATGCAAATGACATGGAGCTTGTTTCAATTATCTGACACCCCCGTGTTGGAATTGATTCC